>NW_024580671.1:27443070-27880808 GCF_017639235.1 Corvus kubaryi | reverse complement strand
AGCACTGCACCTCTCAAGGATTGCAGCACTGCACCTCTCAAGGATTGCAGCACTGCACTCTCTCAAAGTCAAACCTCTGTGGGGCTGCCAGCCCTTGCAACCCACCCAGTGAAGCGCTGCCAGAGCTGTGTGGTCACACAAACCCAAGGGTAGGCTTGTCTGGTCTCAGCAGCAGGAAAAAGGCTAAAAGCTTTTCCCCTCTTCCCCACTGAATTAATTGTTGGTATGTGAAGTGGTTCCTTCACAAATGGAGTATACTATTTAAATGGCTGAAAGGCTGAAGCCTAATGTGGGCAAAAGATGCATTTTTTCATATTATCTGAGGTTGGCAGACATGTATTTACAGATGAATCAACTCATTTTCCTGGGCAGAGAGACAAATCAAATCCCTAGAGCTTCATACCACGGGAAATGCTTTGGAATGTATTCCAAGTGGTCCTTCATAAAATAACAAAGCAGTTTTGAGCCAGCAGCTACTCATCAAAGTATTGATCCTTTCCTGGCATAACAACATCTTGCTTAGATGACATAATGTTTCCAGTAGAGCCAAGGGCACCTCAGCCCTCTACAGACATGCTTGAGCACACTCAAAAGAGCAATGAGATGCAATGCTGATGAATAGCTCTTTGCCTTCAAGAAAGGAGAACGTGAATGCAAACAAGGATTTATTAACATATATGTTTGTTTCCCATTTTGAGATGGGTGAAAACAAAAGTACAAGCTTCAACCTTATAAATACAACAGAAAATTTCCAAAGCTAATTTAGACACTGAAAGGTTACAGGACAACAAGGGTGTTATGAAAAACATCATGGCCAAATTGAAAGCCTACTAAAGGCAGTTTTATCCTAGATCCATCATTTCTAAAAACTAGATGAAAACTGACTGGTATTTCTCTGCCATAATAATTTTCTCATTAATTTTACTGTTTTTCAGCATTCTGCCAACTATTAGCAATGAAATAAAGTGGACATTTTCTTCTATTGTGCAGTGTGAAAGAGAGAAAATTGGGATACTATAAAAAATGCATAGAGCTGCTGCTGTGGTGATTTATTCCTTTGCTGTTCCCATATATTCACGATTCAACTGGATCATTACTTAAGAACTATGAAGAAATTGTTCATTACTGTTTCCAAAGGAAAAGGTTCCAATACAGACCCCTCCCACGAGCCATGTTAGAGAAGGTGACAACTCTCCTGACTTCTCAGTGAAGAGAGACAGAGCACATTTCCAGACAGAAGTTTAAATTTTAGTTGGACTAAAACCTATGCAGAGCCATGTGGCCCCCTTTCCTCACTACACAAACAGAGGAAAGCTCATTTTGAGACTTTAGACATAGCAATTTAAATGAATTTTTTCCATTAAATTTCCTTTTGCCAGAAAGACGAAAAGTCCACTATTCTTGGTGATACTCTACCAAAACTGCATTTTAATTTGATTTCTAAATAATAGTAAGCATCTGTATCTAATATGCATTCATATATATATACATATGCCATATCTAAAACAATATAATGCTGTTGAGAGTTTAATACAGCCAAAAAGAGCAAGAAATTCCAAAGAGCAATTTTTTAGGTTGTGCAGCCCAAGGGATGGTTATGATCATCTCCTCTGATTTTCTTGCACAAAGAACATAGATTTTTCACACAGTAAAAACCTCAGTCAGGACCGATGAATTATAGCGAAAGCACAGCAAAGTTTTCAGCAATATAACTGAAACTAATAACACTTTCTCTAGTATTACTTTCCAACAACTAATTCATGTTATGGCTCTGCTACATTCTGGAGTAGTGATTGCCATTATCATTACTTTCAACTTTTAAGTTTTGCCACAAGTGATTTTGTATTTTTAGAGCATTAGTAAAAATGTTGGCTAGCATTGACTGAGAACTGGTACAAACAGAAGATCATCACATACAAATTTATATAAGTCATAGACAACAAAGATGGTATGGGATCAGAGACTAATGATAATTATAGTATTAATATGGGAACAAGAATACAGTATGACATGAGCTTTATTTTTAGGGTTTGTAAAAGAATAGACAAAGATTTATCTGGTAGAAATCTATCTGTTCTTCCCTTTAGCTACATTAATTAGTCCAGTGTAAGACACAATCTCCTTAAGCAAGGCTTTTTAAAAAAAAAAAAAACCAAGAAGAAAAAAACACAGGCTTTTCAAACTTCATTCGTATTTCAATATTGTTCCTGTTCTACAGTCTGTGGCTGAGTTTCAGTGTTGGAGAGATCTTCGAAAAATTACACATTTAATGTATTTATTTCCTCTGGTTACTTGTGAAATCTTATTTTAATGACCATGCATACTAGAATTATTACCACTATACTTCAAGATTTCAGTATAAGAGATTAAACCTTTGAGCTCTTTCGATGTAAAATGGCTTCAACTTCTGAGAGCTTCCTGTGATTACCTTATCATTTTCTCTTCAAAACGTAGGGACTCTCTGGTGGTTTTACATCAGTATTTTCAGTTCATTTCTTGCACTAAGATTGCCAGTCCTGAAACAACTGTTAAGACCATTCAAACAAAATTCAAATTTTCATTTCAAGGTTTAGAAGCTAAGCTGGTTTTTTTTATTACTTTACAGCATGATGCTACATACTATGTTATACCAGAAAGTGATATGAATAGCAAAATACTTAATTCTCACTTTTTAGTCTGAGTTTTCTTTTTTTTACTTGGCTGAAAACTGTCTACTATTCCTACCCACTTCTCAAAAGTAATGATCTAAAAAGAACAAAATTGCAGGTTTTAATTTTTTTTCCCAATTCCCCCAACAATATTAAATATAGGAAAACATTTTTCATCTTCAACTAAAGACTACTTTGCAAATCCAACTCACTAACAGAATATACCTCTTGGATAAGGAGCAGCAACACCTAAAAGCAAATGTATAAAATACTTTGTTACCTTTATCATATATTTTCACCCAAACATCTGCAGCTACTCCCATTTTCTTTGCACTATAATTTTGCTTATGTCTCTTTCACCAAGCTCTCAACCTCTCTGTTGCTAAATCCTAAGCCTTGCCAACACTCTCACTAGTAAAATGGGTAGCTCAACCAACAGCATTACCCCAGGAGCACTCAGTAACTCTTTTCTACTGAAAGTCATGATAGGAAGACTCTGTTACTAGTACTCCAACTGCATTATCTTCATTACACTTGTTGCTCAGTTTATATTTGCCCTCATTCAGGCAAAAGCATACACAAACCACAACACCAGCAATAAATATTCAATAATGGACAATTCATGAGACCTGATACAGACTTACCTTAAGTAGCAAATTCCATTCCTCTTTCAGAAAAAGAAAACATGACTTTGATACAACTCACTTGACTTGAACAATAACTATAATGTATTATACTGAAGATATAGTATCTGAAGATATAATTCTGGAAATTATACCTATGCAAGACACTGTAAGGCCAGCTGTATTTTTTTTATTTTATCCGGTATTTTTCATTCACCTTACACTACCTGAACTTACTTTACCACTAATCCATTTTTACAGAAATTGTATTAATAGGATTTCAATGCTGAAAATATATCGAACACTAAGAAAGAAGGGAATAAGACTCTTTTCAGTTCAAGTGTACATTTCAACTGCTATGCAAAGAAACCCTGAAATGGAATTAAAAAGCAAACAGTGAAACTTAATAACCTTCTAATACACATTTGATCAAAAGAGAAATTAATTGAGAGATAAATAGGGTCAAACAGCATAGTAAAGGCTTTGCTATCTTCAAGAAGCATCAACAGAAACTAATCCCTCCCTCAGACACAAATGACATGAAAAACGCACTAACAGGGACTCAGAGACATAAAAAGACATGTCAGTGGTAGACTTACAGATCCAAGAAAAAGCCATAAGAGCACCGGTGATGAAGCTGGATAGTCAAAGACAAGACTAGAGAAAAAAAATCCCCAAGCCCCAAACCCCAAACCCCAAATCCTGCAGCAGTCAGTCATGAATATTGTGAGGTAACAAATGTGTGCTCTCAAGAGAAATGGTAGATGTCAATTAACACACAGCTTGATGCGTTCTAACACCTGAAAATATCTGCTGAAAATAATTCATTGCAATTCCTACATATCATCATGTCTCCATTCTTCTTAGATGCATGGGAGGAGTTACAGATTTACTTCTAAATAGCTTTTTTTGACCAAAACAAGGAAGGGACCAAGGACATGATTTAAGCTACTGGCATGCTAAATGCAATGCCTCCATGCTGAATACATCTTCTGGGAACAACGGACCAAACACAAAAAGAAACACAGACTGTGCAGAGAATGAACTAAAATAATGAAAAAGTAAAAATGCTGCTAAATATTTCTGTCTGTGTCTGGTGTTTTTCCTGGAATTTGAGCTTAAGTTGTCCATTAGAAGAAAAATGACCAAAACAGAGTGGTTGAACCAAAGCACCTAAGCTTGCTGTTGAATTCCTGCTTAGAGTTACAAGACACTTTGTTTCAGGTACTTTCTCAAAAAAATTTCAATAATACAAACTGTGAAAAGAAGAAAAGAAGTGAGGCACATAGTAAGATGAGTATGGCTGTTTTAAACAGAAACCTAAGGGAACCAAGAGCCCTGCTTACTCTCATATTACATTCCCAAACCTAGTTTTGCACTCAAGTACATTACAGACGATTCTTAAGGAAAAAATGAGCCAATTTGTAGATTCAGCAAAGCTCTAGATACATCTTTTACATTCTGTCCTGTTACACGTCGTTTTTAGACTAAAGCAATAGCTTTGCTATTTGTTATAATTTGCCATTAAAAACAAATGTGTGTGTGGGGGGGGTGGGTTCTGCGTCTGTTCCAAAGAGTTGCCTAGTCTTACTGATCTTGGAGAAAGGGTATTGCCTATTTCCTCATCAACTCACAGTACTAAGCAGGTCTCCTGGCATCTCTAAAGCTCTCCCAAAATCTTGAGGTCTTTTAACTCCAAGAAACATAAACTAATGTTCCTTGTTCTGATAGTAAGTTGAATGTGAAATTCAGAAACTGATATAAACTATATAATTTAAAGAAAGTAAGTTTCTCTCAACAATGAACAGAAGAGAATGATCATGGCTCAGAGCCAAATACACATTGATTTATTACTCTGTGTTTGAAGTTCTGTCATGCCGTAATGCTATGTTTAAACACTCGCTGTACATACAGGAGGCATAATTGTGTGGAATTTCAAGGAACTAGAAATATGTTTGAAAAAGGACCTGTTGCTTTTGCCAACTTCTCTGTCTTCTACCCAGTACTTCCACTTAAAAGCGTCTTTCTTTCTCTGAGTCATTTAAGCCTTAACGGCATATTGCATCAGACTTCAGGAAAGAGCATTTCCATCCACTGGGCTGCCAGTGAGCAGCAGTCCTTGGACACAGAGTGCAGCTCCAGGCTACACCCAGCAGGCTATGTCAGTTGATGTGTGGACACAGACAAAAGTAAAGCTAAAAACCTTCACCTAAAATGCATGAAATGTCAACATGAGCACTGTCACTAATATTTTAGTGAATGACAAGTTTTGAAAACTACCCACATCAATCACACTTCTAGACAGAGAAACAAGAGACATTTACCCCAAACCAGCATATATTTATTTCTTTATTCTCTCTCACAGCCTTCTGTCACTGATACTGAATATAGTGTGAGTGAGCACGATTCCATACATGTGCATTACCAGTGTAAATGTATTTTGGCAAATCTGCTATTATTTTCAGAAACTTTTTCAATTCATGTGAAATAGGAAGGGCCACTTACACAGAAAAAGTTACAAAATGCTATGGTGATGACTTGTCTTCAATGATGACTCCTCTTGGCCATTACTCTCTCACGTTGATTTTTTCTCTCTTTTTTCCTCTCCAACTTTCTGGAGAAAAATTGCACTGCCCTGAAAGAGGTTTTGTGACTATGTGATTTGCCAGACCATATCTAACCTTGAATGTAGCTATTGCTTATCCCTCTTCTTTAACATCCATGTTTTCTTTCTTGCATGGTTCTACTTGAATGCTTATTCCTTTTATCTTACCTTGCCTTGTATCTTTTTGTCCAAGTACCAAGTAGTGTACACTCTGGGATTGTTTTCTACCCAAGAATAACTGCTGTCTTCCTCTCTCTGATTCTACCTGAACTCTGGTTTTGGGTTAGCTTGCTTCGTAACTTCACTCTATTTGCTCAATTTTACTTTAAAGAACTGTTTCTTCCATGGTATTTACAATAAAGTACATGGAGACAATGGCTTGGTAGAAAGGGATGCCCACGGACCAGACAATATAGTGACCAGCAACCACAGAAAGCCTTGTGTGCTTCAGAAGAATTTCCACTAGTTTGTTAGAGCAGTAAAAATGCGCATAAAATAATTCTTCAGCATGGAAGTGTCTCATTTGAATTCTCTTTAATTTTTTTCCTTATTGATTAAAGCAAAGAGAAAAAATGCATGACACGTGGCCTTGTCAGCTTGTACAGTGAGTTTAAGCCACACCTTGCAGTTGCATCAACATTGCAGCATGTCGCTGACACAGCAGTGTAAGGATCAGCATGAGAAAGCACTCCCCAGCTTATACAACTTTATCAGCAAATCCTCCTGGTCTGAGTGCAGTGAAGCTAGCAGGGGAGTGCTGTTGTCAGCTTAGTTAATTATGTTTAGCATCAATCTATACTCTCACATCTGTCGTCAGAAAAACTTTTTTCCAAGGCACACTGCACCTCCACAGAGAAGTCTACCTGTGTAACCACACCAGCACAGCAGAAGCTTTCCAGAATAAATGAGCTAAAACCAAAACTGAATGTCCACATAGATGCATAGCTATCACACTAAATAACATCTCTGTGCCTTCTTTGTTCAAAACACTGCTAGTGCAAGCTACAACACTCCTCATTTTGACCAGCCAAGAGCATGGATACATGTGTACATTTTAGAACATACCGAAACTTCCTGAGCATCCTCAGTAACAGTCACCAACTGTATGCAGTTACCTGATTCTAAAAAATGCTCAAGTTAAAAAGAATGCAAAGGGAAAAAAAAAGAAAATTTCAAAAGGAAAAAAAAAGGGAGGAAAAGGAAAAAGAAAGAAGTCTACAAACTCTCTGTAGCTCAATACATTATTTGACCATACTGGCAACAGATATCTTCCTAACTATAAGTTCTTGCACACGATTTGTATGAAACAAAGCAAATACTACAGTAGACATTTTAATATTTTTTTATTGTTCTGGAATAACAAAAATCCCTATTCAAATGGTATCTGAAATATTACTGCAGTCCCTGTGAAGCAAAGCCTAGTTAATACAGCTGTGCAGATTTGAAACAACTGGTTTGGATGTTTGGGTGTTCTTGAAGACTGTGCTCACCAGCTGCAGTAGGTGAGTCCCAGCTGTGACTGCAGTGTTGTTGCTACTCCTTGAATGTCAGCACCTGGACACTCGCAGCTCTCCTCAAACGTAAAGAAACTGACAGTGGAACCTGTGCACACCCTCAGCTGTCCATGCTACATTTGTGTAACCAGAAAAGTTAAGCAGAAACACTGTTAAAATATGTGCTCAGACCAAATTCTCCTTCCACAGCTGTGAACTTACCTTCTTGGGATACTCAACCAGTACCATCTTGTAAGCCCTCTTCAAGGACACACTCTTTGTGGCCAGATCACCTTGAGTGGTGGGCATAAAGAATTGCACCTAACTTACTTGAGGATGTGTTGAAAGGTTCCTCCTTCCAAATCCCTTGCATCTCCAGAACCTTGGCAACACAGTTCTGTGTCAGGGATAAAATAAAATTCAGGATAAGGAGAAGATATGAAAATGAATGGAAAAGGAATGAAAACAGTGTCCTTGCCTTCTTGAAAGTCAACAGCAGCCAGCTCTGTAGGACTTATTCCACAGGTCTAAAACTGGCAGCAGCCCTTCACAGTAGAAGCACTTGCAGTTCTTGATACAAATGTAGCCCCATTTGCACCTCAGATTTATGCATGGGAACAATCCATGCAACAGTCAGTCGTTTCCAGCACAAAATTCTGCAACACATTAAAAATTTAGGCACAAGGTAACATATACTTAATATAATGAAATATTAATAATACAATTAACCTTGTACTGACCTGATTATGTAACTCAGCAAAACCTCCACTGCTAAATGAACAAGAAGTTCCACATGGCTGCACCAGACTGACACAAAAGTTTAATGGTGTCACTTCAGGATTCAGGTCAACTGTCATAAGGATGACAGATGGCTCAGGCTATCTAGGCTGAATCTAACTACGCTTCCCTTTGATAAATACCAACAATGAACAAATAAAAATAACTGAAACATGGTTTTAACATCCATATTAATGCTAAAGATGAAATGTATGTTTTATGGACTTATCACTTTTTTGATAAATCACTTTTGATTTTGATCACTTTTGTCATAAGTGAAATACCTCATTTTTGTATTCTAACAGCAATGAGTATAATTTAAATTTACCTAGCTGTGACCAAGCAAAGTTCCAGTCATGACTTTGCAGGTTTCATTTCCCTTCAGCTAACAGACATAGATCATATTACATTTATTTTCCATTAATGCTGATGATACTCAAGGTCCAGAATCTGTAAGAGGAATCCTACCTAAAGAACACAAATGGAGAAAATGATACTACTTACAGCAAATAAATCTGTAAATGGCATTGAAATTACACCTTTCACCTGCGGACGGTGATCTAGCAAGATCTGCGAAACATTTCATTTTTGTCAGATCTTAGGCCAGCCCCTCTGTAGTTTGCCGGCAGAGAGAGAGGCAAAGCAAGATGTGTTTCAACCCAAGACTGTGAGTCTCAAGGTCTTTAGTGTCTCTTCGTGGTTGCCAGCAACTGATGCCTTATCCTGGTCTTAAAATCAAGAGGCATACACGGTTAGAAGGGAAGAAGGGATTTTACCTTGGTATTTATTTTAAGGATCCTTAGGTGCACTACGTCCAGGTTGAATGCACCAAAATGCACACCGCAATGCCCACCCCCAAAAGATCTGGTATTACATTATAGGTCTTACTAAATAGCATGTCTATCAAAAATTCCCCAATGAGAGGCTCAAGTGAGCCCCCTCCCCCGAGGAACCTTCCCCTGGATGGTTCTATCTTAGTTTACAGAATATGTTCTGGAGAGGACCTTGGGGTCTGGGGGCATTTTGATCCCTAACTCCGAAGTTTCTAAAATATTTCGTCTCCTAGCTTGACAAACAAGTCCAAGAATGAAGGCAAAAAGCACTAAGAATACAGAAGTTGTAAAAAGGTATAAAAGGGGTACAAAAGAAAAGGCAAAAAATCATCATGGAATCAAAGGTAACTACTAAAGTAAATCCCAAAGCAGGAAGAAAACTTTTTTTCTTCTTTTTAATTCTTAAGCAGTAACTTACACATGAAATACATACTAAAGAACAAACGTTGCACTGTAGATCAGGTCTTATACTACATGCCTATTTTTTGGCTTAATTGTGGCAGGATGTTCCCCAAACCATTGTTGATATATTAAATTATATGCTAAATTGCATTGAGATGCAGCAAAAAAATCCTGTCACTCAGCACTGTTTTCTAAGGAGCATACTCCAAAGAACAACATAAAACCATACTTATTTTCTTGGCAGAAGTGAGGTATCCTCGGATCAGAAATGCTGGGAAGTCTACAGTTACTAATAAAACCCCTCAACCTTGTACCACCTCAAAGCCTTAAATAAAGTGGGTACAACGATTGGAGAGCTTTAAAAGAAAGGAAGCTTAAAGCCCCCTTACCCCACTAATTGGTTGATAATTGGAAATAATTGTACAAAGATAAAGCAGAAAAAATGTGATGGATTTTGTAATAAACCGATGCCCGCCGATCCTCAGTTAACGTCTCCACCCACTTACAAGGCGAGTTTTGCACTTCTAAGGAGTACTCTGAGGAATTACTCTGTACGGTTCAATCAAAAAGGATTAAAGTCTGAACACGTCACCCTCGCAGAGCCGCGAAGTAACCCCTGAGTTACAGGGATGCTTTAGATGGGGAACACGCGCGGGAACCTCCGTGACGGGGCTTCGGGCCGGGCCGGGGCCGCCACCCCAGCGGCCGCTCCCGGGGCCGCCCCCGCCCGCCCCAGCATCCCCTCGCTGCGATTGGCCCGACCGGACGCACCCGGCAGCAATCTCACTTCTGGTTGGCTCAAACTTCCGGGCCGCTTCGAGGGGCGAATGAGGCGCGGGGTTGTTTTCCCGTCCCAAGATGGCGGCGCTCAGTGCTGCTTCTGTGGAAGGGAATGGTGGGAAGTGAAGCCTGAGGGAGCGGGCCGGGGCCGGGGCCGCGAACGCGGAGGGGGATGAGGTGACGCCGCAATGGCGAGCGACGGGGGCAGGAAGCAGTTCTGGAAGCGGAGCGGCGCGAAGGTGCCGGGCAGGTGAGAGGAGCCGCGGGAAGGTCGGTGTCGCGGGCCCCTGGACGCGGCCGGGCCAGGGGGGGCGGCTCTGCCCGTCCGGCTTCGCTGGGACCCCAACACCGCGTTCCTGCCCCCTCGCCGCCCAGTCCAAAGGGTCCTCGCAGGCCCTGTGAGTCTCTGCTGCCGTTGCCGTGTCCGGTCGGTCACTGTTCGGACCCGGTTCTCTGTTAGCTCAGTGCTCGGAGCCTTCCAGTGCTGGGCACCTCCAGTTGTCTGGTGGAGATCGCTGGTGGTCAGTAAGCGTTGGTGATAACTTGTATCAGAAAGGTTGTTAAATAATTATCTGGATGTGTGTTTCTAGCCTGACACCATGGTTAAAGGAGTTTACGTGATCTTGGGGATGTGTTCACCGGGAAATTTTGAGTGGGAGAATGTGTTTGTAGATCTCAGCAGTGCCAAGTTAGGTTGTTTTGAAACTTAATGCAAGTTATTCTATTTCAGAAATACGTTGCAGGAAACTCAATTTTCTAGGCATAGAGACATGCTTTAGTTTCTGCTATATGTTTCCAATTATTGTCAATTTCTCAACTTTCTTTCTGAAGTGTGAACAGCAGACCAGTCGTTGTATTATTTCAAGGAGCTACAAGTACATAATGCAATTCAAGATTTTCCCGGGAACAGATCCCCAGAGTTACATTAACTCTTTTGACTGTTGCATCAGGCTGGGAATGCATGTTCAGATGATTATTTAGCAGTGATGTACTCTGGGCTCATCCCTAAACTGTTCTCACAGTACAGTACTCTTTTTGTAAGAGTGATGTGTACTTGTGGTTCTCAGAGAGCAGTAACTCTGTATTTTATACTCTTTACCTGAATTCAGCAACATAGTCCTGCTCATCATTTACGTTTTTACATTTTCAGTTACCCCTAAGCGCTAACTGGGAGCGGTTTTGTTTCTCTGGTTACAAACTAACTTTTTCAGTCCAACTGTTATTGTTCCTCTAAAGTGTTTTCTTTGTAACTTTGCTGAATCTCTTGAGGGTAGAACACTTTTGGCCCCCCTCTCTTGCAGAGGGTCTATAAATAGTTGCAGTTAATGTGCAGGCAACTGCAGGCTTGTGGAAAAACAAGGACCCTGTGGAGAATGTGCTTTTCATTTTTATTTATTTTTTTATGGCAGGGAGAGGATTGTTGTTGCTTTGTATTTGAGTGGATTTCCATTGCAGTTGTTCACAGAGTGGTGTAAGGAAAAGACACGTTCTGTGTGTATGGAAATGGACAGTGACACCTGACCGTCATGTGAGCGTAGAGCAGGAAACTTGGCTGTGGAGAGGATGGTGTATGGTTGTGTGGAAAGGCTGATGGGGGACTGACTTTTTTATTTCCATGGAATCACATAAAAATCGTTAAGAGTTTTTATGAACCACCATTTTCAGTCACCATTAGGGCTAATTTCACTGGTGTTAATGCTGCACCTGTTGTGAAAGTCTAAGACTCTCTTAAAATCTGTTATGACTGCAGTCTTTTTGGCTTGGTTCTATCTCAGGTTTACTAAGGTTGGACTTACTTATTGTTATGGTCTGGAGATTGGTTTTGGTGTGTCAGGAGCATATGTTTGTGTCCTTCTATGTGGTTTTTAGTACAGGTTTAGGTAGATGTTAATGTTGTGTATGATTTATTTCTCTTGGAATTAGAGAGTTCTGTAGCAGTAATTTCTATTATGAAGCCACATGTAAATTTTGATGTGTCTTCTGTCTTTTTACTTGCAAAATAATTTTATATCCTATAACTGGGAGGTAATGAATTTTTAGTTTGTAGAGTTTTGGTTTTCACACAATAACATGCTGTTTTGTAGTGTTAGAGGCTAGTGAATAGGTCTGTCTTTGGAAGCTTATTTGTTTCAAAGCATTCTTTTAATACTCCTAGGGCTTTTATTCTCTAACCTGTCACCGTCTACATTTTTCTGTAGCTTTGTTATCCTTGTACTTTAGTAGTGGTTAAGAATTGCCTGGTTGGATTTTGGGTGACAAGGGTACATGGAAGATTAAATCTTTATAGATATTTCTTTGAGAATTTCTAATTTTTTGCAATAGAGAAATGAAGAAATGAGAAATCAGAGAAGAGAATTTTTGTAGATTCTTACTGCAGAGTTAACTTATTTCTCGTTTTAATTCCTAGTTAGAAAAATAAAATAGCCTAAGTTAGCTTAGGTTTCACAAAGAGTTCCTGCTTAGCAAATCTATGATTTTTATTAAATTACTCAATTGCAGCTTCATTATTTTTAGTGGTATGTGAAATTCTTTGAAACAGAGAACTGTTGGAACATTTCAATTCTGTTTATTATTGACTATTTAATACACAGAAAGTCTCCAAATATTTATTATTTTTGTGGTAACTCTCTTTCTTTTCCTTCAGTATTCAACATGTGTATGGAGCTCAGCATCCACCTTTTGATCCATTATTGCATGGAACGTAAGTTAACCTAATATTTAAATATTCCAGATATTTTGTGTCTCTTCTGTCTCCTCATTTTTTTTTTTTTTTTCTCCTCTTGGTTATAAAGTTTATTGTTAATCTTCCTTTTTCAGTTTTTGTCATAATCTTGACTTCTCTGTTCTGACTTGTCCTTTGTGACTTCCTGGTGGTTACCATATTTGCAGGAACAAATCAGCTCTTTCAGATCTTAGCTAACATAGATTGCCAGCTGTTGTTATTTATTTGTAATGCCTTATACATGGGAAATTGTGGTAAAGTAAAAAAAAAAAAGTGTTCTAAAGAAAAGTATTTGGTTGGAAGAACGTCATGCTTCTACTAGATTTTTTTCAAGGGCTGCTTTAAAAGAGTACAAGAAGTAAACATTCTAGTTAATTTTCAGATGATACAGAGTTGGAGGCAGTTGAAATGTGTGATCTTAAGGGCTGGATTAAAAGAAATGAGATTAATTGATTCAAAATATGGAGGTATAGAGGCCCAGTAACAAAAAAACTGGAAGCGTATTGCTTGAAGTGGCGGAATTGGAGAAAGACCTTGCTGTTTTAGACAGTGATGACAAGTCAGGTAAAAGTGTAATTGTTGTAGCACCTGTTAGGGAAGTTACTTCCTGTAAGACGTAAAAGAAACGTTATTACTGGCATTGCATTAGAACTGGGTAGGAACTTTTTCTGATTTGTAGTTCTGCCTGCCTTGTCTTAACAGCAAAAAGAAAAACTAGCCCAGGCAGAAAGACAGGGAGGTCAGAAATGAACTCTAGAACCATTTTGGTGCAATTCTCTGTAGGACGACCCTGCTTGAGCAGGGAGGTTGGGCCAAATGAGCCACTGTGGTCCTTTCCCACCTTACCCATTCTGTGAAAGCAAAATTAAGTTAATGGCAGTAACTTCTCTATTTTTTGAGAACACACTGAGAAATCCTCTCAACTTTATACCCTATTCAGCTCAGTTCTGAAGGGAGATGTGATTGCTCTGCATTACTGTAAGTGAGATCGAGTGCCCGGCTAGGGAGGGATACTTGGTTCATATCTCACACTGCGTGCTGACAGAGGGGCAAAAGGTTGGGAGCTGATCAGGGTCCACTCAGACTAGTAACCAGAAGAAGTATCCTTCCTCTGAGAAGAGCAAAGTTCCAAAGGAAATCCATGCTGGTGTGCCTGAATGGGGAGGAGTGATAGATTTAATGAGTTTTAAGGTGAGACTTGATTTGTTTATGACAATGATTGTGTTGTGTGATTGCTTATGATGACTTAAGAGTAGACCATGACTTGATTACAGCTCCTGTGCTGTTATGCAGCAATTGTATTGAAACGGCTGAAATCTACAGAAATGTATGAAGCAAGAGCAGTGCAATGTGCCCTGTCTATTTTATAAGCTATTCTAGTAGTAATCCTTTCATGTGACTTTGTGGTTGGTCTTTTTTTTTTTTTTTTTTTTTTGTTTTGTTTTGTTTTGTTTTTTGTTGGGTTTTTTTTTCTTAAGAAAAGGGAAGGAAAGATTTGTTCAGCTTCTATTCAAAGCAACAAAGTGTCAGTTTTTACAGCCCTTGTTCTCAGACTTCCTCAGCTGTATGTTACCATGGGTGGATGTAGTGGTAACACAAGTGGGGAGAGATAAATATTTGCTACCTATATGGTTTCAACTATGAATGTTTGGGGTTTGGTCCTATCCATAGTGTTTTGCTTCCTTACTAGTTTTCTAAATATTGTTTATTTGGTTTTGAACAGCTTGATAAAAGCAGGTTCAAAGCCACCTACAACTCCAGTGAAATTGAAGAAAGTCAGCACCTTCCAAGAGTTTGAAAGTAACACAAGTGATGCTTGGGATCTTGGAGATGATGATGATGAACTCTTAGCAATAGCTGCTGAAAACTTAAATACAGAAGTGGTCATGGAAACAGCTCACAAAGTAATTCAGAATCACAGCAAGCTACAAGAGCAGCATAAATTTCAGGAAGAACATCTACAAGAAGAAAAACAAGAGGAATTTGCACAGCTGACTTCAGTTGCATGTGGTGATAATAGGCTTGTTAAATCAGTCAGCGAAGGTCATACATCGAGTTCATTAGGTATGTTGAAAAGTGAAAAAGATGTTGGAAGTTGAAGGATGAGAGCTACAATATTTGCCCCTGTAACACAGGAAACCCTTCCCAACCCTTTACTAATACTGCAGGAAAATACTGTTTGTCACCAGTGATTTATTTGAGAGGAAGACTGCATGCCTTACTAAATTGTAATGCGTATGAGGGAAGAATAATTAAACTTTCTTTGTTTTCAGCCTTACAAAGTCTCCAATTTTGGACGGAAGTTCCACTATTGAATGTGTTTTATTGGTTAAATCCACCAAGATGTATGCAATTAATAGTAATACTACTATTCTGAAAAATTGTTATTAAAATAGTACTGCATAAAATATATTGAAAAGCAGGTGGATTGGGAAATTCACCCTCATGTGATCTGTTCCGTGGTTTGTGTATAAGCTTTAAAGTAACCAGTTGCAATGATTTCAAGATTTCTCAATGGTTGATTTTTGTTTGTGTCCCGGTTTGAGACAAATTAAGGGAAACACTCTGGGAAGAGCATCCCCTCCAAAGAAGGCAGGTTTCAGCTGCCCGTCTCCCACCAGGTTTGGAAAGAAAATTCCTTGGACAAAAGTGAGAAAGGAAAAAAAAGTTATTTATTTAACAAACACCATGCTGGCACAGGAAAAGAATAATGCTAAATATGAAAACCTCTCGCTGTGGAGAGAACCTGGGTAGATTTCAGAGTCCTTTCTGTGGGTGTGGCTTTGTCCTCTTCGGAGCTGGGTCAGCTTGGGCCCCTCCGGGCTGAGATGTAAGGTCTCCCAACTGATGTTTTGGTGGTGTTGGACAGTCCAGATGAGAAGAAGAAGAAATGGACGTTCCCGGAAAACTCCTTGCTTTATCTAACGAACAAAAAGCTAGCTAGAAAGCAGGAGAATGCCACTCTCTTCCCTGCTGCAGAGAGCTGAGGTGAGCAGCCGGGCAGGAGAAGCCAGCAAGCTTATCTGTGTTTCGAACGCAGCCCCAAAAGAATTCCACCGGCTTCCCCCCACTCTCTCTTAAAGGTCTGCCTTAAAGCTACAGAAAAGGACACAGGATTCATGTCTGGGCATAGAGCAGGTGATAGGGGGTACACATAATAAAGTCACACCAAGACATTCCACCCCAAAGACTGTTAGTTTGTTTTATTTCTTTTTTAAGGATGGCAAGGAGAATGAAAACAGCTTTTAGTAACAGAGATTTTAGAAATCCATTAGCCTTGCTATTAATATGATCTCTAATTGATGTATTTTAATTGTGGAATACTGCTTCAAAGAGAAATGCTCTTTCTGCTGAATCCTAGTAATTTGAAGTCCAAACTTCTGCTATACTTGAGTCTGCATTTTTCAAAACAGAATTCTATTTTAAATTTACAAATTAAGTTCAACTGATTAGTAGTCTTCTCACTGGCTGAGGCTAACTGCTATGCTTCTTTTTCCCTTCAGATAATGCTAGTGAAAATTCTTCCATGCAGAGATCACAGTCACTTCCACAAACTTCCATACCTCCCTTGACAAGTGGAATGGCAGACTACAGCACCTCAGTTACTCCTGCATTAACTGAGAGAGAAGCATCTCGATTAGACAAATTTAAGCAGCTACTTGCTGGCCCAAATACAGATCTTGGTGAGTGTTTCTTATAGGACCTGTGAATTACATCTAAATTATTTTTAAGCTATAGAATTTTCCTGTTTGATCTAGTTTGATTCCTGCCATGGTTTGCTTAGAATCTAATCCTTTCAACGTTGAGAACTGGTCTTTCAGTATTATTCTTTCTTTTGTAAGCTTTTAGTACTCATGCTTTTAATAAGTGATTTGCATACATCTTGCTAATACCTAGGGTGTTTGATGGCTTCTTATTCTTTCTCACATTATTTCTTCCTACTAGATTAATCTCTGTAGAAAAAAACCCAAAGTATAATTAGCGGTGTTTATTGTTAATGCCTGATAACAGAACAGTTTGGAATATAAGAGTTATTTTCGTGCTTGGAAATAAATAGGAATGAAAAACGATGAGGCATATAAGTATTACTGCTTGTCTACTCAGTGTGCCTTCTTCATGTTCACAGGCTGATTACAGTAGTTCTGTGTCTCATCTGTGAATGCTGACAACAAGTCAATGAGAAAACAAATGCATTGTCACATAATTTGACTGTTCCCTTTGTATACTGGATTTTAGCTGCTGAATAGTCAATACAAGTGCTGAGAGGGTATCACAGAATCAAATGGCTTTGTATCCCAAGTGAAAATCTGAAGTAGAATTAGTACACTGCATTTGGTGATTAGGAGTTTAGGGCAAAATAATGAATAAAGGAAGTGTCTTTGAGGTAGACCATTCTAGAAGATACCTGCAGGGAACTTACTGGAAGAGATAGAAATTGCATGTTTGCCTGGTCATTGTCATGGGGCTTCTTCAATATAATACAGTCTGAGTTGTGGCTTTTTTTTTTTTTTTCCTATGCTGTGTCTTATTGTCAGATTGATGCTAGGAAAGTACAACTATGGAAACTATCACAACTGGATGAGATTTAGCACTTCAGTGAGTTATAGGACATTCATATGAAATGCAACTGTGAAAAAAAGGAGGTGTTAAAACATATTTTACATAAACTTGAAAATAATAATCAAATATCACTTTTTAGCCCTTTGATCTAACAGATGTTATGACCTTTGTGATTTTGACCAACATGAAAACTCATAACTTAAGAATATTTTAACAGTAGAAATCTTTGTTACATAAGGTTGCAAAATCAGAGGAAAGACAGAGTTTAGTTTAAACCTATCCATTTCACTTTTGCTGTCTAATTAGTTGGGAATACTTTACCAATAAATCAGATTTATGGATTAAAGTAAAATAATTTTGGAAGAAAATTTCCTCTTTTATTAGCAGTGCAGTCACCCTGCTTGTGGTGAATTTAGTCAATGCTATTTAAACAAACTGGGTTTGTTTTTTTTTTTTTTCCTATTGAACTTTATACATCTCACACTGAAATATATGTAGGAAAGTGAAATGTGAGTATGTTTCCTTGATATTAAAGTGTGAAAAATATCTAATAAGCTCTCAATATTATTTCTTGTACAAACCACTAAATAATGCCTTTTCTACATCTGTTTATAGGAAGCTTGTTCTTTCTATTGGTGTGCAAACTGATGAGTACAGTTTGAAGTCGTGTGAATAGAATTTTATACCCAGTTTTGATTTGTTGATGCAGATATTTTGACTTTTGTATCTGGAATATGTCCAATCATACATATGTGTACACACACACACACACATATATATATACATGTATATTTATATACAGGTAATACATGATTTTTTTTATTGAAAGCAATAAATTCCTTATTGATGACATGCAAACTCTTGATGATCACGAAGCTCTTAGGAGTAGATCATATATGATGGTAGTGCTTAGACTTCATTATTGCTATATATTAGAGAAAGTGTGTGTACACATATATACATATGTAAACATGTATGTGCTTATTGCCATATGCACAATTCACCAGAATCTGGTGTGTGCATGTCTGTGTGCATTTTTAATGTCTGCATTTTTGGAAGATGTTTGGTTTAGCTCTGTGCTACAATGAAGATTATGTTTAAAAAGTATTCTTGACTTGTAATGACAGCAGTAGCCTGGGAGACTGTTGCAGGTTGTGTGTGGGTTTTTTAATTTGTTGTTGGGGTGGTTTTTGTGGTTTTTTTTCCTGTTTTTCTTCAGAACAATACTGGAAATGTACTAAGGTAGAAAGTAGGTAATAGGCTCCAAGCTAAAAGTTATGTAAGTAATGTAGAGATAGGTGGCTATTCTGTTGCAACTGGCTTATTCTGTGTGTGTGTGGTGATGTCATATGTGTGGGTCTGTTTTGTGTTAGAGCCATAAATAGTTGGGCTTTGTTTGTCATGATGAATTGAATTAGTAAGTCTTGTAGACATTTTTGTAAATATTTCTGTTCATTTCTGCAAGTATTAGGCTTGGTTTTGCTTGGAAGTAGAAGTAACAGAAGTAAAGTATTTCTATTGTGTTTGTTTCCTTGATACAGTTTTGCATATTGTTGAAATAGATTATGTAGCAAGTGCTTTCAAAGCAAAATAAAAGTAAGGTAATCTGTGGAACTGTAGCCATATCACACACATTTTCAACTGAAGACTTTTATCATAATGTGAGAAATCAACTTTGACTATGAATACAAAGTAACACAAATGACGTTGAAATCCTTTCAGTCACACTTGAATAATCATTATCCTATAAAGACAGTGTAAAATGCAATTTTAGTCTTGTATGTCAACTAGAGGTTGTGAAAGAGTGTGTTCTTTCACAAGAAAACTCTCAGAAAGATGGATTATGTGTATAAATTTGGTAGTGAAGATTATTTTAGCCATTGGAGACTACTTACAGATTTTGGAGTTGGGTTTGGTCCACAGGTTGGATATTATGAACTTGTGGAAATAGTTACTGCAAGAAATATGGGCTTGTAGAAGGAGGCTATTGTAAGAAACAGTTTTGGTTGGAGGGGAACTTGAGGACTGACCCCTGTGTGAGGTGATGGGTGCACGTTCTGGAAGCACGGTGGGACTGTCAGTAGTAGAGCTGAGTTCAGGAGGCAGCTGCAGAGTAGACTGTAGGATCTGTGTGTCTGCAGAGCTTCCTGCTCCTGGTACTGCATGCCAGGTTATTCAGCAGGAATAATTCACAGTAGTTTTGTGCAATCAGCCTGTGCTTATGCTTGACTTGCAATCATTTCGATGTAGACTTACTTAATTTCAGGCCTTGTCTTTCCTTGTAATGGACCTTGCATTACTGAATGAAGATGGGCTTGCAGAATCTTTTGCAAACAGTTGCTTGCTTTAAGAGGAGGGCACAGAACTTTAACAAAGCAGCGTGGGGGGAATGTTTCTGAGAAGAAATTTCTCTTTCCTTCAACAGACCGCTTTGTACATATTAGAGAAACAGTACTGCTGTGTCTATCAGGTTTCCCATTAAAGTTTAATTCTATTAAACGTATTAAACTTGTGTTTTTTAGTAATCTTGTACAATGTTTTAGGGAGCTGTTTACTGTGCAAACACGGTGTAAGCAGACTGTTGATAAAATTTGACGAAGCAACGAACAAGTTACTGCATACTTGCAACCTCAGCACAGCAGATGTATGCTGGGTTTTTAATATCAATTTAAAAATTAGGTGATGAAAGCACGTGCTTAACTCCTTCTTTATCTTCAAATCAACAATTTTTCTGCTTTTTTACACATGTATGGCTAATGAGTGTGTAGTTGGATGTGAGAAACATGTTTATTTGAGTCAGACAATAACCAGTGGTAAGCTTGGTGTACTATGTTCTCTTGGTTTAATAAAGCTTCATAACATTGTAATGCTACTGTTATGCAACGTAACACATGTATTTAATTATTTCAGAGTGAAACCAACTAATTTCTTAAGTTGTAAAACTGTTTTGCATGTTAAGATGACTTTTTTTCTACTTAGTCATGACAAATCTTGAATTGAATAAAATAACATATAGAAGTTTTTGCATACTACCTTGATAAAAAGAATAGAAGGCCTGTAAAAGCTCCTGTGAAAATTGTAAAATATTCCCGTCTTAAATTTACTCCTGCTGCTGTACACATTCAAGAGCACTTTTCATTGTACTTTTTTTTAAACTCATCTACTTCTCTTCCTCCTTCTAACCAAATCCTAAAAAATAAAACCTTTTCAGAGAGTACTACTAGCTGCTGAGTTGGGTGCTGTCTCTTAGCTAGTCCTTTGCTATGGAAGTAAGATAATGTTGTGAAGTCTTACAGAGCATGTAAAGAATAGCTGAATTTATGGTTAATCTGATGGTAGCAAAACTGAATTAGAAATTCTACAGGAATTAAAAACGCTGTAATCTCAGATTATCTCATAACAATAGCTGGTTGTTTCTGTGTACTATAATAACAGAATTCAGGAGTGATTCTCTAGAAGTTAAATTCAGAAAGAAAACTTGTTAGACATCTCTTTTTCCCATCACAGTGGTTTTTATGTATTGTTGCAGCAACTTGAAAAGTAGGATTTTCCTATTCATGGTCACATTCATTCTAGATTTATATTAAACCTGATCTAACATAGTAATTACCTTTTCTTTCACTTATGGCTCATAAATCTAGTATTCTGTAACAGCAGTCTGTTATGTCCTGTAAAATTGCTTGCCAAACTGGTGCTATTGAAAAGTTTCAATAACTTTACAAAATGCATTAATTGAAATGAACTTGATTAATTTTGTTCCCAGCTTCATTAATTTATCTGCACTGAGCTACACAGTGATTTATCTCTATGCTCCTACTACATCCATGTCATTTAGAATTTTAATGCCTCCTGCAGCTGTGAGTTACTTGTAGTTGATCATGTGAGGGCTTATTCTCCTTTCAGTTTGTTGATATATAGTATAAAGTGAACGTGTCCTACTGCTGCTTCGTGTGATGTGCCATTAGTCATATCTGTCTTTTCAAATTATCATCACCTAGAGGTGTCTTCTCTGATTCTTGTTCTGTTCTAGTTAGCTTTTTTCCTACAAAACATGCTTTCCTATTTAGCTAATAAAAAAAATTAATAAAAAAGGGCAGTATTCTACCAGTAGACTTTGTAACATTTTTTTTTAAAAATCCAGAATCTTCTGAAAGAAATGAATGCTAAATATCCATAAGCGATTCCTTTTTTAGTTACTTTTTGCAGGATTAGTGTTTTGTCTTCCTGTTTTCTGTGGGTCGGTCTCATAACTTGTATTTTCATGTAATAGTAAACATTTATTCTGATTACTGTTCTAGTGGAATATTTCAATGTAATTTATGGTTTTTCATTGTAACTAGATAATAATAGATTCTTGAAACAATTTTGAGAAGATTTTGCATAGTTTGTCTCTTCAGGATGTATTTACCTTCTTTTTTAAGATCCTTGATTGACATAGTAGTTCCAGACCTGTGCTGATTCTAGTGATTCTAGTGATTGCCCGAGTACGGGTACAGGACCTTACACTTGCCCTTGTTGACCTTCTTGGGGTTTGCTGGGCCCACATCTTAAGCCTGTCCATGTCTCTCTGGATGGGATCCACTCCTTCCAGCAAATCCACTGCATCACACAGCTTGGTGTCATCTGCCACGTTACTGAGTGTGCACTCCATCCCTCTGTCAACATCATCGAGGAAGATACTGAATGGTATTGGCCCCAGTGTGGACCTTTGTGGGACACCGCTTGTTACTGGTTTCCACTTGGAGTTGAGCCATTGACTGTAACCCCTTGGATAGGGAGCTGACTGTGTGCCCATATCCGTCTAATAGCCCATCCCTCAAACTAATCTCTCCAGTATTAGTGGCAAGGATGTTGTGGGGGTCTGTATCAAAGGCCTTACAGAAGAATTGTAGTTGGAATCAAATTTTTTCAAGTAGAAAAAATGTAGATTAATATTGTTATCTTTTAACAAGGATTTGTTAATTTTGACTTGAGCGAAGACTCCTTACTGTGTTCCAAGCACCACCTATCATTGAATTAAGTTTTTATTGACGGAAAGAAAAAAAGAGTAAGACTGAACAGCTGGAGCTCCTATTAATAAACAAGATAATCTTTCCCTTTTCTCAGTTTGGAAAAAGGAGCCTGTACCCTAAAGCTTTCGCTTTTTTTTTTGGTTAAGAGTTTTGGTATTCAAGTATGACTCAGATTAATAAAATGGATAAGAGGCATTGTGAATGACACAGATGAGCCCTGGTTCTGAGGTTCTGGACTTCTTGCCTATAAATTGGAGATCTATGTGATTTTTGTTAGTATGAAAATGCATCAAAATAGCTTAGAGAGTAAGCTGTTTCTTTTTGTGTGGTAGTCCACAGTGAACATTTCAGGTTAAAACTACTGATCCGCTCAAAAAGAAATGTGCTCTTAGCACAGTCCTTAAAACTCCCACGTTATACTCATGGCTCCATTAAGGAAGAGTGGAGTTCTGTTCTATGTGTGTTTCCAAGTGGATTTGGATGTAGAACATTAGAGTGGGACCCTAAGTTCAGCTGATGTGAAGGGGTTACTGTTAAAAAAAAAAAGAAATGCCTAAATTATCATTCAAATTCCTGTGCACACACAAAATTGCCTTGATAGTTACCACTAACTGATCATAGAAAAATAAATGGGGTTAGACAGCATTCTGTTCCAAATTGCAAGATTGATTAATTAAAAGGGTGTTTTTGTGTCAGTTAAAGTTTTAGCAGAATTTTTAGGAGATCATTGTACTGATTTGTGCTCAGGTGTTCAAAAACAGTCTGTGAGTCTGAGCCATGTGGTGAGCAATAAAGTGAAGAGGGGTATTTTAGTCTGGATGAGCTGGGAGGAAGAGAGGTACTATATGATGAGATGTTCTTGTAGTTTTTGTGTTTGTATGGCTTTTTGTTTTTGATGTGCTGTCTCCTTTCCTTACCTGATAGCATCATTAAAGCTGAACTTACACTTGGTGAACTCTGTATTATCCAGTAAAATAGACTTGGGTGAGAGGTTCAGTGTTCTCTGTTGAAGTTATAGACCGAGGGAGCAGCTTTGCCTCTTCCCATGATGTCTTGCAGACTTTGTGACGGGAGGAATTTACCAGGAATGTCACCAACAAGACTACTGGGAACTCTGAACATCCTGCGAGTCCTGAAGCTTTTGGACATCAAGATTAGCAATGTACATATTGTAATGAGTGGCACATACAACTGACTTGTAAGTCAGTTTACGAAGGCTCAAGGAAGTATAATTAATCCTTTAGGTTTTCTTGCCAGCATGTCTTTCACTATTAATAAAATAGGAGCATAAGTCACTGTTACTTCATTAGCAGCATGCCCAGAACTGGAAGATGTATGTAAAACTTGTCTGGGGAGGTAATCATAGTGGAGCAGGCTGGGCTGTGCTGCCTCTCTGATGCAGATTGTTAGTTAGGTGTGCTCTCACATGTTTTAGTCACAATGGACAACTACTCTGGAGATGTAATGCGTGTTTGCAGTTAACTGAGAAAAACTTTTGTGGATTAGAGGTTCAGGGCTAGCGTTTTACAGGAATTTGATATAATAGAACCTAATGTATAGCTAAACTAAAATAATATTTCCAATGCAACCGCTGGAGTAAAGACTCATAATTAAATCAGTAATAGCTGCAATTTTTTTAAACATTCAGAGTAGGATTTAAAAGCTTTTCTCTTAGTTCTGCTTGAAAAGTTAGAGACTGTTTCAATGGCATTAATGTAAAAATAAAAACAGTTGATGATGCAGAGAAATTGAATGTTTTGGGAGAACTAGGGAAAACAACATCTGCTTCTGCCACAGTTGTTCTCTGTTACTTATCATCATTTCCATCACTGGCTTCACTTGTTGCAGGTCTTAGCAGTTTCAAGAATCTTCCTTTAGCCTTAGTTTTCCTAATCATTTGCTTTCTTGTACCTTCTAACACCAACCTCATCTGCTTCTGCTTCTCTGACTTTTTATGTGGAATAGCAGACAAGATGTACTTTCCTACTCTTTTCTAGCAAAGGTTCTGAAAAGGACCTTACCCTGTATTTACAAAGGTGCATTGGACTTTATTTCCTGTTCCTGCAGCATTCAGAATAACTCTTTGTTCCATTGAGAAGATTAAGGGCCGTGTTTGATTAAAAAAAAATTAATGAAGTGCCTAACAGAGCTATTACTCATTTTGAAAACCAGTTGCTGTGGTTGCCATAGTAATAACAAGCCCTCTGTTAAAGCTATTTTCTATATGTACTGCCTGTATTATAACATGCTGTTGGGGGAGCTGGAGTTCTTTGCATCTATGCTTTTGAAAGAATCTTCCAGCTTTGTATAGTTAAAATAGCCAAGGAATTTATGTTATAGCAACATAGAACATGTAAATCTAGTTTATCATATCTATCATGGAGTTGCTCATGCAGGCCATCACTTCATGTAGCCATTTATAGTAACTTCAATGAAATAACAGCTGTATCAAAAATGAATAATACATACATAGAAATTTTGAACTCCTTTAATATTTCTTATTTTTTATTCATTTGTAATGGATAGAATGATGAGCTTGTAGTTCCAAGAAAAATACTTGTAGACTTGGTTGTTTGCCCTCATGTGTTTTAGGTGTAGTGGGTAATAACTCCAGTAATTGCTTGTACAGTTGAAGGCTGGTAAACTAATGTCACGTTTTCTTTGTAAAATGCCCCATGAAATATTTATGGAATATGAGATGTCTTTAAATCTAAATTTAGTAAAAGGATACTGTCCTAAGATTTCTGTTAGAACAATTGCTTTAAACTTTTTCTTCCTCAGAGAGAGGAAATGTATATATAAATGTATTGTAGTAAACCAGATAAAACAGTTTTGTTCTGAAATCAAATTAATCATATTAATTTGAAGCATTTTCATACCACATTATCCTGTCATGATAAGATATCCTAACCCAACAACATTTCTGTGAAAGTAACTGCTGTTTCCTGAGCAGAAGAGATGGTTGACTAGTGCAAGCAAATTGAGATACTTTTCGTCTAAAATCTATGGGGATTTATAAATGTTCTTGTACTCATTGGTCACAGAATTATATCAAATAATGAGGCAGCTGAAAGACAGAGTAACAGTTGGGGTTTAAACTGTTTCTTCAGAAAGTATCCTTTCAGTTTCGGACAGAGTTCATAGACAGGGTTTTACAAAACTGTTTTTGGATCTGTCTAGTTTCAGCTTGTTCTTTGCTCACACTTTTAACAAGTGATCATGTCTGTGATTAGAATTTATACAAATGCTCATTTTCAAAATAATAGTTCTGGAACTTTAAGAAAATATTAATTGTATTGAAACAAGAATATTTTTGCAGTACTATCTTGATTGAAAATATGTGTCTGATTCATAGGTGCTACTAAAACTCTTTTGTAGAAAGCCTGTGCTTGGGAACATGCTCAACAGCACACAACTAGGATGTCTAATTCCTTGGGAAATCTACAAGGGGAAGGAGATACTCTAATGACAATTCATTGAAGTTATGCTTTGACTAGAGAATGTAACATTTCAGCCAATGACAAATAGTTTAATAATTAATTATTTAATACAGATCAAGTTTCAAATATAAATACAAGCACATTTCCTTGCTGTTTTCAGCATCTTGGTTGAGGATGGATTTTTTCTGGCACCTCAGTTTAAAATCTTGCTAGCTATGAGGTAGACATATTTAGTCAAGTATGTTTTTACAAGACAGCAGTTTGAGTTTGAAATTTTGTCACCTGTGAAGCTGCATTCTAGGCAATAGAAGTTAATAAACTTACTGTGTGGTTGGAGTCTATTTGTACCCTACACAGCTGAAATGTGGTAGCTTTGGATTTGTTTTGCAGTTTCCCCTAATTTCATTCTTTCCTGTTTGCCTTTATTGAAAATGAAATTTAACAGTCTAATAGCCACGGTCTAAATTTGGGGGGACCTTCATTGAAGGTAACTGCTTTTTATCATCTTAATATTGTTTGGCTTGTGATTTTAGGTGTCAGTGGACCACCTTTCCTATGAAGACAGGCTAAGAGAGTTGGGATTGTTCAGCCTGGAAAAGAGAAGGCTCTGGGGAGACATTGTTGTGGCCTTTAAATACTTAAAGGGAGCTTATAAGAAAGATGGGGACAGATCTTTTGTCAGAGTCTGTTTTGATATGACAAGGGGTAATAGTTTTAATCTGAAAGAGAGTAGCTTCAGACTAGATATAAGGAAGAATTTTTTTACAGTGAAGATGGTGAAAGCTTGCCCAGAGAAGTTGTGAATGTCCCATCCCTGGAAACATTCTGGGTCAGGGTCTCGGACCAACCTGATATAGTTGAAGATGTCCCTGCCAATTGCAGGGGTGTTAAGCTAGATGGCCTTTAAAGGTCCCTTGCAACCCAAACTATTCTATGAACTCAGTATTTTAATTCTGATATATAAATGTTTGAATGATTTCATTCCAGCTCTTTTTTTTTATTTTATTTAAGACCCTAGCGTCTCAAGGTAACCTGAGAACTGGAATGCAAGTATTTCAATTATGTGCTGTTATTTGATTTTTAGGAACTTACCTGTTGAGTCATTTGTAAGAACAAAACCCATCTTCAGGACAGTAATAGAGATGCTGTAGAATTTAGTTATGTATGTCTAATAATATGCACATGTAATTACTGCATTTTAACAGCAGTATTAGAATTTAGCTTCACTGACAGTCTTTTATGTATTTCTAAAATGGTACTCTTGTGTATATGCTTCAATTTTTTTTATCACTCTTATCACCAGAAGAATTTTTTATTTTATGCTGTAGTAGTGTTAGATTAAGTCTTCTAGGAGTGACTTTTGTCCGGCTGTTGTAATTGTTGTTGGAAAGGGCAGGGTTCTTTGTTTTCTTTACTCTTGGTGTTGCACCATCAGAGGAAAGCATAATGTGAATTGATGCTTTAGCAATAGCGACATGGGAGGGTCAGACTATGTGCTTTTGGGGTTTGCTACTACACCTGATAAGAATTCTTGCATAGCCCCTTTGAGTTTTACTGTGTGCTCTTTGTCACTGGCAAAATACTAGTTAAGTTCATGTCGCAGGTTCGGTTTGTAACCGGGCGGAAACACCAATTTAGTGTAGTGGTTTGGTCCAAAATACTCATTACTGTTTATCTTCTGTGAGATAAGAATTAGGAGAAATGCAAAGCAGGCACCAAACTTGAAAGAATATAAAGAAGTTTATTAACAGACCTAAAAGAGGAAAAAAAATTATACCACCTTCAGAACTCTCCTCCTCCCCCCACCTTCCTCCCTTCTCCCACTGACAATGTGAAAAGACAACCCTTAAGATGTTCAGTCTGTTTACCACTTCCATAATAACCTTGTTCAGTCCATTTAGAAAGAGAAGTCTCTTCTTGCTCATGCTATGAAAACATTATCACAACGAGACAGCCACCCACTTCCAAATATTGTTCAGTCCATTTAGGAAGAGGAGTCTCTCTGCCTGCGTGTGAGTCCCTTCCCCCGACTTGCAGCTTTTCCCGCAACTGCTTTCGAGGGTCCACTCTTGAAGTTTTTGGGGTACAATTTTAAGGTTGAGCCGTTCAGAAACAAAAACAGAGGCCCTTCTCCTTCCCTGGGAGCAAAGGGTCTTCATCATCTTCATCTTTAGGACTATCTCTGGGAGCATCTCTAGGGACTGAGGCTTTCTCCTTTCCCGTTTGGAGCAAAAGTCCTCATCTGGTTCATCTCTCCCTGTCCAAACTTCTCATGAAATTACAGCTGTGTCAGCATCTGCCTATCTCAGCGCAGGTGCTTCTGCTTATGAGTTGAACACTCCACCCCCCCGTATCTTCATGAAATTACAACAGGATACTCTGATATATCATAGCTTCACAACAGAATTTCAGCTTTAAGCATCTCCTCTCTCTCTTCCCTCAAGTTTTCAGTTCTTCACAGCAATAAAAAGGGTTAATCTCACCTCGGCCTTGCAGCTTTGCAGCTGGAATGTTGAATTTTTCTTATCGCAGTGGAGAGGGGGGAGAGCCGAGCCGCTCCGGCTGCCCACGGCAAGGCAGTGGGGGGGGTTCCACGGCTGGAACAGGTCCATGGCTTCAGGATGGCCGTGGCCCGGCCCGGCCTGGCCCAAGCAGGGCCTGGCCGGGCCCGCTGGCCCCCACACGGGGCCCGCAGCCACCTGTGCCAGCGCCGGAAACGAGAGAGAGCTTGGGGGGGAGTTTGCCTATTCTTAAATGTGGATCACAGAGGTGGTCACAACTTTAAGTGGCTTAGAGAATTGTCCATATTCAAACTGGCCAGCTGATAGGTTCTATCAGTTCCCAGAGGAAGCTGTAAGCACCCCTTAGCAAGGACGTCCCTTCCGGGACTATGCTTGCTAACCTATGACAACTCCCAAATCCTAAATTATAGATAAATAGAGGATCGGTTTCAGGTAAGTGTTATATTGTTAAAAAAAGATGATTTGTCCTTGGTTTTTACTTCCATGTCTAGTGCTGAGATTTCCTTCCAGAAGGAGTGGTCCTTTGGAACCCAGTCCCGTAGGATATGTGTGTTATTTTTCAGAATTAGACGATAACCCAAGCTATCCCTAATTAAAGGAAATGTATGTTCATTGCAGAATAGCATCAGGAGGGGAGGGAAAATAAGCTCTGTTCCACTTTGTTTGTGTATTTCCTATCTTTGGCCTTAAATGAGTTACTTAAAAGTAAGTGGAATTTTTGTACTGGGTGATTTGGGATGATTGTCACTCATTTAATCACATGCTTCACATTTCTGATTGTGACAGTAAATTTGCATATTTTCCTGTTTTGTACTTTTTTTCCTTTACGTGGACTGTTTATAGAGGTTGGTACCTGTGTTTGGGCATGGATTCCTATTGAGTTGAGTTAAGGGTTGAGAAAAAAAAAGAAAGGTGAAAGATCAGAGTTCGGTGGGTATAGAGTTGAGAATGGACAATTGATGTTACTAGAAAATAATAAAAATAGTTGCTGAGTTGCAATTTATTTTCTATTTTCTGCATATGCGAATTACATTGTTTGTGAACAGTATGGTTGTGTGTAAAGGTAGCCAAAACTTGAAACTTGAGCAAAATGATTGTGTAAGGAAGTAATAAATTAATGCACAAGATGCGGATTCCATTTGGTCTGGACACAAATAGATTAGATCCAGTAAAACATATTTGTTCATAAATACTGCACAAGGAGGAGTAGAGGAGGAAGATGCACAGCTGGAGATTTTGCTTTTGAAAGCTTTGGGCTTTCATTGGTATTAAACCAACTGGAGCTAACTATCATGGTGGAAGGGAAATACATATATAATTTGTAGATTGTTTAGTTAAGGCAGATATTACCTCTTTTTTAAAATTGTTTTTGTTCATAAACTATACAAAATACCATTTTTATACTCTTGTTCATATTACATGTTTACTTTGCCTTTACATTTTCTGACCAATTCCTGCCTTTTTGGCTTTTAGAAGACTATAACCAGTGATACTGTTACTTATGATGTAGTGCTTGGTATCATGGGGATTTACTTGGCATCAAATCATGTGGAATTGAAGCTTGTTGCAGAAGTGGTAGAGGCTGCAAGCCAATACTGAAGCTGCTTGGAGGCTGAGCAAACTCCCTGGGGTGTGGAGAACTATGGTAGGTGATGTGAGAAATTGCTGTATGTAACAAACCACAGTGTGAGAAGCTGACACAAGTTGTAAATAGCACCCTATGGTGTTCCTGGATTTCACAAGTAGTAAAGAGGGAATTGTGTGAGAAATGCCCAAACAGTGCTATTGCATGGAGAGGAGCACTGTGGACACTTAGGGAAGGGCGGTGTTACAAGATCAGTGGTGCCTGATAATCATTTCAGAAATACCAAATTTGGGTATAGTAGTAGCAAAGCTGGAACCATGAAGGGAAGAAATAATTTGAGTGGTTTGTTAAATGGGTGCCTGATAATCATTTCAGAAATACCAAATTTGGGTATAGCAGTAGCAAAGCTGGAACCATGAAGGGAAGAAATAATGTGAGTGGTTTGTTAAATGGGGGCAGAGAAAAGGAAGTAGAAGTGTGCTGGAAAAAGAAGGTCAAAAAATGGGAAACAAGTTGTGTGACCAGGTGCTGTCTGGGGTCCCTGTTGGGCAGCTTGTGCATGATCATCACAGCTGGAGTCTGATAATAAATTAAATTTGTTTCAGTTGCTTATTGCATTTTTTCCCATTCAATCCTTGTGTTTGCAGTGACAGCATACTCGTGATGGAAGTGTATTTGTTGTGCCAGCCTGTAACTTTTTGAATTTATCTCTTAATCTGTGTTTATAGTCTGTACAAGTTCTGCTTTCATTGTTTCTTTGAGGCTTTGGTTCACACTGAACTCTAGTAATGTCATATTTTTCTAATGTTACTGATCCTTTGGTCATTTTTTATTCTTCCAATGCCTCTCAGCTCCTTGAGATGAAGGATAAGGGAGAAATTTATTATGATACTATGACATTTCTTGGGGTTTTGTGTATAAGCATGCTTTTGTGCTTTCTCCATCCAGGCATACTTAGTATGCAGAAGTACTGTGAACTTTTTAATGTTTTTTGAAAGCATATGCTGCTGCTCCTTATTTTGTGTAGACTTTAATAATATTGCAACTGCTTTACCTGCTTTGATACACTGTATTCCTTTCATATGTATCTCAAAAATACTTGGAAGAATAATACATTTATGTAGTAAGTGCCAAGTGAGACAATATAAGGCATGTATACCAAAAAGTAATGCTGAGAAATACTCCAGAAAGTTACCTTATCACACTCACTACCTATTACCACAGGTGTCCCTATGGATAGCAGTTATCCAGTATTTTATTAATTCATTAGTATTGCCCTGTATTTCTAATTTCACTGGATTTTCTAAGAAGATGTGATCATTGTTGTAAACACCTTTGTGCTAATTTGAATATACCTGTGTATATAAATCGGTAGTAGTTTCCATGCTTCTCATGAAACTCTTGTGTTTTAATAGATGAGTTGCGAAAATTGAGTTGGTCTGGCATTCCCAAACGTGTTCGTCCTATTGCGTGGAAGCTTCTTTCAGTAAGTTGTATTTTTTTTTATTCTTCCTCTGCATTTAGTAGTAATAGCTTTTGCAAGCATTGCAAATGATTTTGCATGAATTGTAATCAATCAGTGATGGTTGAAAACATGTCCTGTGCTGAATCGTAATGGAAGTTATGTTCTTTTACTCAATTTCAAGATTAATCTATCAAATTGATAGGAGGGGGATGAGAAGTAGTAGTAAATCATGTCAGCTGTGTATCTTTATTTTTCAGCCTGGCTTTCTATGAAAGAAAGGCTTGTGATAACAGTGGCCTCTTTCAACCAGTTTTGATGGAATGGTGGAGAGTTCAAAGACAAGTATATTCTTAATAGTTTTCTTGAAAATAGACATACAGTAGGGGAAGCAAAGACTGTTGGCATCCTACAAAAGGCTTCATTCTGACTTCACATTAAAATAACTACAAGAAAGGATTAGCACTGTAGTGAGGAAAAGCTGTGATAGGATCTATAGGGTTTTTTTGGCTGATTTTTCCATAGTGCTTTAAGATGAGCAACTCTGAACCACTGTTGTGTCAATGGCTCTCCTGACGTCAGACCTGTGAGTTAGTCAGAGAGACAACCTCATTAAAAAGCTAATCACGTTTTTATAGTGTGAGTTTTTGGCTGGCTGAGCACTCTGAACTTTTCCCAGTGGCCAGAGGATTTTGCAGTGGCTGTAGCTTTAAGAGTAGATTGACTGAAGTACTGTGGAGCAGCACACAGAGGTGTTTGAGTTGGGGATCAGAGAGAAGCTTGTGGGATCTGTGACAGAACAGGTTTTTTGTCATCTTGGTGTTTGCACTATGTTTAAAAAGGTTCTTCTGCAAAAATACAGTGTATTCTTCATAGAAATATTTTTCATGTCAATCTTTTCAGCTATAGTGCTTGTGATGACAAACAGTTATGCATTTTAGCTGTTGTTTGTCTGCCTGTGGTTGGGAAAAGATTTATGAGGATGTTTGTATTAAAAAGAAGCAGAACTCTTGTGATGTCTACTCTCCAGAGGCTATGAAAGACACTTTCTCAGCAAATCTTCATGCATTTAAGAACTGTTTAAAATTTGAATTATACACACACCAGTTTAACCTATTGAATTTTTCAGAGAGTAGACTTAAATAGCTTTGCTTTTTATAGAATAATTCCATAGGGAATGCAAAGTATTTACTTCAGATTGACACTGATTTCCAGTGACTGAAAGAATCTGTCTTGCTGATGAGTTCTACTAAATTTGCAGCTTAGTTCCTTCTAATGCTAAATGCAGATGCAGCTTAATGGTGGATATTCAAATATCCTGCTGTAATTGAAATTAAACATGGAGCTTACAATTTATTTTAGTTCTGTTTCCAAAGTTATCTGTGATTTTGGTAGTAAAAAAAGCATTTTTTTCTGTTGAAGTTTAGGATGTCTGATTTAAAATACTCAAAGTAAGAAAAAATAAGGCTAACTCAAATGTGACTTTGAAACACAGTAAGCTAAAGCATAAGCATTTCTTGAGTTCTGAATCAGAAGACTGACACTGGGGTTTAGAGAGTTGGAATTATGCAAATTATAAAAATATAAAGGGAGCTGACTCCTCTTGCTTTCTAGTGAGAGCATGGGCTTTCCAAGAGCTTTAACTTAATTCCATAAATTGATTTTAGTTTAATATTCCTGGTCTAGAAAAATGCCTAAGTGTAGCATTCTCCTGTTGCTTTAACCAACTCCAGGATCTATTTCAGTTCAATTCTTAACTTCATCTTGCCATAACCTCTGCAAAAAACCTGCTTTCAGATTACGTTTTTTATACTTTAGCAATTAAGTGGATTTTTTTTTTTTTTTTATTAAGAGATGTATGAAACTATGGCTTTTTTCTTGTTTGTTTTTTTCTACCTCCAAATGGCAATATTTTGAAATCCTGCCATGATTTCTTATCTCCTATGTAGTCTTCATTTACTACATTTTGGAAACCCAGAGATGAGTCATTTAGTTATCATTACTTCTCTATACTATACGGCAGCATTTTCTTTCAGTTTTTCAGTTTTTTCACTTCAGAAAAGTACTTTCAGTTTTTGTGGTCAGAAGCTCCACCATGCTTTTTTCTGATGGTAACCTAATAGTGACTTGCTGTTAATATATGTCCCGTGTAAGGGAGAATAATGGTAATCCCTGGAAGTGTTTAAAGCCAGGGTGGATGGAGCTTTGAGCAACCTGGTCTAGTGAAAGAGGGGTTGTGGAACTAGGTGGCCTTTAAGGACCCTTCCAACACAAACCACCAGGAGCTCCTGGGGATACAAGTGTTCCTAACAATCAAGTGATATTTTGATTAAAGATGAGTTGCAATACTGAAAAAACAACCAGAAAACTATGGTATAGTTTTATATTATAACTATAATGTATAGTTATAGTTTTAGTATATGTTTGTTTCAAAAGGATTCAAAAGTCTTACTTAAAAAGCCCAAACTTAATTTTTTTCAGGGAATGGAGTACACTTGGTAGTATCTGAGGCAAATGATGATTGTCTTGTTTGTAAAACCAGCATGTAAATTGGAATTTTAAAAATAAGATTTAGGAAAATGATCAGTTGAGATATTTATTACATAGTCAGCAGGTTAATAATATTATCAAATGTTTGATGAAGACAGTTTTTCAAAGGGAAAGCATTTGAAAATAATATAATACTCTGTTGATATTATGCGTGTCTACTGATAATAGTATATAAAAAAAATTACATTATTTATTTTTAAAATGTAGCAAAAATGTTAAGAACGCTGTACCTAAACAGCAAGAAGAACTATGCAGGCTCTCCTCTTTTGAATAACAAAACTAAAGATATGTTTGCAAAAGCCTTTGGAGGAAATTAATGAATAAATGGATTAAACTCTCCCCCGGTTTATTTGCTGCGGATACGTTGCAAGCCTTCCCAACTTTTAAAAGTAAAACCTAATTTGTAAAGTGAACAGGAAACACGACGTGTCGAATTGAAAGATTAGTTCAGTCTTCGAAGCTGAATAATGGCAAAAAGACTTGCTGAGAAAGTATTGGTGTCCTTCAAACAATCACATTTGATGTCACAAATGAATTAGTTTCTAATGCAACCAACCAAGATATCCTACAGGGAAAAAACCACAACTGTTAAGAATAAATGGGCTGCAGAATTCAATATTTAATACAAAACACTGGGAGAGGATATTAAATGTCAGACAAAGTCTTTAGGCAAAAGTGAAGCTGGTGGGATTTAAAGCGCCTGGAATCAGACACAAGTCAGTATATCTTAAAGGAATTCATTTTGCCAAAGCAAGTACCTCTTAAGGTATCTGGAATGTAATGTGGCTTGTACTTATTCTGTTGTCATTATAAACTAAGTAATTAAAGTATACAGGAATAGCATTTTCAATGATTTTGATATAGAATCATAGAGTTGTGTAGGTTGGAAAGGACCTTTAAGGTCATGTAGTCCAATCATAAACCCAGCACTGCCAAGTCCACCATTAAACCATGTCCCTAAGGGCCACATCTATATGTCTTTTAAATACCTCCAGGGACGGTGACTCACCCACTTCCTCGGGCAGCCTCTTCCAATACTTGATAATTCTTTCCATGAAGAAGTTTTTCCTAGTATTGAATCTAAGCCTCCCTTGCTAATGTATGTAATTCCTACTTGAAGGCAACTGAGTTAATACACATTGTTTAAAAATTTAATAAAATTGCTCCAGTACTGGCCACATAGAAATTAAGGAACTCACATGGTATTAAATTTACCTGAACTTATTTATTTAAGTTTTTTTCCTTGAAAGTCAACATCATCTTAGTATTTCTGATGAGAAATTGCATTTTGTAACAACAACAAAAAAAAGCAGCTGTTTTTATAAGGTGTTTGAATTTTTGTACAATTTGGAATGATTAGAAAGATAATTTAGTAAAGGATTATTTAGACTTGTGTAGGAGTACATGGCACTACATCAGTTTATTAGATCTCCTGTCACATGTAATCAAATGCCAGCAGTGCTTTTTGTAAGGCAGAGAGTAATATCCTTCTCATTTCGCTGTTTTTTCAGGGCTATCTTCCTGCAAATGTGGACCGAAGAGAAAGCACTTTACAAAGAAAACGCAAAGAGTATTTTGCATTTGTTGAACAATACTATGATTCCAGAAATGATGAAAACCACCAAGATACCTACAGACAGGTAGAACATCTATTGAACTGACTTTTATCTACAGAACATTTGCTAAAGGACTTAAAGATTATTTTTGAGCTTTGCTACTGTTTTCTCTGTGTCTTTAGTCTTACCCGATAGACAACTCTCTAATAATTTTCCTAAATTTTGGAAGCAAAAATATGAAGTGGTTTTGTTCTGAAATTTGAAATAGTGGATTTTGAATAGTCAGCTTTAGTGTTGCCATGGCTTTCTGTTTAAGAATAGTTGTATTTTCAAATCTTTCATCTCCTGCTCAGATCCTCTTTCAAATGAGTGAAGATGGACAGGGAAGGTACAACAGTGACTGTTTCTTACTGGCTCCATGCTTCTGCTTGAGAAGTTGAAACTGTATATGATGTGCAATAAACAGGGGTGTCAAACTTTCATGCCCACCCAGATAAGCAGATTTTCTTGAAGTTTTGTATTGAAATGAGTAGTTTGTAACACTAAGTATAGACTAAGCAATGATACTTTAGCCTTCCTTGGGACAGAAAAAGCTAAGATCTTCCTTTCAGCTTCAAGACTAATCTTTAGTAGCAAGAAGTATATAGCATTAATAACATAAGGTACTCGTGAATGGAACCCAAAATCATCACTTGAACACTCTGTTGCATAAAACTCCTTTGTGAAGTTTGGAATAAAAGTTTAAGAAATACTGGTATTTTGTGCTCTCTTCTTGATTGTCAAATACATTAAAATAGGTGCTAAAAATCTGTTTTTATCTTTGGACAATTGGACTTGATGATCTTGCAGATCTTTTCCGACCTAAATGGTTATATGACAGTGGCAGTTGAGTATGACTTTATAGAAGCAGTAGTATGTATTTGCTCATAATTATGCTGAGGTAATGAGTATTGCCAATATGATTATAATTTGCAAATAATTAAAATGTGAAATGTAAATACAAATATATATGTTTTTAAATTTTGCTTCATTGAAAGATTAACTTAAAGAATTGGCTGTATGTTTTGAAGTACAGTAAAAATCCATGTTATCCCAAAAGTAATGATACAATGGGATTACAACTAATAGTGTAAACAAATAGAATTATTTAAAGTATTATGTTGTTTAGAAAGTGTGCTGTTGGTTCCTTTTACAGTATTCTTCTTTGTCTAATTAGATCCACATAGATATCCCACGCATGAGTCCTGAAGTTTTAAGACTTCAGCCCAAAGTAACAGAGGTAAGAATGATATATTTTCTTTTTGAGAAAACATTTTATTAATGAATCTGATATCACAGTTTAATTAATAATTCATTTGATTGCACTTGCTATTTTGACTTCAGAACTAGCTTAAAGAAGTAAAAAAAATGAGGATATATAAGTAGAGGCTAAGAATAGCAGTGTAAGTATGAGTAATAAAAGCAAAGGCACCTCATTAATTTCCTGTATTGAATCTGTCAGTTTTTATTGTGGTCTTGTGCCATTGAGGAGTTCTTTTTCCCTTTTTTACCTTTTTATATATTTTGTTAATTCTGTGTTTTTTAAGTAAGCCAGAGCATAGTCCTGTGGTTCCATGTATTTGTCAAAATCACTTAAGGTCTAGAAGTTCTTAGAGTGTTCCACATGGGAAATTCTCTATTTTGAATTTGTAGCACAACTGGTTTGAGTGCCTTATCTGATTTTGCTTCCTTGTAAGTTTTGTATGTTGAGTACACTATTTAAATGGTTTTACTACTGTTGTAATGATATAATTAATGTAAATGTATAATAATGTGATTAAATATGTGATTAATGATAAATATATTAATCAAATTGGCCTATATTGTTGGGCAATCAAATCTCATGGGGTCTTTTCATTTTAAAGTATATAGGTCATAAATAGCATAGATGGTGTGGGTTATCCTCTTTTACTTATTTTGTTTAATTCAATTTATTCTCCTTTCTAATGGTTCTAGTTAGACCTTCAAATGTACTTCCTTGTGCTTCCGTTCATAGCATTATAGATCCAATTAGAACATCATCTGATAGTTCATTATGAGAACTTAAATGCAGAACTAGCTTTCACTTGGTTTTCCATTGTTGCTATTATTTGTTTAATGGCAGTGCTCTTGAACATGTTGGAGAAATTGGTTTGAAGAAATAGCCTAGTACAGCATTTAAAAAAAAACCACTATAAATATAGGACTTTCCACCTGCTTTCTATGTAGTGGGGTTTTACCTGGGCTGTTGTAGGGATGAATCGAGGAGTAGTGTAAGTAAAATCAGGGGGTGGGTTTGCATCTGTCTTTTACTCTCTGTCTGATTTTAACCAAACCCAGCTTGCTTGATGCCAATGTACAAAAGATGCCGAAAGGGTCATAGCACCCAATTTCTCCCTGGTTTCTTTCTCTTGCTTTCTGGGTTTCTGGAGACCTCCCATAGCACCAGTGAATCCCTCAGCCCCACAGGGATCCTTCCCTACTCCCAAGGGCTCATGCAGATAGAGTGTTTTGTTCCCAGAGCTGATTCCTGTCTAGAGAGAGAGAAGATGGTGCTGGTCTCTGGTGAGCAAGTCACTCTCCCCTTTTAAGGTGAGATGGCAAGGTCTATAAAGAGGAGAAGGGAATCAGGGTAAGGGTAAAAGGTTTCAAAGGATGACACTGTGTGCGAAGCCATTGTGGTGGATATTATGGTGAGTTTTGTACAAACTTTTGATGCCACAAAGATTTAGAATAATGATACCACTTCTGGGAAGAATCTCACGTAGAATGAGGTGAAGAGACTAGTTGACAGAACTGGACAAAAGCACTAGTTAAAGCTTCAGAAAGACAGCACATGTATAAACCTCACAGTCTTCTGACTTAAATCTTGGAATAGCAGCATTTGGAAATTTTTGCTGTTTGTGGTGGTATCAGAGTCTATGTTGCCAAAGAACTTTTAATTAGCATTAATAAGGCTGTTTTAATTTCTTATCTGAATTCAGAGTTTGGTTTCTATAATAAAATGTTGCAGTTTGGAAAAAGATGTTTTGAATCTGATGTGTGGAAATAACTAGTTATTATATGTTCCTTTTAAAATCAGTTTAAAGTGTTTATTTTTTATGGGAGTTATATAGATCCTGAGTGAGGGGAAAATAATGTTGGAGCGAGGACCTGACTAAAAATGTCTTAATAGTGGCCTTGAAAGAGAAGAGCAGAGGAGTTGGAGGTGGTCTTTCGTATAGTGCAGTCAAGTTATTTTAAAGACCAGTGATTGTAAATTTAGTTTTAATAAATTTGATTAGCTAACATGGACTGGTCTAATTTATTACCTTTTCTTGCTTTAACTGAATTTTGTTGAAATGGAAAGCATGTGGCTGTGTATTTCCCATCTATGTTTGCATATAATACATAATAATTTCAAGAAAACTGCACAATTTAAAATAGTTTATAATTTTGTCCTCCCCTCTTTTTTTTTTTTCTTTCCCTCTCCTACTTAGAAAACAAAAAGCAAATTTTCAAAAGCTTTTGGATTAAGGCTTTGGGGGTTTCAGACTTCCTCTGAGGTGACAAAACCCACAAGTAATTCAATACCTTCATTTAACCTGATGGATTTTTCTCTTTATTTATATGAATATAATTCTTGCTGTAATTATGAATGAGAGATAAATTCAAAAGAGAATAATAGATTGGTAATGACATCTCATGAGATGTAGCGGTTCTTAGTAGAAAAATAATTCCACTTTTTGTTGCTGGTTTGGAAATCAAGAAGGGATCCTTTTGGGAAAGTGACCTTTTTAATGAGTCCTATTTGAACACAGTCATGAGTGCTGTATAGAAACTTAAATCAGTCTGCTGTTCAGGTTTTCAGTGCTCATTTTTTTCAATTCAGAACAGTAAATGAAACTTTATGAAAATGGGTAGGAAATTGAAAATGCTATTTCAGTGTGTATTTGAATTTCTGATTAGAGGCATTTGGGGATATTAAAGCTGATGTGCCATCACTAAGTGGTGCTTCCTGCTAAAAAATATAACACCCCCTCTTCCATCTCAACAAATCCAAACACCATCCCCCTCTTAGTTTTCATACCTGGATTTAAAAAATTTTTTTAAATCCATAGACTTCTCAATTTGCAATGCAAACTTTGTATCCTGTCAGGTTCTGAGGAAACAAAAGGTTGGTGGTACAAATTTATGGATTATTTGACTTCACACATGCCTTCATGAAAAAACACTATGTTTATAGTTTTTGCAGGGGGTGTTTTGATTGTTCTTACTGAATTGCCATGGTTTTTTGTTTGGTTGGTTGTTGACTTTGCACATTTTGCGACCCCCATCACACTATGAGTTTTAGCCTAGTGCATAACCCTAGTGCAGTTGCTACTTAAATAGGTTTCTCTAGTCAGCTCTATCTGATATTTGTTTTCTGAGAAAGCTATTTGTATTTGCAGTATGTTAAACATGTGCTTTTTCAGAAGTGAAACACAGAACAATAACTCTGATAATGCTGAGAAACTACTGTTGCTGAAAGTAGAAGTGGCAATGGACAGAAGCAGGCAGAGTGGCTGTGAGCTAAGTAACCTTGCTAGATTGGCAGTTTTCCAATAATACTAAAAATATTACATAAACAACTGTAATTTCTTCAGGGTATAGTTATGTAAAATGTAAAAGCATGTTGTAAATGGCTGAGTGTAAAATCTTTATACAGTTATTGATAGACAGTGAAACACCGCTGGCTATTGCTTAAAGGGCAGAGGTTGGGATTTTTTTCAGTTTAATATGCAGTGCATATTAAAAAGCATGAGGTGACAGGACTAGCACCAAGAATTTGTAGCTAAAGGAATAAGCATCATGGCTAATGGAAGAAAGAGGCTTCTATGGAGAATTTACTAATGAATACTTTTCTTTTTGCCTAATCTCTGAAATCACACTTAACAAAAACTGGATCTCAGTTGTAGTTGTAATGGATCAGATGTGACCTCCCTTAAGGTTTGTTTTTCAGTGGCCACCAACATTTTTTTGTACTTGCTGTTGTTGAGTGTTTCCCCTGTTCTGTAAATTTTCAGCCAGGGAAACATAAGACCTGGAGATCAGTTGACTCTCAAAAGAAAGCCTGTAGAAGGATAGATGTTGGTATTTGGGACTTGTTTTCAAAGCAAAAGGTGCAAATATGTTTCAGCTTCAGGTAACTTATGTGGAAGCCTGTGATGAGACTTTCAAGCACCAGGATGTGAGTCCTTTATGCTGATACCTTTCCTTACTTAAAAATGACTGCAAGAGAGCTTTTAAACTAAATAATAAAATTTTATTTAAAATTGAATTATAACAGTCAACTTCTTAATCTAAGAAAAACTTAAAGTGAGATTGAATATAAATAATCCTAACTTCACAAATAACTTCCTCCACCTATTGCGTCCTTTCAGGGCAGGTCTTTTACCAGCTTTCTTGAAGCCTGAGCATTCATTGACTTCTGGAGTTGCAGCAAACCACAGAATCCTTTGGATCCTTCCAAAATGTCTCCTTTTTTGTTAGTATTGAGTGATGTGAAGAACAATGTAGTTTGTGCTCTCATGAATGAGCAAACATTTTTTTGTTTTGGAAGATTATATATCCCTGATGCAATGCCTGTAGTTAGGACAAAGCATGTATGAGCTTTCACTCTGCTGCTTATTTGCAGCCTTTCAAGGGTACGTAATATCTTCAGAAACAAATAATTGAGAGGAAATACAGCCTGTCACAGACCTAAATGGAGTCAGAGAAAAGTTCTGTGATTTCCCTGCTCTCTACTCTTCTCATATTGAGATGTGGCCTCATGAGCTTTTGCAGATCTTAAGCAAGCTTCAGTTTACAGAGTTGAGAGGGTGTGGCTCTGTGATATGGCAGGCAGTTGCCTTATTTCTGCGTTTCCTGATTGTTTTAGATTTTTTATTAACCAGCATTACAGACTTCTGGAGTATAAAACTCCGCACGGCAGTATTAGGCAGGCTTAACTGTTGTGGAATCTCTTTTTATGGGTATGTTATTAAAAAATCTAAACTATATCAAGTCCTTCTTTCTGTTACTTAGGAATAAAAAGAATACTGCATTAGTAGAACACTTCTTTCAAAGAGATGAAAAATGATGGGAAGATAATTTTTCTTTCCCTTGAGAAAAGAGAATTTTTATATTTTTGGAAAAGCTCCAGTGAATACATGCTACTTTGTATTAACTACTGTAACTGAATTATGTACCAGCTTGGTTTTAACATGTGCTAATACTCTGAAAATGCTTCCTTTTGAAGAACTGAGAAGCTTACATAGCACTGGGAGTTAGTTATGAGTACCAGTGTTCATTTGTGCTTGTGTATGCATGTTTTTTCTACTACTTAACTTCATGATATTAAATTTATCTGCAAGGAGGTCTTCAACATCCTTGCAAGGGGAAGGAGATGGGCAGGTACCGACTTTTTTACTCTCATGACCAGTGACAGGACTCAAAGAAATGGCACAAAGCTGAGTTGGTGAGGTTTAGGTTGGATATTAGGAAAAGGTTTTTCACTCTGAGAGTGGTTGAACACTGGAAGAGGCTCCCCAGGGAAATGGTCACAGCACCAAGCCTGAGAGTTCAGTTGTTTGGACAATGCTCTCAGGCACATGGTATGATTCCTGGGGTGTCCTGCACAGGACCGGGAGTTGGACTCAGTGATCCTGATGGGTCCCTTCCAACTCAGAATATTCTATGTTTCTACAGTGTTTTGATAATTTACAAGTGTCTTGTTTAAAATGTGTTCATTACTTGTTAAATTACCTGATAGCTTCTTTACCTCTTTTTCAGATCTTTGAAAGAATTTTGTTTATCTGGGCAATACGTCATCCAGCCAGTGGATATGTTCAGGGCATAAATGATCTTGTTACTCCTTTTTTTGTAGTCTTCGTTTGTGAATATATAGGTAAGATTTGTCTTAATACTAGATTATGAGTTAGTATTGGTTTTGAAACATCATTTTCATTTTAATCTGACTAACAGTTTGGATGAGCTAATCAAAGCATAGATTGATACATTAATTTTATCATAAATGTTTGTAATTATAAATCTGTATCGCTTTAAATATATACTGAGAAGCAACAAGATTTTAAGTAGTCAGTGAAGTTCAGGAATCATCTTGATTTCTACTTAAGCAGTGTTCATTGTTTTATTTTCCCTTTCTCTTTTATGTTTTTTGTGAAAACTTAAAATTGTACATATGAACTGGACAACACCAGCAAAACAAGAAAGAAAAACAAAAAACCCAATAATGCCTGATCCACAGGAAAAAAAATCACCAAAACAAAAAAAGTAACCCATGAAACACAGATATTGTGGGGAAATTAAAGTGAAGGGAACCTATTAAGCTGCATCTGTGACTGAAATAATGGCATCCTGGAATTAGGGTCTGAAAATTAAGACAACAGTAATCAAATTTCTCTGTTTAAGAACTGTGCTCTTCTGAGACTTACAACATTAGTAATGATGGTAGTGTCAACAGCTCTATTTGTGTTGAGTTTGTGGCTTTATGTGTAAGTATACTTTTGAAAACATAAACAACTTAGATGTGGGATAAATCTTAAATTTACAGATTTGTATTTAAATTGTTATAAGCATTAAGAGAATGACAGATTGTTAATAATTCACTAATAACTTGGATATAACTATGGATATAAAAGGTAAGGTTTAGCAGTAAAAATGACGGTGTTAATCTGGATTGAACTAAAACTGTTTTTCTTGTGCTTGTGTTTGTCATACACACATACAGTGAAAATTCAAGTGTGTATGTAAACTTGAACAATGCATTGTCTGGCTACTTCTGTAGGGCTGCATATAGTGGATTCTTCCTACCTGGTCTGTGCAAGATATCCATCGGTGTATTAATCCAGATTGATTCATTTTAATGAAGGACAGATTATCCTTGAGTGGATGATATACTATCCATTTATTCATTTGCATGGCAACAGCTCTGTTGCTTTTTCATTTCTTGTTTCATAGGGGGACATTTCATTGCTAAGCAACTAATGAGAACTACTGCTGCTTTCTCCCTAATCATCTCTTAAGTAGGGTAGAGGCCTACTCCTGAGAGTATTTGCAGTTTCTGCCTTTTACTTCCTCATTTGACAGATAATGAAAATGTTCTTAATGATTCTAGAACAGTAGGGTCTCTAGTAGACTTTAGGGTTGCTAATTGAAATAAGAAGTTCAAATGAGATGTGATTAGAGAATTGATATTCCATGTTAAATAGGCCATTTAATTAATATGGTAAATAAGTTTGTCTTTACCACCAACTTACATTTGGAGATCCTGGTGATTGTTAATGTATTTGCTGCTTTGTCAGGATTTTCATATTGGAGAGCATAGCTGTTCCAGTAAGTGTTTGATGAAGAAAGACAAAACTTGGAAACTTTCAACCATAAAAGATAGTTGGGGGAAATGTATGAAGCTCGGAAAACTGTATTCTGAAAACTCATTGCAAAACTAGTATCTACATATCATAAGAAAAACAGCAAAATGAAGGTTTTTTTTTTTTTTTTTTTTTCCTCCAATATAGTGGTGGTCATGGTTAAGTGCTAAGAGCAGTTATTTCCCCCAGGGACATATAAAAACTTTCAAAGATTTTTCTTTAAATAGCTTTTTGATTTGAATCTTTCTAATATATTCAAGTTACACTGAGTGATGCACTCAAGTTATAATGAATAAATGAAATGGGGACATTGCATTTGCAAAGTACGTCAAAAATCCTGTAATAAAATTATAGGATTCAAAATCAACACTGTGAATTGGGCTTTAGTAATTTATATAGAAATAAACACAGAATTGCAGAATTTTCCTTTCAAAAATGTTTGAAATGCTAGTGCATTTAATATTTACTTCAATAATATTCTGTATTTATTTTAGATTTTTACTTGGATCTCATTTCTTGGTTTTATATGAATATTGGTTTGTACATTAAGCATCTTTATTTATTGCTATCTTTTCGCTATTGACTTTTGTACTTTTCCTAATTTAAAAGAACCCTTTTTTGCTGCAGTTCTAAGTCACTTGGATCCTAATTTATACAGTTGAAAGTGATCATACTTTTATTTTAGCTTCTTTCTGTAGTAAAAAAGTCCTAAAGAATTATTAAGAATTAATAATAAATTCTTATGCTTAAGAATGCCATTAATAATAAATCTGTGCTGAGTAGGTCATCTGATGGTACATCCTGGTAATGTTTAAACGCATTTGCAGTTTTGTCAAATATTTTGGTGGGAGGAAAGCCATGTTTATTTTAGCTTTACGACAACTGAGAGAACCCTTAATCCTTAATCTTGCATAACAAGTGTGTGACATAGTTATTCTAGTGATGGGAGTCTTTTTGCTCTGCTAAAGACCTCTGCAAACTGGAAAAGTTTAAAGAACTTCTGAAGATACAGATGGCATGGATGAAAATGCTAATTTACTTCTCATTCAAATCTGAATGCCATAAAGGAGGTTTTTGGGTGTATAAATAAGGACTGAAGTCATAGATATTTTGATTGTTTAGTATGGATTGTGGTACCTAATTTTACCACATAGATAAACACATGGAGACTATATTGAGGGATTGAATGTAGGAATTGAGTATGTTAAATGTTCAGGACATTCTTTCAAACTTTCCATCAGTATAGTGATGAAAGTGTAATCTGGTAATGTCTCATTAGTTTCCACTCTGCAATAAAAGCAGAATGCTGTAGCATTTTCAGCAAGATAAAACTTAATTGTCAAACCAAGTCAGGAGAGGAAAAACCATAATTAAAGAAAATTTCAGAGGGGGTAGATACTGGCCCCTGCTGGAATACAGTAGTTTCAGTTTTGAATTTCTGGTCTAAATTAGGAGGAGGAGGATTTTAAACCTTAGCTTTCTTATACCAGATAATTTTGTGTGTTATTCTCAACTTTTTTTTTTTTAATTTTTCCTCCTCATGAAAATGCTAGCAGTATTTAATCTTATTTGTCATATTGTAACAGCCTCTTTAGAAATCCAAACACTAGACGTGTGGGAAAACTATTCTGGGCTTACTTCTAACCTCCAGTGTGACATAGCAGTGTTGTAACGTGCCGTCAGAACACACGCTAACACTGTCAGGGCAGTTTTCCTGAAAGCCCTATGTGTTTGTAGCATATTAGTTTGTGTCAAAATGAATCTCATCCCTGTGGATGCACCAGAGGTGTTTTTGTTAATGAGATAAGATATACCATGTGATTACTCACTGTTTGTAGACTTAACGTGGACAAGGAAATTTTGCCCTGGATTGCAAGTTGCCACAGCTGTGCTCTTTGTACACCTTCCTCTTGCCCTGAGTTCCTGTAAACTACATTGTTTCCTAGTGTTAAGTTGTGCTGTACAATTACTTGTGGTCTCTTGCTCACCTACACTTCACTTTATCTGACGTTCCAGTACATCGTCGTTCCCTGGGCTTGTGTGTATATCCAAAACCCCAGAGAGGACCTGGATTTATTCGCCATCCAGAGAGATGAAAGTTTCAGAGAAGTACCACCATGATAAGGATGCGTGTCAGATTGTTGCTAAGTGGAATAGCTGTATGAAACAATTTTAAGACGCCTAGGAGTATTGGATCAAGGGAAAATTAGGAGTTAGTAGGAAGTCAAGGGCAGGAAATGAACACTATTGTACTTGGTCATTTTATGTTGGATAAAGAATGTCAAGAAAACTGAGGCTGCTGAAGACTGGAATGGTGATTGAGATATTGTCTGCAATCTTCTTGAAATAGAGGAGCCTGAGAAGTTGATGATGCTTACAGGAACTCATGAACTGAAAACTTTGAGAAGAGAGATCTTACCCTTGTAAGTATTTTTTCTTGCCATCTTAAATCCTTTTGTAGAAGGCATTCAATGAAACTCCTGTTTTTTAAATTGATACTGCTATGACTTTATGGGATAATTAATCTAGGCCCAAGTCCTGTTGGAAGTGGGACAGGATTTATTCCTAGACTTCTTTTACTATGAGTAAAGAAAGGCTCTTTGGTCCTGAAAAAGCCTCCATCTGTCTATATCTCCCTTTCTTACCATTTTTTCCATTCCCTCTCATATGTTACAGGAAGTCTTCCTGCCCTTATAGCTGGTATGCAATCTCATTTTTGCATTCTTTTCCTCCTTTTCAACAGCGAATAATTGTATTTAAAACTATTAATTTTGCTGGGGTTTTTCCCACAGTTTGAATACTGTATCCAAAGTGATTCTTTTTATTGTATAATTGGAGTAAAGTTTCAGAGCATTTTATCATGGCCATATCTGAGGGGATTCCTCAGTGTTTGTTTATAAAATATGAAAAATTGTCAGTTAAGCAGAGATTTTTTTTTTCAAGAGAGATGTAATTTTTGTGTGGTAAATATATCTGTTTAGAATGTACATAAAACTGAATTTCTGTATGATGAGACAGCAAGCCAGAGAGCAAAGAGTATTAACCCATTGACTTTAGGGAACTGCTTTTCTCCATACTACATAAAGTAAAATTTTGTTTAGCATGCATTATTTCATTTACAAGACCAAGCTGAAGCCTTGATTGCTACAGTATATAAATTAATTTGAGATAATTTATCCTGCTGTCATAAATATCTAGACCTTTATTATTCAGTTCCACCAATTCACTAGTCCTTGGAGAATTATGAATAGGACTTATACACTGTGGTTTTGAGGAGAGAAAGTGGAAAAGATGTACCATATTTGTAGTTGTTTAGAAGAGACTGACACTGAAGGATGACAAATTGTTTTCATAAAATAGAACAAAGAACTATAACTGGGTTAACTGGATGTGTCTTCTTCTCCCAGGTCCTTTAAGTTCCTCTGCCTTCTGATTTACTGGGAAAGAAATTCTGGAAGACTTCCCAGGACTGATTTTCAGGAATATGAGGGATTTCTTTGATTTGAGAGAGATGCAAAGATTTTACTTGCAATTGTAGTATGCTCTTCAATTTTTCTTTTAATTTTGGCATTAAACTTTGTAATAAACTTCTACTGTTTTCATGCTTTTCTTTGCTTAAATAAATACAAGGTTTTGCACAATATTGTGTTAAAGTGTTTTTATTTACACATTTTTTGGAAATGATTTATGAAACATGAAACAAATTTGCATAAAAGCAGGGACATGAAGCATAATTGATATTTTAATGTTTCCCTGCAAGTTGTGAAACTATTAAGAAAGTAAATTTTTTTTAGAACCCTTTTAAAATTTGTATGAAAAATTATTCAAAATAATTTAAATCACTTTTCTGTCAAACAGAAATTCCATACCACAAGTTCCATTTAATCGCATTAAATTTTTTCTCCTTTATGCAAATTACCAGTAATGTAGTTTCCATATACAAAGGTATATTTCAGTGCTGTTTCTTAATATTTCCATAATTTTGTAGTAATACTTGTGACATCAGGAAAGTTGACTCAAGTTGTCATAAGCATGAGCAATTTTCTATGAAATAGTCTTTGATAATTACATGGAATATTGTTATCTGTGTGATTTGGGTGAGAAAAAATGAAGAAGTCTTACAGAAAACTGTTGAATTCAAGACTTGAAACTCCAGACTGAAAAGTCTTTTACGTAAGTCCAGAAAACATCATCTGCATTGCTCTGAAAAAGCTGCAGTACACGAGCCACTCGGTGACCTGAATGTTTTTACTTCCCCGTCAGTTCTCTTTGCTGCACTCTTTGCTCTCATGTATTACTGAACACTTAGTATACATATACATGTATATACATATATATTTATAACTATAACATGGCATGGAAGTTGTTCAGCGTTATCTTAGCTTGCATTGAGATAACCACTGTTCACTTTTTCAATTTCTAGAAATATGTTGTCCCGCTCTCCCCCTATTGCTGTGCCAATCTGTTGTCAGTGAAAGTAATTTGTAAGTGCTGCAGGGTAGCTGAAGAGAGGGAGGACTCTAATGAACAAGATAGACAGTATTTGAATTTGGTTTCACAAACTGATGATTCCTGCTTTGCACCATAGAAAAGGTCCAGAATTAAACAGAAACCTGTGTTGAGCCCATCCACAGAGGACTTGGTGCTTCTGTGCCAGTCTTCTGTGCTGTGGGGCAGGACTGATTTTGACTGCAGTGGGAAAGCAGTTAGAAATTTTTTCCATTAACTTAAATATTTTTGAGTTGTAGTTTTTGAAAAAGACTCAAAGTTCCTTCAGGTAAATTACATGGAAATAAAGACAATAAGAATAAAGACCTGAATTTTAGTGCTTTAAAAAGCAAGCTTTTGAAGCACTTGGGCAGATTATACTTTTAAATTGTTAATTTGTTTTTATGTATGTCTGACTTAAGAAAAAATAAATTATTCACGATGTCTGAGCAATTGTCTTTATTAATATATAATACAGTTTTTCAGGCCTAATTGGATAAAGAAATCTTACTATTTTACATTCTTTATTCACTTTAAACAAGTAGGAGAATCCATGTGAAGATAACTAGCCCTGAATTGTTTGAATTTTTTGTCAGCTAGCAGTGCTTGCCATGATACACTGTCCTGTCTAGGGTTGGTTCATAAAGCAAGATAGTTGGAGGCATTCCAAACAGAAGTAAGGAAAATGTAGATAGTATTAAGAGGACATCTCATGCTTAGTTTGTGAGGGGTTAGGGAATAAGGGAGCATGAAGAAGGGCAAATAAGTTGTCAGAACTTGTGTAATGGAGAGAACTGATAGGAATCAGTGAATTATACATTTCTTTTAATCTTTTGATCCTTTTATTTTGTGTTTGAATATTTATTTTAATTATTTACCTGGACAAGTTCATCTTTATCTTTTAGCATGAGTTGTTGGAATATCAGTTTTTTAGTTGCAGCTTGATTCATTCTGTAGTGGGCACTTTGTTCTGGCTTAGAGTTATAAAACGATTTAATTTAAGAATTATTTTTAAATGTAGTTACAATAGTACAGAAGTCCAAATGAACGTAGTTAAGCTTTACTCAGATATGCAGTTTGTGTGTGACTTCCTAGTGGTAGAGTTTATTCCCTACTGTTTTTCCCTAGTTGCTTAACCTACTGGAAGTTTGTGATGGCATTTAGTGTCAACTATATGAGTGGATCTGTTTGCATAAGTGCTCTCTATAGGCTTTGATAACGAGGTGATTTATTTACTTAACTGGTGGATTTTTGGCTAATTGCACCAACCCACTTTTGGCATAATTTGGAATATAGTAACCTTGAGAGAAGATGTTAATAATGAGCAGCTGAGCATATATCTGCAAGTAACTGTATAGGGTAGTTGGGTAGTAGTATATTGCTGCATATATTTTACTCATTAATGTACTTGATTCCCTGTGAGGTCTTGGAACAGTGTGAACTGGATTCTTATGTGCTGTAGAATCTTCCAGATCCCATTTGTTCTTTCAAGAGGTCAGTGTACCCTGCCTCTTCTAGCTTAATTTCTCTATTCCTTAAGCTTCACAGTAGAGCCACATGTTTGAGTATTTCCAGATTATGTTTTGCTGGTCAGAAAAAGGTTTGCTTGCTGTGTGCTTAGACGACACAGCTGAAGCAGGGCTTTCTGCTGTCAAAAGAGGTGGCTTTGCTTTTTCTTTTCCAACCCAAAACATGCGTTCCAGTCTTCTTTTTTTGGTCTGCATTGGCTTTCCTTGGGCACAGTTAAACTGGCTGGAAACTATGTCCATAATAAACTGAATTATTTAACTTTCTGCACTCATCTTGAGGATTTGAGAAGAGAATCAGTGCTGATGTGAGGATGGAAGCATATTAGGGAAGAAGGGAGAAGCAAAGGTCTGTTTAGTGCCAGGTAGCATTTAGACTGCTTTAGCTGTGTAATAACACATGCTCATTATAAGAATTTGTGAATTACACTGACTTTCTGCTTAGCAGGTTAGGAAGCACAACAGACAGATACAGGATATGGCAACCTGCTTTTCTATTATTTGCTTCCTAGTACTGTCTTGAATGACCTTGATTTACTATAAACAGTGCAGTTTTACAAAATCAGTTCTTCTGTCTGTTTCAATTTTTATTTCACTTTCTTTAATATACTGTCAGATTTCTGAGCTAATTAGAATGGTTCATCTGAAGTGTTGGATGTATTGTTGCATCTTGAGCTTTGCCCTCTTCCTTTGCTTTTTCTACGTAGACTTTTTTTTATGTTAATTCTGTCACGTTTTCTAAAATCTTACTTCTTTCTTTAAAGTATATTTGTAGTTCTTAGTAATCAAAGTGTTCAAAGTCATATCATACTGATGTGATGGAGAAAGTAACTCCAGTAATCTTCAGGACCTCCATGGAAACGAAATGAATTTCTTGAAAATCCATTCAGTTAACTGCACAAACTGTAAAATGAAAATTCTTGTTCTTATGAACTGGCACATATTACTAGCTTGAATATAATGTGGGCTGTGATAAAATATTTTTTATCACTTGATTACAGATATAGAGTAGTAATAGTCCTGGATACTTAAATCATAAGGATGTATTAGTTGACAAAGTAGGATGCACCTCAGCTTTGCTACCTTTCTGGAAAAAATTAATGTAATTCAACTAAAACTGGTTTCGTGGATAATTTTAAAAAATGCTTCTATCTATTTGCAGTGGAATAAGCCTAATTAAAATTAGAATTCTCTCGCTGTTATTAACAATAGCTGTCAGAAGTGAAAAAGAGACATTAAGATTATCCTAAGTATATCCAACTGCTTAATTGCCTGTTATTTTTAGCTTTGCATGTGAGAGAAAAGCAGTATTTTGAGTAATGTTATTAATTGCTCGTAGTCTCTTATGAGTGTCTGTTTAAAACAAAGCAAAAACATCCTCAACCTCCCTTAACACCCGAAATTTTAGTCTATTAGTCTTGCAAATTTTTTAAATTTTTAAGTGATCTTCAAAGAAAGAACAACCTATATAACTTATTTTCAGAAAAGCATCTACATATGAAGTTGCTGTGCTCCGCGTCTGAAACCTGTCACTTTACCCTACCTAAGTAAATGTTTCAAAACAGTATCATAACTAATTATCATATTTTCATTGAAAGTGTAGCAACAGTGGCTGCATTTTCTGATCTGTTTTGCATTGATTTTTTTGCATTTTTTGACTTACAAGCTTTAAAAAAAGTATCTCAAGGGATTAAGAAAGGTTGGGTGTGGAGAAAAGCTGTAAGAGCAACTATGGAAGAAGCAAACACCTACTTTCTCAAAGATTAAAATAAGTGTTGGACTGAGGATTTTTCAGACCTAATGATTTCTGATGCCTGGTAGTAATTGCTTCAGGGTACCACTGTTTAAGTTAAATGTTCTTTTCTTAAATATGTTGCTATATATGACTGGCTTTCCTGGTACATAGAGGATTAAATGAAAATTTTTAATCTTTGGTCGTGTAAGATACTAACTGAAAAATTGGCAATTGCCATTTCATAAAAAGTTTTTTGGCTAAATCTGTAGGCATGAAATTACAATCATCTTCCTACTCTTCCTAACATTACAAAGATTTCTTACTGATGCTAGAGCAATAATAATTGGATTATATTTCCTTAAATTTAGAGCTTCTTTTTATTTGTTGTATTGCTCTCCCCATTATTGTGAGTGGAGGCATCTGTAGGTGGAATTCAGTGGTTTGGGTTGGCCTTTATTTTAGCTTGTTTGTTTTAAATATTTGTTGCATGCTTCTATGTCATACCAAAGTTTGTCTTGAGAATACTGATCAGCATACTACAGTGTATGGCCCATCCTCCATTTACTTTTTGTGGTAAAGCTGTGCTTTAAAGTGAATCCTCTGAAAAGCAGCTGAGGAGTTCAAGCCCATTTAAAGCCCATCTTTTAGATGACTGTCATGGTTTTACACTTTAGAGGAAAAGCCAAGTAGGGACTTGAAAGTTACTAATAAGAATTTCTTCAATCATATCAGTGCCAGGAAGTCTATCAAAGAGGCAAAAAGTCTGACGCTGGTGTCATGGAACCTATAAAATGCCACCTCATAGCAGGAGACCTATGTGGATTTTTTACTTAGATGTTTCTTGTGAAGAAACTTTCCAAATCCTGTCTTATGGGCAAAATCAGAGCCATTCTTTTGAATTTTTGCCATAAGAGATGTATAGAAGAAATCTCTGAATTAATAAAAAAATTCTTAGGTCAAATGGGGCTAATCAAACTTCTATCATAAGTAATCAGAATAAATAAGTCAGGTCTAGCCTTTCTATTGATTTGAAGTGTTTGATGTTTTCAGCTAAGTCAGATTTGTCTTTTAAATCACAGTCTTTTTGTATTATTCAAGTTTGCCTTTTTTTTTTTCCTTCTGTGATGTATACTAAAAAGAACTTGAGGAAAAAGAATTTTTGTTTCCCATGTATTTATTAAAACAAATCTGTCAATGAAGGTCCTCTTTTACTGCATAGGATGATGTGGATTTAAATTATCTGCTTTTAAAGTTTATTTTGCATCTATATATGTGTTTCTAAATTTTCAGATGTATCTGTCTAAAGAAGATGTGTTATTTCATGATGCTTAGTGCACACTCTCAGTATTTTAAAAATGAAATTAATTTTATAATATGAATGCTAGTGTAAAAATGCATTTCTCGAGTTTGTACATTTTGTGGTTTATATTGTCTCATTTTTGAAGGCAATTAAGAGATTAATAGACTAATACTGTGAGGAAGTCATGAGAGATTAGTGAAAGGTATTCTGTTTGAAACTACAGACTGGAAATGTTGTGTCATGGGAATAAAATGGATAACAATATCTTGGATAATGGTAAAAGCAGTAAAGTAAAATTAAAGAGAAACCAAAAGATTTCTTCAGGTATAAAAATGGAAGAATTGTGAAGAAGGAAGTTAATTGCAATAAATATAGCTATGGGAGAGACATATATTCCAAAGGGAGCAGCATATTTTAGTTCTGGCTTCTGCATTCTTATTTCTCCTCTCCCCGTGGTCTCCATGTAGTTATAATTAATGATCATCCCTCTATAGTGAAGCGGCACAGGGGTGGTTATACTTCCAGATCGAAGTCTTCTCAAACATGCTTTCCAACAGATTGGGAAATTACTTTAATGGCTTTTTTGCCATTAAAAGTGGCTTTTGACATCCAAATATCACAACTTTATGTGTTTATTATGAAGTAACTCATGGGAAGAAAAGCTAAAAGAGAAAGAGTCGCTTAAGCAATGACAACCTGCTTTACGAATGCCAGAAGCATAACATTCCAATCCTGTTACATAGATCAGTAGCAGCTGAAGATCTAAGAAAAGATTTTCAAATTAGGTGGATGAGTGATTAAACAGAATTGTAAGAAATTTTTTTTGGTCTTATTTCCAATGAGATGTATGGTTAGTTAATAATTTATAGATTTCAAACCAATACAAATAAATGTCAGAAGTTTGTGTGCTGCAACTTCAATTTGAGTTGGCTTTGCTTGTAGTTTAAATGCAAACCTTTTTTACTCATAGTAATAATAAGGTCACTGGGTTTTTCATTAGCATGGGGATATTTTACTTGTTTTTTATTTGAGAAATTTGGTATTTTAAATTTTTACTTTAAGCTGTGGAAAAGAAATTTTTAAAGCAGAAGTGAAAAATTAAGTACTTAAGCACAATAACCAAAAAAGGCAAAAATGTTTTCTTGCAAAACAGTTTTTCTGCTGTAGGCTTTCATTGCATTATTTCACAGGAGCAGAGAGTACTTTATGCTTTTATAGCACGTTCGTTTTGACAAAACTCAGTACACTAAAAAAATTGGCTTATGAATTGTGTTCTCATAAAAAATATTTGTGAACTGATTTACGTGTTCCAGCTTTAGTCAATTATGAGATAAAAATTTACTGCAGTATGACTGAAGTTTAAAGACAACTACTTTTCTTACAGTAACATTGTTGAAGAAAATTAGAGATCATACAATTTTTCAACAGAGCAGGCTTTTTTTTTCCGTAGAGGTTTGATTATTTCTTTTTCTTGATAATAAATACCTATATGAAATGTAAAAATATGTTTGAATTTTATGAAAAAAGCAGGCCTTGTGGCTTGCCTCAGAAGCATATGTAGCAGTTTGATTAGGAAAGTGTAAATCACAGCAGATTAAAGTAGTTAAGGAATGCATTCAGCAATTAAGCAATATAAGTAGTGTTTCCTGCAGAGTGCATTCTCCTCAAATATACTTCTTCAAATTCAGTATTTGCAGTTTGTGCTAAAAAGTGGAAATAATGGATGGTACTTAATTTCTGTTGTAAATAAGGCAAGAAGTCTGTAAGGTGGATTTCTTATTAGCTGTGAATGATGTGGGACCTTACAAAATAAGGAAGCATGTAATTTTTGGTTAAGAAAAGGGACATATCTATCCATTTGAGAGTTGGATATTGCACAGTGTGGGTTGCAGCAAACTGCCACTGTCATAGATGTGTGCGGATGATGTCACTGAAGGACAGTTTTTCCTCAGTTTGTTATGCCATTCAGGGACATTAATGGGTTAAAGTAAAAATTGCTTCATGAGTGAGTGAAGTTATACTTACATAGAGTTATGGTCATATGTGAATGGGTGGTAAGCTTACTTGACAGTGGCAAAGTTTTCAGTCTTCTGTCACCGAAAAAATTACATTTCTGAATTTTTAGAAGTTTTTATATTTACATACAAGTGCTTGGATAATTTGTATTAATTTTATATTTACCCAAGTTAGAATTGAACCTTTGGGCTTTTGAAGTTATCCAGGTAATGTCTTAAACATATTTCTGTTTACGGAATTGTTCAAATGAGTTGTCTTTGCCAGTCTTCTATTTTTAAGTAATTACATGCAAGACAATTTCTTATTTTGATTTTTCTTTTTATTTAATAATTTCAGTTAAGAAGCATTAATTTTCAGTACTTTTAAAATCCATCCCTGCATATGCAGATACATATACTGGTTTCTTTATCTTTTAAATATTTTGTAGCCTTTAGTGCAGTTGATTTTTTTCCATCTCCAATAAATAGTTCTTTTTCAAAACTACATTAATTTACAGATTCTTTTAGAAGGCTTTTCCAGTGCTGGAGTGATAGTTCTGAAATAACTGTCTAATCAATTCCATACCTGAACACAGGGAAGGCATGGGTTCCTGAGGTTTGCTTTAGACTTGTTTGACCATACTATGGTTTACTCTTGTCCCACACTTGGTGTTTTCTCTCTGCGTGTTTGTGGTTATGTGTGTTGATGCTTTGAAAAATTAAATGATAAAGGGCAAACTAGTTAATTAAAAATGCAGTGTGGAAGACATGTTCAACCTTTAATCTTTCATTTCCTATTCTCCAAGCACCTTTTGGATTTCTCAGGGAATTCCCCTATGAGGCATTCTAAGAACATACTCATCAACATCCTGTGCTCATCATGCATACTGGTTGCTAATTGTGAGTCCTGTAATTCGGTGTCACATGCACAACTTCTCCCTGGCAAGCTGCTTTGGTTGACAGCAGCAAACCTATTGAAGTGAGTACTGTAAGAAGAATTTATGCTGAGAATTTTGTTCATTGTTGCTGAAATCCAATTTTGAGAGCTGCCATCTTAGAAGCTTTGAAGGCTCCTGTTTCATAATAATGTCATACCCAAGGATGCTGCTTATATTCCTTACTGTAATTTCAAACTGCATTTACTGGCTGATTTCTCACCTGTGTGGAAGAGGTTCCCAGTCCTGTATTTGGCATTATGCAAATTCTGTGGGTCAAAGACTTGTTGGTACCTCCAGGTTTACTTAATCCTCCTTTGTACCCTGTTTTGGTCATAGAGCGTTTGAAGTAGTAAAGATATTTTTCATCTTCCTCCTGTCTGACTTGTGAAGCAGTAATCTCAGTCTGCAGCCTATGAGGAACCAATGTCTTTTGTTTAATTTGCAACATGAGCTGAGAATTTCCTTTTTTCAAGTAAATTTATCATCCTTAAGAACAGGTCTGATTTTGTGTAGATATGTGCAGTGGATTATAAATATGAATTAAGAGCAAATTCTGGATTATCTAGTGTGGAGGAAAAAAAGATACCTGCCATTAAAATCTAGCCAAGAAAAAGCCTGTGTATAAAAGATCGTACTGGCAAGCAATGTAGGCCCACTAAAGGAAGTCTCTGGATGATTTACTGATTACTTTCATACAGAATCTGGAATTAGGGAAAAGGATATGAAATATCTACTCTTTTGTGATAAAGCAAATTGAGAGTACTTGCAGGGTTGTTTTTTATTTATAATTATTTTTATTAATTATATGTTAGTTTTTATGAGCATAAAAATTGAGTCCATGTGATCAAGATGTTTTTGGACAGGATGATTTACTGTGCTCGCCAGGTCACGCAAGATTGTAACCGTTGCCGTGTGCAGTAAAATTATTTAGAGAATTCATATTAATAAAATATAATGATTAATGTTTGAAACATCATTCTTATATTGATGTATAAAGATATTTATCTTGCTTCCTATTGCATCTGAATGAAATTGTGTAAGATTGTTAAAATGACAAGTCATCAATACATCATTATGTGAGAACATGACTGGTTATAGCGGAATATTTGAAAAGAAGTAAGGTCATGTTTACCTAAGCCTGGACTGATGGGATGATTAAGTTTTTAAAAAAAAATTATCATTGTGACTGCAGTACTATAAAGAAAGGAAAGATTTTATTTTAATGATTCATCCTTTACAGCTCAAGAGCTATTTCTATCAAGATTAGCATGTAACTAGGACTTTTTCAATGAGAGATATTGATATGGTAATATACATATTTAATTAGGCAATTGTTACTGAAAGAATTTATATTTAAATGCTCTATTATGTCCTGATCTTAGAAAAACATTGCCGTAGTGCAGCAGTGACTGAGAGGCTGTTTTGTAAGGCTTTTTGAAAACTGAGTTTGGAGTGGAACATGTAAGATCTTCTAGATGTGGAAATATTACTGTGCACCTCTTCATGCCATCATGTGTGTATGATTTTGTACTCTACATACTTGGGTGGTAACTTTTATGTTGGGTCTACCTGAAGATGCAATATCTGAAGCAGATTACAGCAAAGTAAGTTTTGTACAAACACCTGTGCATGTGTGGTCAGAATGGTTTCCTTGCTCTGCTGCAAGAGATACATAATTTGGATTTGAGATATGTGGTAAATATATTATGCCTTTACACAAATTAGTGCTAAAAAACCACCCAATTTTAAAATGTTCAATTAATTAACTAATCTAGTGTTTCTATTTATTATTTTGTATATTGGGTGTATGTAAAGAACAATCATAATTTATTGGTGACCTTGCAGTCTGTTTTGGGCTTCAGCACTGCGTCTTTCTTGCCCATTTTGTCCCCTACCTCCCACTCCAGTGAATTCATCTGAGTTTTGCTGATTCTGAATGTTGAGAAACAATTTCAAGGTAAAAAGCTACAGTTAAAACATTAATAGCACAATTAAATGTCTGTTTCTTTAGAAAAAATTCCTTTGAGAGAATGTGTGCTTTATTTAAAGAGATCTCTTTTGTAGGAGCTTGCTTAGTGTAATGAAGTATGAAAACTATCAAGTTACATTTTTTTTCCCGCTTTATAAAGACTGAATTTTGGTGTTGGTAACAGGTTGAGAGAAGTTCTGAATGCAAGCTACCTTTTTGTTGGTTGCTTGTATTTTTACCCCGATGTGTACTGAAAAGGTGAAATTCCAGCACTCTTTAGAAGAAATCTATTACATCTAAATGACAGACATCAGTTGTGAACTTAATTTTAACATTCTGAACAACTTCCATCAAAATCATCCATTAGGCTTAATCTTGAATTAAAACCTACTTTTAATGGAGGCAAGCTGTTTAGCATGTTTATTTTCTACTGTCATTGGGAAACTAAATCTGTAAGTAATATTTTTTTAAATTTTTGTTTTATCCTTATGTCTCTGGCTTTGTGAGTGGAGCCAGTTAAAGCTGTTCAGAAAAAGTCTTTTTGCATGGTGGGAAGTTTCAGAAGCATACCCTGGGAATAAGTAAAGAACAGCTAATACCATGCTTACAGCAATGCACGTATTCAGATCAGCATGTCATAGATTCCATGCTACAACAGTTTTCCTGCAGGCAACTATTTCCTGTCTTTTACAGTTGTATAGATAACATGATAAAGATCTCTGCAGGAAACTGAAGAAAATGAGAAATGCTTCTGTAAGACTTTGTAATTGGGAAATTTAGGCAGTGATCTTTACTCCCCCAGATATTGCACACACTGGCCTGCTATTTCTGTCCATATTCTTTTGTTCAGTCTTTAAATTACTGTCCATTCAGATTTCACTCATTGAAAATAAATTTAATGTTATTTAAAACCAGAAATTGCAATTATGTTCTCAAGCACAAATAATATTATATGTACTTTTGGGGTGTTTTTTTCTTATTTTTGCTTCTGTTGTTTGTCCTGAAATCCCTTGTGCTTTTCTTTCAAAACTTTTCTAGTATGTTTACTTCCTCATCCAAATAAGAAAAAGAAAAAAAAAGGAAAAAAAAAGAGGGAGAGAGCAGCATGGAGCTTGACTGCTTTTGCCCTTAAAATTGCATGGAAAAACAAACATTTTGCACTATGTACATACCCAAATAAATGAATAAATGCTGAATATGTAGATTATGATTTTGCATAGCATTCTGTCAGTCAAATGTTCCTTAACTGGAGCTTGTGCTATATCTGTGTTTATTATATAGAGTATTTGAAATCTGTTAAATACTTGTTTATCTGCTTTTAGGAATTGGGTGTTTAAAACTGCACTCAAATGCAAAGGTGGCATTCCTTTAATTACCAGTGAATGACTACTGGTCCATTGTTTACAACCCTGCCACCTCTGAGATCCTCCCATGCTGTTGTTTTATGGAGTCTGCTGCAATCCCCTGTTTTATTTACCAGATTTCCCTAGTAAGTAAATATGTTAACTAACGCTTTATTAGCACAACCTAATCTTCTTGTCCTACAGCTATTAATATTTCACAATCCAAAACCAGTGATCCCTTAGAAGATGTACACCCACATATAGACACCAATGCAAACAAGAATGCTTTGGTAACACCTTGCTACCAGTGTCTACTAGTAGTGGTAAAATCACTGGTATGTTAAAATTATTTTAAAACATATGTAATTATAATGGTTGTTACCAATGGACAAAAGGTAACATAATCAAATGTAACAACCTAAAGATGTACTTGGGGATCTCTAATTACATACTGCAAAGGTGTGAGACAGGCAATAGAGGACTTTCAGGATACTGTATATTCTTGGTTTTCTCTTACCTTTTACTCTATGCTACCTTGCAGTTGTGTAAAGGAGGAAATTCCTTCTTGGGTATACCATGCACAATTTAGGTAAAATTGATCTCTTCTGCACCTCCGTCTCCTTGAGAATAAACCAGGGCTGGGACAGATACTTCTTTGTTACTCATTTTGATACAGTAATACACTGTGAGCCCCTGCAAGAAGGAAGCTACAGCATTTACACAGAGCCTTCACAGGTCATGTTAAACTCTCTTCTGGAGCTTTGGAACTTTGGGAGTTAGGTGGCAGGCCAGCACATTGTGTTTCTTTTCAAAATGGATTAATTCAGATGCCATGCCTTAAAAAGACAGTGTAAAATGTTGGTTCATATTGAAGTGTGAATTTCTTTAAATGCATTTGTGTGGAAGACTCAGTTTCCATGCATGAGGCGTCATTTGGATTCTGTGCTTTTCCACTGCTGAGAATCACAGAGTTTTTTGTGGGGTAGGAGTGGGAATCATCTGTTTTCTTTTGTCTGATTTCCTTCTAATACCAAATGCTTGCCTGAAAAACAAATCTTCCTTGAAAAGCTGTAGTCTGCTTTCTAAATAAATTTCAGTGGTTTTCTTAAAAGTATTTTTCAGGGCTTTTTCTTCTGTGAAGACTGGCAAAATATTTGCACATTCTGTGCATGGTGCAAACACAGTCATCTTCTTAGGGATTGTTCATATATAGGACTCTCAAAGTGCTTCTGATCCTCTTTCAGGTGTGAAATGTTTAGAATAAAGTAATTTATTATATAATAATTCTGGTTAACCAGGCATGATTTGAGATTTTCACAGTCTGCAAGAAATTAAGTATTCATTAACATTTAAAGCCATTAGATGACACAGTTGAGCAATAAATGATTAATTTAGTCCCTGTTTAAGTAAATGTGCATTGAAGTTTCTGAGAAGAAGATAAGTGGTGACTGTCTTTGTTTTCAATTATTTTCCTCATTCTTGCTTTATTTATTATGTGCACTTCATTGAGTTGTCTTTCTCTCTCTTTTCCTAAAACAGAAGAAGAAGAAGTGGAAAATTTTGATGTTTCCAGTCTGCCTGAAGAAGTGCTGCAGAACATAGAGGCTGACAGTTACTGGTGCATGAGCAAGTTGCTTGATGGCATTCAGGTAAATTGATTTTTCCAGTCTGTAAGTAGTGGACTTAACTGATTAATGTCATGGTTGTGAACTACTTTAAGGCTGAAAAAGAGTACATCTATAAAAAACAAGGGAGAAGTCGATTTTCCCATTGGAGAAATCCACTGCTAGTTTGGCATAGAAAGGAAAACAGAAAAAAAAAAACCTGTGCAACTTCTCTTGGTCAAAATGTCTTCATGTTTCATTGTGGTGTGATGTTCTAGAGCAGAATTGAAACCTCCGGTTCTAGAGGCATGTTTTGCAACTCTGTCACCAAGCATGTAGAATGGTTGCTCAGAATCTCACTGAGGTGGTGAAAAACTGGCTTATTTATTAATTTTTAAGTCAATAATATAGCAACCTAAAAGTGATTTCTGTCTTAATAGTTCCTGAAATTATCTTCATATTTTTAAAATACACATTTAAAACTTGATACTTATGCTACTTCACTGAATGTTTGAATTTTTTCAAATGTGGAAAATCTATGAATTAAGGCACAATTTTATGCTACATGCAGCAAATTGGAGTCTAATAATGGTAGATTTTTGGGTAAATTTTCATGGGCTTATAATTTTATGAAGATAAGAAGTATCTACAACATTCTTTCCTATGACTTACGTTTTAATATGAATGTTTCATTGGCTAATGTGCATTGTGAATTGGAACTTGCAACAGAGTTCATTTTTGACAAAACTGTTATAAAATTGAGTCAACAATAGAAGGCTTAAACTTTTTTGAAGGTTTTTTAAGTGTATTTCTCCTGGTTAAAGGTCAAATCAAGCTCAATATTCTGTGTAGCATTTTTGAAATGCATAGTCATTTTCTCATGTCGATTCTTGTAACAAATACTGGTTTGCTTATTTCAATCTCTCAGAATTCCTAAATTTTAAAGTACTTGACCACATAGCAAAAATATGTGAAAAGTTATAAAGAAAAAAAATGAGAGCTTGAAATCTACTGGAAAGGAAGAAACCCAGGTAAAGAAATGCAAACCCTCCAACTGTTTTACCTACTTCTGGAACATCATTGTCACTGGCCTGTTGCTCTATTTTTTTTCTAGGAAAGGAAGTTCACAGATTAGGTGATTTCTCCTTAAAATTCTGTTTTCATGCAAAACCGTCAGGCACTGAGAAGCAAAATATGGAAACTAATTGCAGTGGAATTAAATTGCATCAATGAAAATTTAAGCTGTTGTATAAATGGAATGGTGTTGGATGTATTCAAGGATGCACTCATCTATCAAAAGCAGGCTTGAAAGATTATGCTAGTGGTGTGACTAATGATGCTACAGTTAATTCAGTGCAACTGCAGTGCTGCTGAAATAAAGGGGTTTCTTGGTTTTTTTTTTCCATTCTCCTGTTTCCTTTCCTTTCTGTGATGATACCACTTTACTTAACAGATAAAACAGCCATGTAGTTGCAGGTTGAGTTGGTTGGAAGAACTAACCCTGTAGAGAAGGACGTGGGATACTGGTGGACATGACCGGCAATGTGCACTTGCAGCCCAGAAAGCCATCTGGATCCTGGGCATGCAAAGCAGGTGGGCAGCAAGGTGAGGGAGGGGATTCTGCCCTTCTGCTCTGTTCTTGTGAGACCCCACCTGGAGTGCTGAAGCCATTTCAGGAATCCCCAGCACAGGACAGACATGGACCTGTTGGAGTGGATGCAGAGGATCAGAGGGCTGGAGCATCTCTCCTATGAGGAAAGGCTGAGAAGATTGGGGTTGTTCAGCCTGGAGAAGAGAAGGCTCTGGGGAGACATTACTGGAACCTTTCAGTACTTAAAAGGGGCTTTTTGCCAGGGCCTATAGAGATAGGACAAGGGGCAACATTTCAAACTGAGAGTAGATTTAGATTGGACATAAGGAGTACATTTTCTATGATGAGAGAGCCCAAAGAAGTTGTGGATGTCCTCTTCCTGGACGTGTTCAAGGTCAGGACTGATGTGGCTTTAAACAGCCTGAGCTAGCTGAAGCTGTTCCTGCCCATGGCAGGAGGTTCGGACTAGATGAACTTTAAAGATTCTCAGTGGTTCACTGTATGATGCTGTAGTTCTAGCTGACTTACATTCTGGATGCACAATTATTTTTGTCTGAAAATATGGCATAAGGGACTCCTGTATGTGATGGTTTTGTCTGAAGTGTCTGAATAAACTGTACAGGGATTTTAGAAGAGAGGAATGTGACATGTGGTAATAACTGCAATCAAAGAATCTCTGCAGAATATTGCCATTAATTTATTCGTCAATATAAGCTTCCATTTCATGTTGCCCTACCATATTGGATAAATTTAAAGAGTGCACTTTGATAACAGTTAGGGTCATCTTGTGAAATTTTTGGCTAATATGAACTAGATACATTTTTTTGTGACTTTTGTCCTTTCAGTGCAGAAGTGTGTAATGGAAGAATGATTGTATGATTGTATTTGTACCCCTTTATTATTCTTAACAGAAAACTCATTTATTTTTCCAATCCGTCCAGACAGTCTCATTTTCTTGATTCCAGAATTGTCAAAGGTGTTATTAAGACATATGTATTTCTTGCTTGAGTTTTACCACGTGTAGTATCTATTATTTCTTCATTCCTCACTCATCCACCCTCCCTTATGTATCTAATGTGACTCTGTGTATTTTTAATATAAGAATACATCTTTGAACCACAGAGATGTGTAGAATAAAGAACAGGAGTTGGCACTGGGCAGCAAGACAGTCACTTCCTGACATGCATACAGTTCTTAGCTGAGAAAAGAAATAAAAAACTTGTTCAAATCATGTGCCACTTTAGCAGGTTCCTTCATGCTGTTTTTTTATCATCTGGAGGTTCCTATTGTAAGTATGTTTTTGGCTCCAGCTAGAGTTTTGCAGAACTTTTCCATTAGTTAATGTTTGATCTTGCATGATAGTTTAATCTATTTTTTCTTCTTAGATTACTTTGCATCTTCTTTTTCTGTTGGTTGTCTCCAAGTTTAGGCTTCTAAGTGACTGTGCATGTGTTATATCACAGTTCTATTAAAATTTTAAAAATTGATCTAACTAATACTAGGGCATTTTTTGATATAACTTTATCTCTCTAAAATATCATTTAATCTTGGAATCTATATCTGTCTTATAGCAGTCAATTTTGGATGATGATGTATGTAATGGTTTTCCTTTTCAGTGCTTCGTGAGTGCTCTAAATTTTTTCTTTCATTTTTGTCCCAGAAAGACTATGCCTCACTGCAATTGCTTCTTATTTATTTCAGGAAAACAAATGAGAGCTTCTGAAATCTTAAGAACATATGATAATTCTGCTCAATGTATGGCCAGGTCTGAGGTCAGATTGAGTTTTTCAAAGCTTTGTCCAGTTGGATCGTGAACCCTCCAAGGACAGAGACTTCACAGTCTCTGGGGGTTAATCTAATCCAGTGCTTCCTCGTCCTTATGTTGAAGTTTCTTCACAACAGCCAGCTGGAACATTTTTTGTTTATGCTGCTTGTCTCTTCTCTTCCCACTATGTACCACTATTAAAAATGGAGATTTCTCATCATGATAGCATTGGTTTTATCAGGCTGTGATTAGGTGCTCTGGAGCTTTCTTTTCTTCAGGCTGAACAAGCCGTTTCCCCAGCCTCTGAAAGAGCATGTGCACCTCTGAGCATCTTGGTGATCTTTTGCTCTTCAGTTTATTCACATTTTTCTTGTATCAGGGTCCCTAAAACTGGATGTGGTATTTTAGATGTGGTCTTGAAATACAATAAATCATTTTTAAACATTTTAAGGGAGATCTACACAGTAAAGATTGAACTCTGGAACTGTTTGGTCGGAGAGGTTGTAGAATCCTGATCCTGGAAGTTCAAAACCAGAGTCCATATGGCCTTGAGCAGCTTGCTCCAGGTGACTTGGCTTTGGGCAGTGCTTGGACTCCAGAGGTCCCTGCCAACCTCTGTGATATCACAATGAGTGCTGGGGGGGGGTAATTGTTGGAAAAGGTCCGTGGACTCTGGCGGGGGGAGGAATTGCAGTCCAGCCAATATGGTTGATAAAAGCAAGCTCCGTTTATTAGCAATCCAGAGGCACTTATATAGTATACCAGCTTGTTAACTCTTAATTGACTCGAACCTATCAAAGCGCATTTCTGCTTCTACATACTTAGACTACATTGGCAAGCTTCTACTAGTTATGTTATGATTAAAAGAATTCAGAGTTCACCCTCCCCTCTCCGGGTCTTATCTGCACAGCTGCACATCCTCAAACTCCCTTCTTGTTCCCAGGCCTGTTTCTCACACAGGGATTTTCTCATGCAGACAGTTTCTCACACTAACCTTTGCTTGCAGGCCTATTGTTTGTACAGTTCTTTTATTGATCCCATAATTCTATCAATGACCCATGCCCCTGATCCTCTAACCATTCCTCAATAGGTAATCACTTCCCTCCATCTACTGGGCCAGGAGGCTGCTGGCTGGCTTTGCTGCCAGGGCTTACCAGTGACTCAGTCTGAGGTTTCTGTCTACTGAGATTTCAGGTCCTTTTCCACAGAATTCATCTCCAGCCTGTATTCTTACAAGATGTTCTGATTTTTTATGCTGATTTATAAAAACCTGCTTCTGAGGCTGTGTGTGGCCATATGCAAAATACATCTCCGTTGTGTGTGATAAAGCTGGTTGTCTTTAAAAGACTTCTAAACTGTAGATGATGCATGAGCATTTTTGTATTTTCATCTGTATCTGTTCATATGGGAAAACCAGAATTATCCCATGAGTATTTTTTCCATGTAATTAAGTAGACATTCCCATATATCCAGATTATTAACTTTTTTTTTATTACTAAATCGTCCTTTATAACACTTTCCTCAATAAAGTCTCATTAACATTCAAGTAAAAAGTTCACATTGATCTGTGCCACCTGAAAATGTAATGTTCATGTATAAAATAGAGTATAACTTTTCATTTTAAGTTCAAGTATACTGGTAATAAAATAACCAAAGGGGAAATACATGCATTGCATAATGATTTAACCAGATGTATTAAAAACAGCACAGAAATATTAATATAATTATTTGTCAGGGCCTGGTAATTTTTAGAATAAAAGTGAGATAATTCATATCCAGGGACTGGAGTGTGCTGAGGTACATATTAGCTATTCCTATGGCTGATAAAATAGAAAGATTTATGACCTTCAAAGGGAATCCTGCAGAGTTCTTTCTCACTCCTGAGTTATGGAAAGTTGTTGCTAACGTATGCCTGAAGTCTGGATTATGGATGGATGGATGGATGGGTGGATGGATGGAATGCTGCTTGGAAAGCCTTTCAGAGGTCTGCTGGATCCAATAAATAACATGAACATGCATTTCAAATGTTGAGAAGTACATGCAGAAATAACTCGCCTCAAAACTCTTCACAGGACCTTCCTGAGGTTTATTTTAAAGGAAAAATAGGTCAAATATTGCTTTCTTTGTACCTTTTCATTAAACTCCTACAAGACAAATTTCTTGGTTATGTCTGCAATTCATTTGGGGGGGTTAGTTTATGTGTGTATGAGTTTTTTAGCCAAGATAAAAAGATAAAAGGAGTATGTATTTTAAGTGTCTGTATCTGTCTGTTACCTGTCCCTTGTCATGGGAACCCTCTGTCTGCTGCATATGTGCTTTCATGCAAGGGTCAGGTTTCTGTATCAGGCTGCAGGGTCTACCTGTGCAAATGCAGTGACAGATTGTCTAGGATTTCTAGGCATGCATCAGCCCTGCACTTCTGGTAAGCTTAGCTAAACTGAGAAAATACTCTTTCTTCCTGCCTTCTTCCTGAACACAGCATGGCAAATGTGGTGTGTACAGGGAAAATGGGATATAACTATCTGAGAGGCAGTCTAAAGAGTCTCCACTAGCATTGTATAGCTGATACTGAAAGACAGTACTGCAGTCATGCTCCAGTTTCTGTGTAAGCAGATCCTAATGCCAGTCAGAAATGGATGCTTTACAAATGTGGAAGCCCTGTCAGGGATTGTCTGAAATCTGGCAGCAGTTATTTCTGTATGTTATTCTCTTCAGTGTTTCAACTGCATGTTCACACTGTGTCTGTCCCTCTCTCTGTGAGTTAGAACTTCTGTATGGTAATAACTGTTTACTAATTTCCAGAAATCCAGGTTGTTCAATAATGTCTTGTCCAGGTTGGATCCTCAGAATGGGATAAGACGTGGTGGCTTTTTTTTCTTGAAGGTATGACTATTCCAGGGAAAAGCAATGGTTTGTTTGATAAGAATTGTGCTCTAAAACACTAAAATAACTTTTGAGAAGTCATAAACATGAGAAATTTAATGAGAAATAGGTTCTGCAATTAGAGCAGGCAGTTGTGCCCACTCAAGGTTTAGAATGGCTTTTCTTCTAATGAGAAATGGACAACTTCACCATTTTTAGTAATCACTTATCAAATGATACTCCTAAATGGTATTTTTCGTACTTTATCTGCATGTCATATATGAGACTGAAATCTTCTGGAACATAAGCCTGCCCACAATAGGCAATTCTATCCAGAATCCTTTCTGCCTTTATGCTCAGATGTCTGGTTTATGTCTCTTAATAGTGTGCTGGAGCAAATACTGTTTTATGGTATTTTAAACTTTTATTAAAGGACAGGAAAACTCAAGAGCGGGAGTTCAGAAATTTTTCTTAATTTTACCTACCTTTCTCAATTCAAGAGATTCTAGTAGCTTGCTTGGTCACTGGAGGACTTACATTCCTCCCCAGCAGTTTGAGAAGATTGAATGCATCACTAGGGTACTGTGCATGGATGCCTAGTAAAAATTTCAGAGTCAATTGCAAAGTCTGCTCTGTTTAATATATATCTGTGTTTTCCTCCTATTACGGACTCTGGTAATGAGCAAACAAGAAAGCCAATACTCAAAACTGCTTTGGTATTGGGTGGAATGGAATAGAGTAGGTAGGACATTAGATTTTGAAAATGATTTCAAGGGGATTCAGGAGAGCACAGACAATTAGGCATGTACATCAGGGAAGTTTGGAGAAAGTGTAAAATAAGCAGAATTAATGCTTAAAAGATAAAACCCTGTATTATTTAATATTTTCTGTACCTCTTGTAAAGAACAAATCTGGCAGCTTTTGGAAGGAATCAGTGAACCTGTGAACAACGTTATGGTTTAATTTTATTTCCAAAGTGCATTTTGAAAAAGTCCTTTTACTAGAAGTTCATAAAAAAGCTAAGCGCCCGTGGTAGAAGCATTGGCTGTTACCACATAGCGGGGAGAAGAGTTTATGTAAGTAGTCCTTGAGAGGAATCATCACTTTGCTACTTTTAAAATGAGCTTGTTCTCAGTATGCTCTATGCTGTTCTAATCTCTTTTGTCTGTCCCATTTTAAAAAGAGGGCTTGAAAGTTAAAAAAATGATAAGGAAACAAGGTAAGTGTGATCAAAGGTATGGAACAGTTTCCAGGTGGTGGATTATGTATGGATTTGGCTAAGTGGAGGAATGTAATACAAGTTTCTAAAATGATGAGGTGCATGAAGAAGGTGAAGAGGAAGTAGGTGCTTTCCATCTCATCTGATGCAAGATCTAGATAGCATCTTGTAATTCTACTGAGTGATTGTTAGAAAAAAAGAGTGGTTGAGTAACTAAGCTGCTGGGCTACTTGTCAAAGGATGAAAAGCATTTTGCATGGGTTTAGAACCTGAACAATTTGAACTTTTGTTGAAGAAAAAAATCTTCAAACAACTTTAATTATGAAGATACCACCCTGAGTTAGGGAAGTCTCCATGCTGCAAACTGGAAACTGAAAGAATGCTGCAAGTGCATCACTCTGGGCTTATTGTGCTCCTACCATCCCCTATAGTCATTTGCTGTTGACTTCTCTTAAAAGGGAAAATCCGAGGTGATTCATTTGCTTGGCCCACTAGCCAATTTTAACTTTGTAACAATAAACTTTGGTACTTCAAGTAATAGAAAATTGAGGGCAGCAGTAGGATTTATCCTGAGAGTTGTAGTTTTTGTTAAGGATGGGTGTCTTCAGAAGCTTTTAAGGAGGCTATGTCCCTTTGGAGGCCAATAATGTAGTTTTCCAGCCTGTCCCTCCAACAGTCACTGAGAGTAAAATTTTCAGGAAGACAACAAATCTATTTGTAATCAATAGATGAAATATACTGTGCCATCAGTATGCTTCAGCATAAAAGTATTTTATCCTCTACCTAAAATTTGCAGCGGCAGCTTTTGGGATTGTACATGTTTGTATTTATGATTTCTAGCTGTTATCCAGATTTGAACTGTTGTCTCGCCTATGCTGTAATCCAAAAATATACCCTGAGCACTTTTGTCATTGCTACTTTCTGTAATTTATAATTCATCCACTTGTATAAAACTGAGGTTTGATTACACAGACCACTAGAAGGTTGGATCTTTGGTTCTGGTTCTATGGATACTATTCTAACATGAGAATCAGTACCTACAATTTAATAAGCTGTTGCTTTTTTTTTTTTGTCCTATTACGTAGGAATAAGTAAGATACTGTTTTTCATGTAAAAAATTTTGGGCTGCAATGCTATGTAAATATTTTTCCTGGAATTTAGGTAATTTTGCATTTTCAAAAGTCAGGCTTAACAATTACAATGGTTGACAGACCTTTTTCTTCTAAAGGAAGTGTCTTGGAGAATTATGGAACATGCTATGGACTGCGCTAACAGCATAGTCCAGCACACTCGTGTGTTTGTTCTTGTGCATGCACACTCTATCCTAAACTGTATTCAGGAGTGAATTTACATTATAATATCTATCTTCAAGAAACATTTTGGGTAAACTGTGCTTCCATTGAAAGTGTTAATATACATGGTGGCTATCATTATCTAGTGTCATGCTTCCCTCCCTCCTGTCCCCCTCTTTTTGCATAACTTTGAGAACAAGGTAAACCAAGATTTTTAATAGGGGTTTGCTTAGAGAATTCAGAAATATTTGAATGAAGTACTTAAATGAGTAAAAAAGAATTCAGGAGATCTCTTTGTGACATAATGAGGATAAGAAAACCGTTTTCTTTCAGTTGTTATTTGTTCATGTGACACTATTCTTGAACATACTATATTGATGCATAGGAATTCTTAAATATGCATCAGTAGAGAAAGTAGACATTCAAGTCTATATGTCCATATGATGTATATGGATTGCTTAGTGTATCCTCTATATTTAAAAGCTCTGATCTGATTGATAAAATGAGCAAACAACTCATGAACACATTGTGTCAAAGCTTTCCATTTGCTTCTGTGAATGTTTCTGATATTTTCTTCAATACACTGTTGGTGAACAGTTTGTATGACCTGAAAAGATGAGAAGCATTGTGCCTCTGCTTGGCTGCAGTCATTATGTCAAATTATTGACAGTGTTTTTTCTTTTAGTTTGGCTGGCTCTGCTTCTCCTTCATGGTGACATGAAAGATTGTTTTCCATTCCTCTTCAGCTTGCTGCTTCTTCTCTTAAAATTATCCCATCATCACCTATTTAAAGAAAAAGATGGGGGATTTTCTTCAGCTAGTGCCTGCAAAGTCTCTCTTTCTATCTCTCTCTGTATCCCTCTCTCTCCCCCTCTCTCTGGGAGGACAGTCCCAGTTAAATTTGTTATGAGCATTTTTCCAAGTTTTTTCCATTTAGAATTTCTCTACCCTTAAAAAAAGTAAGGAATTACTTAATACTTTTTTTAATGTTTAGTGAAGTCTATAATTTTAGTATTTTATTTTAAATTATAACAACTGGGTTTTGAGAAATCCTGCCAGACCTAGTTGTAGTTGCAGGGAAGTGGGGTGGTTATACCAGTTTCTACAGGATAAATACAGACTACTAACACAAAGATTTGAAGCTGAAACAAGTTTTGATCTCTTGTGACATTATGAAGTCCTAACCTTCTGTATTGTAAGTTGAAACTAATTATGTGTCAGTCTAAACTAGATGTTTTAACCATTCAGCTGTGAAGCAGGTTAGCATAGTTCACTGAAAGTGTGTTGGAAGCTATCTGAGCAGAACGTCAAGGAATTTAGGTATTGCACACCAGTGCATGAATTCTTACATTTATCATGGATTCTGGTGTGTACCCATGCATACTTTGTAATATGTGAATACTTACTGGAAAGTGTCAAGAACAGTGTTTAGAAAGAAGAGATATTTTATGTGAACTCCTTGTTTTCATCCTGAAAATTTTTGTTGTATTTCCTCATTTGAAACTTTGACCATTGATAATGAGTAAAAGACAAACTCTGAAGTAGTCCTAATTGAGAAAAGGATTGTCTTGGCTCAACAGCCCTGGGCAATAATTCATGAATTTTATGAGTTTGGCATGTTTTTTCTTTTCTGTTTTACTGTTTTTCCTTCACCTATGTAGCAGGTTGGGTTTGTAACCGGGCGGAAACACCAATTTAGTGTAGTGATTTGGTCCAAAATACTCATTATTGTTTATCTTCTGTGAGATAAGAATTAGGAGAAATGCAAAGCAGGCACCAAACTTGAAAGAATATAAAGAAGTTTATTAACAGACCTAAAAGAGGAAAAAAAAATTATACCACCTTCAGAACTCTCCTCCTCCCCCCACCTTCCTCCCTTCTCCCACTGACAATGTAAAAAGACAACCCTTAAGATGTTCAGTCTGTTTACCACTTCCATAATAACCTTGTTCAGTCCATTTAGAAAGAGAAGTCTCTTCTTGCTCATGCTATGAAAACATTATCACAACAAGACAGCCGCCCACTTCCAAATATTGTTCAGTCCATTTAGGAAGAGGAGTCTCTGCTCACATGTGAGTCCCTTCCCCCGACTTGCAGCTTTTCCCGCAACTCCTTTCGAGGGTCCACTCTTGAAGTTTTTGGGGTACAATTTTAAGGTTGAGCCGTTCAGAAACAAAAGTTCTCTTCACCCATCTCTGGGAGCATTTCATCTCTAAGAACGGAGGCCCTTCTCCTTCTGTGGGAGCAAAGGGTCTTCCTCATCTTCATCTTTAGGACTATCTCTGGGAGCATCTCTAGGAACTGAGGTTTTCTCCTTTTCCATTTGGAGCAAAAGTCCTCATCTGGTTCATCTCTCCCTGTCCAAACTTCTCATGAGATTACAGCATCTGCCTATCTCAGCGCAGGTGCTTTTGCTTACGAAAAACACTCCACCCCCCAGAGTTGAACACTCCACCCCCCAGATCTCACCTCGGCCTTGCAGCTGGAATGTGGTTTATCGCTGTTGGTCACCTGACCTCTGCCAGACAGCGGTGCCACCTTTGCTGAAATCTTGGCTGCAGTGGAGAGGGGGGTGGTTTCCGAGCCGCTCTGGCTGCCCACAGCCCTACTGCGGGGGTCATCCTGGAGCCGTGGCCTGGCCCGGCCTGGCCCGAGCAGGGGCCGGGCCCACTGGCCCCCGCTCAGGCCCTGCAGCCACCTGTCCCAGCACTGGAAACGAGAGAGAGCTTGGGGGGGAGTTTGTCTATTCTTAAGTGTGGATCACAGAGGTGGTCACAACTTTAAGTGGCTTAAAGAATTGTCCATATTCAAACTGGCCAGCTGATAGGTTCTATCACGTCCCAGAGGAAGCTGTAAGCACTCCTGAGCAAGGACATCCCTTTTGGGACTATGCTTGCTAACCTATGACAACCTATAAGCACAAAAGAAGCAAGAATAGTGGGTAACAGAACACCTTTTATTTTTACAAAGTCCTTCTCACAGTTTCAGGAACTCCAGAAAGTCAACTACAGGTATCATAGGAGGGGTGGGTACAACACAGTTTAATTAGAAGAGGGGACTGGGAAAGCCAATAAAGATCTTTCCAGTTTAGGTGAGTCAGCACAAGTAGAAGAGTGACCCCCAGCTGTGTTCATTTGCAGCCAAAATAATGAACAGAAAAATAAACAGACGAGAGATCAAACATAGTGAAAAGCAAATTTACCTGTTTTCAAATCAAGATGGCAGTTTTGGGTTGCATTTCCAGGTGTGTATGGAGTAAATTAGGCTTTGAGAAAGAAAGGAGTTTCAGATTCATAGATCACAGTCAAGAGTTGCACTACCTGGGGAGAGACTAATGATCGAAGCACTAGTGTTTTAGCTCTGTGTTGATTTTCAGTGTTAAATACAGGAACATTCTTTTACGGGGAATCTGTTACAGAGGAAATAATTAAATACCATGTTATTTATAATAATATATACCAAATAAATGTTGCTGTACTTTGAGTGCAGTACTACTTCTAGAAACCCCAATTAACTTTGTTCAAGTAAATAAATAGAACAGTGTATAAGCATTTTGGGGGGGAAAAAAAGCGAATGCAGTTTTTGTTTTAGGAGCACGTCCTGTAAAGAAAATGATTATGATTTCCTAAAGATGCTGTATCCTGGATATTATCCATGGCTAATACAGGTGTGTGCCAGTCTTGTATAAAAGGCAGTGTACCAGTGCATGGGATAGTTTCTTTCTCCCTGAAATGAGGTTATAATAGATCTGAATTCTGTGCGAGTCTTTCCATTCTTTCAGTTTTGATGCTTTATTGTACTACAAGGATACTCATGTTCTTTTTGAGAATTAATGTCAAAAAGGTGAAATTGTTGCCTATTTTACTTGGTGATTCCTGTGGAAAATTAAAAAATTCAGAGAATTATTTTTGCTTCCTCATCCATACTGTTTTGGTTTATATGTTGAGTTCTAATATTAATTACTGTGAAAGGGCTACTGCTACACCAGTAGAAAATTTTGCTATAAATTTTAAGATAGCTACTACTGTGGTCAGGTACAAGTGATCAGAGCATACAGTAGACTTTTTGATACTGTAAATTACTTGTTGGCTGATGTACTTACAGAATTATTAGTGTATCATTTTGCCTTGTGACCTTTTAGGCTTCACACTTTATAGCAGTTTTACAGAATCTGAAGATCAAATTGCAATTCAGTTTCATAAGTCAAATAACATCTAAAAAAACTCCATGTGAATATAGTCAAAAGGGTCAATAAGACTTTTGTTTCTAATAGAAAACCGTATCAGGATACATAAAAATGAACTGATAATCATCTCTTTTACTCTAAGACCAAGTAGAAATTTGAAATAAAGACAAGAAAAATTAATATTTCCATGTAAGTGAAAAAAATTTTAGGGTAATTTTTGGGATCACTCAGCTCCAATTGATAAAGGAACTACTCAAACAGTAGCAGTTGAGGCAAAACATTCTTTACCTTTCTTTTCTGTGTATGTGGTGGTTACACAAAAAAAATTCTACATAGCAACTTTCTTTTAAAATATCGATGTGTAATTTTCTTTTCTTGAATCTCTCAAGAACCACAGGAAGACAACTGTAACAAAATGAGCTGAATGGAGGGATTGTCAATTAAATATTCAGAAAGATTGCTGTATATTTAAATAATTTCATTATTTTAATAGATTGATCACTTTGTGTTTCAAGCAGAGATATCTTTTTTGCTCTCATTATTTAGAACTCAAGTCTATATTATAGAGCTGCAATCTGCAAATTAAAAATCCATTTAGAGTTAATCCATTCAAAGAAATATATGCAAATATAATGCCTTTTTAGCTACTTAGCTTGTGTATTAGATTTTGATTTATGATATTAGCTGTAATCTTGGGTTCAGAACAGTTATGAGTACATTAAAACAGACTTTTGATTTCTTATGCTGCTTGAAGTTATCACTCTGCAATTCTAAAGATCACATTCTTTCCCTGTCTCTGATTATAGGCTAAATTTCCATATTTCCTACATTATTTGTAGAATTGTAAATTTATGAGAAAAAAATCACCTTAAAAATCTCTAGCATGGCGCATTTTGGCATGTAAGATGAGGGCCTTTTAAAGTTACTTGGATTTCTGCAATAAAGTAACTCCACTAGATTGGGAAGTAGAGAGCAATTGATGCAGGAATATCTATACAGAATATACTGTTAGAGGTGGGAACTCACAGGACTGTACAGTGTGATGATTTACTGTTTTACTGTAGAAGCAGACCTAGGAAATATAGATGCTAAATAGAAACACCGTAAGAAAACAGAGAAAAATACATGGATTTAAGAAAAGAAACCTCTTTTGCTTTTCTGCAACTAGTATTTTTATGTGGTCTCCTTTTTAGGACAACTACACATTTGCACAGCCAGGAATTCAGAAGAAAGTGAAGATGTTGGAAGAACTTGTTAGTCGGATTGATGGTAAGTCTCAAAGGCTAAACTAATTTCTAACTGATGTTACATTGAATGTGTTTAGTTAAAATGTTTGTGAGAAAAGCCAGCATCATTGCAATCGCCTGCAATGGTGTGGTAACATCTCCTTCCTCCGGTGAGGTGTCATCATTAGTTTGTGGCACACTGGCCTTTGTGGATGACTGTTGTGTATCATTTAAAAGAAAGCCACTAGAGCATGAGCCTCTTTCATTACTTTTTATTAAGGCAATATAATCCAAATTCAATGGCAATTTCTTCACAGCAGAGTAATGACCACATACAAAAGGCAGCCAGTATTCATTTCCCATTAAGCCTCAATGGTTGTTGTAATGTGGGCAAGTCACAGTGGTTGTTTATGGTTGTCCTTCGGCACTATGTTTTGTGCCTTTGTGCATCATTTTGCTATCTGGAATGCTGCATAATTTCTCTGTGGAATCCAATTAATTATGAACTCTGGAAATAACATCTTTAATTTTATAGATAAATTACAGTGTGTGCAGGGGTAATTTTAGATTTTGCTTTCATGTTTTAGCAGCGCACTTTGAAATATTTTCTACCTTCATCCTTAAAATGATTCCTTTCATGAAATGCTGACTGTCATATAGCTAGAATAGAGTTTAATTAAATGAAATGCAAGAGATAATGCTTGCCCATTCTAAACATACTCTCTTGATAGTTTATTAAATTAATGAACAGGGTATTAACAAAATGCAGCCAAGGAGAACCAGGCATATATTTGCAACACTAGCCTGTCAGTGATGACTTAGAAAAAATATTTCTTCTGCAGCTTAATACTTGATAATCTTCTTGGAAACATTAATTCCCTCTTTTTGTTACATATACTGTGAAGGTTCTGTTGTGCCAGTGCTGGCCGTAGGAGATTTTGTCTGCTTGTGTATACATCCTTAATATTTGATAATGGTCTTTGTGTTTTTCTAGAATATTAAAGTATTTTTAATGATCAAAAACCAAGGGAAGGAGAACAGTGTTTGTCTAATGTTACATTATAAACTTAAATGTATGTAAAAATTTTTTTCGTAGGTATATATTTTTTTTAAATGCAAGTGAATATGAAAAATGTAAGGGCATATTTCTGTATATTGGGTTGCTAAATATTTCTATTAAAAATATAGGTAAATCAGTGTATTTTGTTACTTCAAAAATAATCTAACTTCTTGTAATGTGACTTTTTATATGTAATTTTAGTCTTGTGCCAATATTGATGTTTACATTTCAGAAACAAATGATTGTATAGTAAATGAAGTGTCTAATTAAAATTCCTATAAATAGACTTCCTTAACTTGGTCAATGAACATTTATATAAACAAATTGTTTAACCAAGTTTTTAAAACTAGAAATAGCATTCTGATTGCCAACTTTATTGTTTGATTTAATAAAAATATTAAGTATAATGCAATATATTATTGTTTAGTTTAAGGAAAAAAGAAATCCTGAAGTCCTATTTGTACCTTCAGTGCTTTAGGGATATAGTTAAATAATTTCTCTCAGTTATTAGGTTTAGGAAGCATTATTTTTAAAGCTTCACACTTTAGAAAAACAAGTCGTCTTATAGGGTCCTTTGATGATCCTTTGTAGCTGAAAGTAAAGTGTGGATTCCTGTTTTTTATCTAATATAAAATAAAGTTGTGAGATCTTTATAATTTTTTTGGTAGTTCTCAGTAGACGTCATGAGTGTTTGCTAGTAAATATTGATGGAAATTTAGAACTGCTTAGGTTATATGGGGCCTCTGGAAGTCAGTGTTCCAAGCCTTTGCCCTTGCCTTGATCACTCTTTATCTAATGGGACAGGGCCAACTTAGATCAGGCTGTGTGGAGTCTTGCCCTGTTGAGTTTTGAGTGATTCCGAGGATGGAGATTCTGCAGCTTCTTTGGGTAAGAATATTGGAAGATTGACTACTTCTGCTGACATTTTTTTTTATATAAATAATTATTTTTTAAAATGGAGCTTATGTCTACCAGCTTTTATTTTGTCTCAGTATACCTCTGAGAAGAATTTGGCTCCATGTTCTGTACATGCTCCCATTAGGTAGTTGCACCTATTCATAGACTTTTTTTAAGGTTGAGCAAACGGAGTTCTATCAGCCTCTTTTCATGTGTGAAGTGCTTCAGCTTCCTCTGCCCCCCCCGGGCTTGCTCATGTGTGCCAGTGGCACAGAATTGGAGTTAATGCTGCAGACATGGTTTCCCAAGTGGCGAATACAGAGAAAGAATCACTTCTCCTGACCTGTTGGCTTCTTTCTTGCTTAGAAAGCCCAACATATATTTGGCCTTGCTTTCTGCAAGGACATTCTTGGGTACAACCTGTTGTCCATGAGGATCCCCAAGTCCTTCTCGGCAGAGCTGCTCTCCATCAAATTGTGCCCAGGCAGTGCTTGTTGAATGAGACTGTTCCATCCCAGAGAGAGGACACTTGCCTCTCCTGAACCTCAGGAGGTTCCTCTTAGCCATTCCTTCAGCCTGCCAAGGTTCATTCAAATAGTAGCCCTCACTTCCAATGTGTCAAGCACTCCTCCCCACCATTTGCAAACACGGAGCTGTGCTATCATTAGTTTTTAATAAAGGTATTGGCCCCAGTGCTGACTTTGGAGGGATACCATTAGTAATTAGTGGTCAATTGGGCTTTGTATTGCTGATCACAACCTAATTTATAATGCAGGGGTACAGTTAAAAGTTTTGGATATTAAAGATACACATTTTTCAATATTCTTTGGGCTGTTGCTTTTTGTCTAGAAGACTGTCCAGTCAGTTACTTTTTTTTGCAAGGAAAGCACACCAAAGTATGTGTAAGATCAAAATAAAGTTTTAGTTGTTAATTAGACAATGCTGGTTGTGTACTGCAGTACATTTTGGATGCCTCAGCTCAGGGATCCTGAACTTGTTGGCTTTTTGGTGGAATCATGGCATAATTTGATTGAATATTATGGTTTAGTTTTAATTTCCTTTTTGCTTTTGTCTTTTTATACTGGGTTTGCTATACTGCAGTTAAAGGAAAATGTATGGTTGATATAAATTCAGTGGCTTTGCCTTTTAAAAAAGCCTCTCATGATCTGTATTTGCTGTACTTATCCTAAGTACTCATTAAGGTTACTGTGCAAGAAAATAATATTCCTGTTGGTACTGTGTCACATTATTTTCTCAATGCTGGGTAGCTGCATGGTTATCATGGCGTCCCACAGTGGAAGGGAGAAGAAGAGAGATCCAACAGGCAGGCATTGTGCAGCACGATTCCTTTATTTAATTATTTTACAACTCTTTTATAGACTTTTTTCTTCATAGTCTAATTGGTCAAAGGATCAGCCACCCCCCTGGGGTGATTGGCTAAAATCCTAAAACATCCATTGTCAAAATATTTTTCTACTGCATCATAAACAAAGCTCTACAAGGTCACAGGTGTTCATAGTTTATAGAACTCTACAAATATCTTCCATGAGAGAGAAAAGTATTTCACGGGACTGGAAAGAAGCAAGAAAAATTCTTCCTAGCAGCAATATTTGTATCCACACATGGTGAAGTGAATCTTGATGTAGTAGGTAGCTGTGTGAGTGGTTGAAGCTTGTACTACTTATTTGCTAATAGTAATGGATTACCAGTATATGAAAGGTGATGCTTGTGCTTTGGAGAGTGCTAATGCATTATGTCAGTGATTCAAGCAACCTTCATCAACCCAGCCATATGGATCACAACTCCCCTTAAAGTAACTGTCCTTGTGTGTACACTCCAGAACATTACAGAAGATTTCAAACAGCCAAAATACTCTCTTAATTTATTCATAATCTCATTCTGCTTAAACTCCAGAAAATAATTTTGATGAATTTTGTTTAATGGAAGTTTTTTAGTTTGTTAATAGAATATTGTTATAGATGAGATGGAGTTTGAAGATAAAATATTATTCAATCTCATTAGTGTTCTTGTCATCATCATTCAGGTTTTTCTTGGAATTATACAAAAAAATTGAGAGGGAGGATCAATAATATGAGGAATCTCTTATAACTAATTATCTTTTCTGTTTCCTGTAATGACAGTAGAGCTTCTCTACTCTAAATCATGAACCATTTCTCATGATTTGTAAAAGGTCATACTCATGTGACATGCTATCTTCCACTTTCACTTCATTTAGGCTAGAAAGCAAAGAGGCATGTTGTAGGAATGCCCAAATTAATTCAGGATTTGTGTTTCCAGAATTTATGGGTGCTTAGCACTTGGCTGGTTTCATGCTCGGAAGAGTCTAAATTTCTTCAATTTACTGTAAGACAACTGGTAATTACATGAGAGTTTGAGGTAGCCATTTGGAGAAGGCTTTTGTAGATAAAAGATGTCTGGGGATTCCATAAACATTGATAAAAGATGTTAAAATCATGTAGCATTCTGTCCAAATTAGCAATAAGGCAGTTCTAGGAAAAAAACCTTAGCCTATTGTAATGTTAAATATATTTTTTATATATGTTGGCTTCTTATTAGTATTACAGAGAATTATAAAGGCAGTATTGACAACTCAGTATAAATATTCTGCAACTTGTGTGAGGATAAGTTTGAAAAGATTTTTTCTGCATGTTTTCTAGAACAGCTCAGGCCAGGTTTTGCATTTGTGTTCTGCACAGTCTGATCTTATTTTCTCTTGTAGATAAAGAAATTCCATGTTATTACTGTTTCACATTTTTTCACCAAAAATCACCAATTTTTGTTGTAGAATTGGCCCTTGAATTTTAGTAACAAGAGATGGTAAAAGGCAGAAAATTATTAAAAATAATAATTAAAAAAGCCCTTACTATTGCTGTATATACTTCCCCCCTTCTCTTGAAAATGGAAGTGATGGAAGAATACCTAAGAATATAAAACGAGTGCTGCATTTTAACTTTCTCATAAGGAAGTTTATCTAGAATTTAGCTACATTTTTCAAAGGTTCAGTAAAATTTCAGAATTTCTGCTGTTTCCATTGTGAATGCATCTTCTGATTGATTGTTCTGGACAGTTACCCCAGCTATTCCTACATATGATGTTTTCATTGGGACAATTTCTAATTGATTTTAATGTAAAAAAAAAAATTAATAATTTTTTAAGAGGAAGGTATTTTTAGTGCAAAATTTAAGTTGTTATATTTGGATTGCTTCAAAGAATGACTTTTAATAAATACTGAGTAGTATTGTTTGGGGAAACACTTTTAGTTATTCCTAAGTGCAGTTAAAATGCTGTTTCACCTTTTAAAACAATGTTCTATTAATAATTTTAAAAGTCCTATTTTTCTTATTGCTGCCATGTTTTACATGTATTCTCATTCACATCAAATGACAAATTTGATAATGCCTTTTGTCTTAATGTTCTAAGCAAATTAATCTTGACTCTACTAATCATACTTTATTTACTTGCTTCTCTTGGGTTACAAATATCTTGGTTGGCCAGTTATCTAAAGTTCTGTAGATAATGCCACAACTAAGGACTTGTAATAAAGTACTTTAGTGTTGTGGCCTTAAATTCATATTTTGCATAGTTTTGCTACTGACATAATTTTTTAAAATACAACTCTCTTCTAAATAGTTGTTATGTATAAATATGTGCAAATCAAGTTCTTCCTGAAATGTAGTCAGTTAAAACTTTTTCATTTTTATATGCATTTTTGTTTAACCACAGTGAAAGAGCTTATTTAATTGTACCATTCTGCGTACTTCTCATGCTTTGAAATATTTGCTGTAGATATGCCTGAAAGGTTGGTTGGTAAAGCTCTCAATATTTATGTATAATATGTTTTCTTGTTTAATTGGAGAAGTTTGTAAAACACTGTTCATTAGAATAGGATTAGTACTGGTGGGATTATCCTTTCTAATGTCTGAGTTTATTTAAAAGTTGTGTGTTTTTTCTGGGCTGCTAAAGTTTAAAATGTCCACACTTCACTTGGGATTCTTACAGTTTCTTCTCTGAATGTTGTGTGGATGTTTTGCATTCAGCAGGAATCCCAGGAGATAAAGGTGCCTATTCCCATAGAACTGTCCAATGCTTCCAACACAAACGTTTCGCAGTTCTGCTCAGAACTTAATTTCATATGATGACTTAAGCCAAAAAGTACTTAGAGATACCTAATGAGTATTTTTAATGCTTTCATAGTTTCTGAAGGACATTCAGTTTCTCTGCTGATTGAACTTTTTAAACTGCAGAGAAAATGGTTTTGCTTTTTTCTTTAAGAAAATCTGACTCTCAAAAAGGCAAAATATCAACCAAGACTAATACATTTTCTTATTAATCTGTTTACTGTTGTTTAATAAGAACTCACAGAACAAGTTATCTGTTCAATATATGTGATAGATATAGATTAATTAATTTGGTTTTTAATTTGAATCTTGGGTGTTCATACAATGAAGTGATAATGAAACTGTGACATTTGATCTATCTTTGTTACATATTCAATCACGCTAATGATTTTTTGTTTGATGGTTAAAGAATGGATAATTGTATGTGCAAAATTATGTTCATGTTTAATTATATTGTAAAACATTTTACTGACACCAATAACTTTGAATTAGGATTGTGTTGAAGTATCTGGAAAAAAAAGCTCTAATTGCAAGAGTTGCAAAACTGGTATACTCAGCCATGCGAAAGCATTTGGAATTGGAAATGGACATAGAATTTATTTAGACCTTACTGCTGCTATTGAGAATGAGTGATTAATAAGGACCTTGTTTCTTGGTCCATCTTTATATGCCAGATTGGTGCTAAAGTGATTGAAAATCTTGTAAGCATTTCATAATTGTTTTAATTAATTTGCACTGTAAAGCTCTTTCACATTTTAATAAAGCTATTTTATTTAGCTCAATAGTAGTTATTTTATATCTGACTTTATGGTTGTAATTACTGTATTATACTTTAATCGACTTGTAAGTGCTGTTCACTGGGCATTATAATTAATTCATATATCTTTTAAATAATATTTTTATGTTTTACTGTGGAGATTATATTTGTATGCTATTACAGAGTTCAGAGATCTTAGCAAGAGTTGAGACTGACTGTAAAATAATTTGTGAATTCCTGACTGCTGTAAGCACTTTAAGTTTTAAATAGCCAAAACTTACTAGTTTCATGGCAAATTAAAAAAAGAAAAAAGGGAAGAAAAAAGATGTTTCACGTGATGGGGAATTTAAAAAGTGTCAGGCATAAACCCTTTTATGAATGCACACAGGTATGATTTAGAAGAACAGGGTAGAGAAGTAGAGAAGTAGAAGTGTCTCATCAAACATATTTTTCTCTGTTGTTCGTTTTACTCAAAATATTAAGTTTGAGGTCTATCTGGAAACCAGGATTTTTTTTGAGCTTTGAGCTAGAAGGGTAGGTCTTTTTTGATTACTACTAAATGTTTTTCCTAGTATTTTCTTCCATTTGGTGTTACATACCACAGAGCTGTTACTTTCATTTGATTCCATGAGGCAACTAGGCCTTTCCTTCCCCCCTTCCCTCCTCTGGTATTTCTTCTTTTGCTTCTAGTATTTTCTTCTTTTGCTTTGGTAGCAGTGTCTTGGGCTTTTCAGTATTAGAGTATATATTTTGTGTATGATGAAGATGCTTCTCAGTCATAGCTGTGAGTTGTATGTTTAGTGAGCTAAATTCAAATAGACCATTATCTTTAAATTGTAGGCCATGAGAAGAATGTAATTGGTAATATTTCTGGGTTTCTGCCGATCATATTTTCATTTCTAGGACTTTTCAGTGCATTTTAAAAAATGCTTTTATTGTAGTTTTTTACAGTGGACAATTTTAACCAGTTATAAAAATAAACTAAATCTGGAACAAGATATAATCAGCATGTAAACATTTTACTTGGATCTCTACTATTACTTAAAGTGGAACTATGTATCGTGATGAGATCTTGTCTTGAGGTGCACATCTTTAGAATGTCTTCTTCAGTCAGCAGGAACTTCTTTTGTAGTTAATGTATTAATAAAAGTTAATATACATAACTACTAATAACTCATTGCTAAGCTGTTGTCTTGACAGAATTACTTTTGTTCAGAATTTCACATTGGGGGTTTTAAGCCCTTGTCTGCATCTGGTAGCATCTTGTGTTGAGATTTTACTTCAAACTCTTACCTTTGTGTCCCATAAACATCCTGGCTTTGAACAATGTAGAAATTATTAAGAAGGAGAGAGAATTAGCTTAAAAATTAGCTTTCAATGGATAAGAGTACTAAAAAGGAAGGCAGCCATTGACTGGTGACAAGGTTCTTTCTTTTGGACAGCAAAGTTCTGTATGTGGGAACTGTAACATAGGGATGGAGTGCACCCTCAGTCAGTTTGCACCAAGTCAGGTGGGAGTGTTGATCTGCTGGAGGAAGACTCCGGAGAGGGATCTGGACAGGCTGGATCAATGGGTCAAGGCCAGTTGTGTGAGGTTCAACAAGGCCAAATGCCAGGTCCTGCGCTTCGGTCACAACAACCCCAGACTGCCCTGCAGCGTGGGGCAGAATGGCTGAAACTGCATGGCAGAAAAGGGCCGGGGGGTGCTGGTCAACAGCTGGATGAACATCAGCCTGTGTGTGTCCAGGTGGCCAAGAAGGCCAGTGTAATCCTGGCTCGTGTCAGAAACAGTGTGGCCAGCAGGACCAGGGTAGTGATTGTCTGGCACTGGTGAGGCGTTCAGCTCTGGGCCCCTCACAACAAGAAAGACATTGAGGTGCTGGAGTACATCCAGAGAAGGGCAGTGGAGCTGGTGAAGGGTCTGGAGCATAAGTTTGATGAGGAATGGCTGAGGGAGCTGGGAGTGTTTAGCCTGGAAAAGAGGGCCAGGGGAGACATTATTGTTTTCTACAACTGCCTGAAAGGAGGTTGTAGCCAGGTGGGAGTTGGTCAGTTCTCCCAAATAACAAGTGACAGGATGAGAGGAAATGACAAGAGGATGTTGTGTTAGGAGAAGTTTAGGTTGGAGATCAGGAAACATTTCTTCACCAGAAGGATTATCAAGGACTGGAACAGGCTGCCCAGGGAAGTAGTTGAGTCACCATCGCTGGAGATATTTAAAAGATGTGTAGATGTGGCATTTAGGAACATGGTTTAGTGGTGGGCTTTAGTGTTAAGTTAATGGTTTAGTATCAAGATCTTACAGGTCTTTTCCAGCCTAAATGATTACATGATTCCATGGAAAACAGGAGTGCTAGCGTGTTTCTACAGCATGTTTTCATAGGTTAAAGATCGATGCACAAAAATCATTGTGCATGCAAATGGCAATGCCAATAAGCTCCTGTGGCAAAGATTGGCTCATTATTTTACTTTCTTTTTGCTTTGGTATCAGAGCAGTTACTCTTGCACTTTTTAAGAAAAATTGTGTGGCTTTTCATGAGAAATACTCATTTTCTTCGTTTTGTTGAACTAAAACACCTCTTTATGACAGATTGTTAGCTTACCTTCATTTCAGATAATTTTTAACACCTAGTGCTTTTTATAGTTGCTATTTATATTTACTTATTTTATATTTATTTAATTTTTATGTTCTTTTATATATTTTTATTTTATGACAAATGTAAAGTATTGAAAAAATAGAGTTAAAAACGAAGTGCTCAGGGTATGAAATATGACTAAAAAATAAACTAAGTAATAGTCAAAATTTCAAAACTAGGTCAAACATCAGAAACGATTACTAGGATTGATAGGAATCTTTGAGAAAAGGTGAACACCAAAAGGCTAATGTTCTGAAGTGATGAATTGTACAGATGGATGTGGTGATACCATGCTGTGCTGCAGTAATTTGGCAGTTCACGCATAATCTTACATTATTTTGCGATTCCTCTTTGCTTATGTGTAAGCTTGCTTAGGGGCTTGTTCTAACAGCATCCTTCTGTCAGGACAGCAGAGTCATGCTTTAGTACAGGTTGTTTCTGTCCTTAACTGTTTAGTTCATAATTCTCATAATCATATAGATTTTAATTTTGAAATCAGTGAAACAGCATGAGACACTGACGTTGAACATGAAGAATAAATATGTGTATGGACCCATCTAGCATGAGAAGCATCTGTTTAAGGTGGCTGTGATCATTGAAAATAATGTACCAATAAGTGTATTTAATAAAAATATGAATAGTTATAAATGTTTTTTGTCTACAAGTTACCTATTTTTGACAGTATACTACTTTGGAATGCATCTCTATAATGTATTCTATTCTTTAATCAGAAGACTTCCTTCACCCAAACTTTATGGGTAGATTTATGTAAAATGTTGGGAAACTTACCAAATGTAATTCTTATTTCTTTTAAATTTTGATTAAAGAATTGATTTTTTAACTGTAAAATAATTTTGCTATCAGAAACTGCAGTAGAAGTAGTTTTTATAAAATACTTGAAGTCTTAAAGCTGACAGTAATTATGTATCTTCTTGTTCATTGCACATACATACTTCTTTTCATTGAAATGGAAAATTTAGATTTAGATTATGCTGGTCCAAATTACCTTTATCAGCAAATTAGCCTCTACTTACAATTACTTACAAAGTAGGAAGAATTAGCTTCTTTACTCAATGCATCTTCTATTCCAGTCTTGCATCAATTAGGTATAAAGCACAGAGTTTAGTAATCCATTTTTCAACTTGTTTAGGCTAGAAAGCAACTTTCAAGAAATTCATTATGCCCGTTAACTACCATAGTTGAAATATCACAACTGGCACAATTTATTGTTCTTCATTACTTACTTTTAATGGCTACAAGCAACCAAATGAAAATTGTTTCTGCTGTGTGAAGAACAAAAATTTTGTGAGTTAGTAACTTTGCTTAGAAATAAAACTGACCTTTTTTTTGCATCCTGCTTGATGTACTAGATTGTACATAGTAGCCTGCAATTTAGGTACCTAAATGTGGCCGTCAAATAATAAATTTAACCTAGTATCTCACTTCAGTATATTTAACTTGCAGCTAAATTTTTCTAAAGCAAAGGCAGACACACAATAGTAGTTCAGCATTTGGCATGAATAAGTGATCTAATAATGGTGCAGTGGGCGGAGAACTGGCAGAGGACAAGGCTCAAAGGGTTGTAGTGAGTGAGGCTACATCTGGAAGGTGAACGTTCACCAGTGATGTCCTTCAAGGTTCAATTCTAAGGCTGACTCTGTTCAATATTTTTATCAGTGTTCCAATGCAGGAGTTGAATGCACCATTACCAAGTCTGCAGATGATGCTATACTGGGAGGTACTGGTTACTCTTGAGGGACAAGATGCCTTGCAGAGGGATCTTGTTAGATTGGAGCACTGGGCAGTCATCAATGATTTATTTAAGATTTGAAAATTTAACAAGAACAAATGACAAGTTTACGCCCATGATACAGTAATTCTGAGCACAGGTATAGACTGGGAGAAGAGTGGCTGGAGAACAGCCCTGAGGAAAGGGATCTGGTGTATCCTGGCCAGGAGGGCAAATCCCATCCTGGATGCATCAAACACAGCATTACGAGCTGGTCAAAAGAGCTGATTACCCCACTGCGTTCAGTGTTGGTGCAGCATCACCTTGAGCACAGTGTGCAGTTCTGGGCCTCACAATTTAAGAATTTGTCTATATTTGTTTATATTTATATTGTGGGAGAGTATGACTTTAAGAACATAGATACCAGGTCTGCTGAAGACTGCTTTAGCCACGGATAAATGGAGGCTGACAAGTGCTATGGAGAAATACCAGTGCTTAATACATTTTCATTGATATTTGTTTTCAGCTATCATTGGAGACAAGATGTGATAAGTGGACCTTTGGAGTAATGTGTTGTGATGTCTTATTTTTTAAAAAAACCCTTATTTGTAATTGTTTTTAAAACCTTAAAGATTTCTACTTCCAGCTTCCATATTGAAACAACTGTTTTATATTGGCTGACGCTTTCATATAGCCAAAAAATACATCTTGAGGGGAAAAAAAAATGGAGCAGCTTCAGTCTTTATTATAATTTAGTATCACTTAACTTCTGTTACCTTAATTTGTAGGTAACGTTTCCTGTAATAGTGCTGCCACACTCTTGGGATTATCCTTTTAATTAATTTAGTGGTTTAGTGTATTTTTAGATATTTATTAGGTATGTAAAGTTTGTAAGATGAGCATTTACTCATTGTTTTAGCTGATAATACATCTCTGTGAGTGTGGATGAAGGGGTGATCTGGTCAGCAAAAATCTCCAAAGAATATATTTGTATATGGAAAGACAGTAGGAATGTCTTATTTAGGCTTTAATAAAGACTTTTTGTCATAAATTTGTCCAAAATAAGACATTGGCATTTCTGCAGTGTTTGTCATCTACACCGTGCTAATACCACATCTGAGCCTGTTAACTAAAGCCTGCTAACAGAATGTCTGTGATCTTTTTTGGAGAAAATTCTGCTTAATATAGACAAGCCGTGTAGTAGATTAGTTCTATTAGCTCTAGCAATAACCTTGCAAGTGACTATCACAGCTTTCAAATAGTATAATGTTCTACAATAAACACAGTGCGTGTGGGTATGAGTGTAGAAACCGTTGATTTGTACTGGTTTTATTTGCATTTATTTGTAATACTAAGAAATTATTTAATCTGCAAATTAGTAAAGCTTTCTCAACTGTATTTCCTACACATTAGTCTCATTTTTTTTCTCAAATGAATGCAACCTTTGTATGTCCTTTCCTTATATTTCTTTGCCTTCTTAATTTAATAATGTTTGTTTCTTTTTTTTAATTTTTTTTTTTGGGGGGTTTGTTTTTTTTTTTAATTTTTCTTTTAGATTGCCAACACTTTATTTTTGGAGGCCATTACGTTATTTGGAAGCTATGTTTCTTGCCCCAAATAATTTGTAACCTAAGAAAATAATGAGGATATATGTACCTAATAATTTCACATTATAATTTTGTATGTTTTTGTGGTATATTATAAAGCTCTGATCTTAATATTTTCTTCAGATAGTGCAACTCGGACCAGTTATTTAATCCATCTAGTGGCAGAAAAATCAATCCAGTGTAATGTTTAACTAATTTGTATATTCAGTGTTCTCATTTGGTTATGAGAATTTGCATGCACTACCACAAGTTGTTTCCATGAGATTGGAGGAGTATTTTATTGTTTTAGACAATGTACTTGATACTTCAAGACTTCAGAAAAGTTGCAGTAAAATACCTCTTTATTCTGTCTTCAGAACAAGTTCACAGGCACTTGGATCAGCATGAGGTGAAATACTTGCAATTTGCTTTCCGTTGGATGAATAACTTGCTGATGAGAGAAGTCCCTTTACGGTGTACCATCAGGTTATGGGACACATACCAAGTAAGTACTTTTTTAAACCTCCATAACTCTGGTAATGTGTTTTGGACATGCCAGTATCTTTGTGAGTGGTTTTTCTTGAACCTTTTGCTTTAGTGTCATCTGAGAATTACCATAATAAGAGAGAAAACCTCCACTGATCACCACTACTTAGAAACATTTAATGTCTTCAGTTTTCTTGCCCTTCAAAGCCAAGCACTTGATGTCATGATAGTTTATAGTACTAAAATGAACACTCACTTGAAGTTGATATCAATATTCCCTTCTGTCTCTTCAGAGAAGCGAAACATTCAATTGTGCTTAATCAATGCCCTCCATCGATTCTGAGTTCCAGGCTTCTTATTGTCCATCTGCTTAACTACTCTATCCAATATTAGCTTTCAATCTTCAGTTCTCAACATTCGTCCTTTGTCATGTCTTCTGTCTTACTGTTTGTCCAGATAAAACTCTTTATGTTGCTGACCTCTTGTTGCGGTAATTATTTTTCCTCAATAATTTATTTTCCTATTGTCAAGAGAAAGAATTGATATTTGAGAAAAGTGGTTTACCCATTCTTAGTTCTATTACTTGATGTTCCAGTAGCTTCTGGTTGCAATTTTTTACTATATGTTTAAACTATATATTCTTATCTACCAACTTTGTTGTTGAAGTCAATGGGAGAGGGAAAAGTAATACTTTAAATTCCATAAGCATTTTCAACTGGATTAGTCAGTAAATATGAGACTAACTCATAATTTATGCCTTGTAAAGAGACGTGATATCTTTAAATATCATTGTCTTTATATCTACTCATTATGTAGAAATATTCAGTTAGTTTCATACACTTTAATGCCAGAATGTCTACTTAAACCATCTATCCAGACCTGTAACAGAGGGTGAGGAACTGCTTGCTCTTCATTTAATGGGTCCAGTAAGCTATTTCAGTGAAGTCTGATGGTATCCAACTCTGATAAGAGCATGTTGAGAAATGAGGAATTAACAGTTCTACTGTTAATCTAAGAGGTGGTATCCTTGCAGAGTTTATTTGGTTGCTTATCTTTGACAAATTTCTGAATTGAACATGGCTATTGTTTCCATCTGAGGTTCTTTTGCCTCCTTTGTTTCATTATAATATCTGTTACTCATTGTGATATCTGTTATTACCTGGTGAGTTATTCCAGTGTAAAATATTTATTCTTTGTAAGACCTTCCTGATAATTTGTAAGATTGAGCTATTTAAGTGTTTTACTGTAACTAATTTATCTCCTTTTGAATAATTTTTGTTGTTGTTGCTGTAGTATTTCTAACTCCTGGAGGTTTTTTACCATGCTAACTCTAGCACTGCACTTGGTACCTGATCATTAGTGTTATGAATGCAATAAAATAGTGTAAGAATGCCTCCTTAATCCAATTAACCACCCATGTGTGCCCCAAAAATATATGATTTTGCCAGAATTCCAATTTGTGCTCATGTCTGAGCTATGATTCTATGATAATGTTGAGAAATTTCCTTTGAAAACCAAGTCTGGGGTTAATTTCTTGAATTATTGTCATGCTGAAAGGAACCCTTTCTCATTGCTAGTCCATAGGTACTTCTCAAGTTACACTTCACTGGGATATTTATCCATAATAAGTTTCTGATTATTTAATTCTAATTTCTAAAAAATTCTGATGTATTTAAAGTAGTATTTAAAAACATAATACTTAAGTCTTTGCATGCAATTTCCAACTGTATATTTTAAATCAAGGTTTCTTATATCTAAATACCTAAATGAAATTCCTATGCCCAGAGTAGGGACTATTTTTGTATATTAAACAAGCTTAAGGAATAATTCTGTGTTTTGACTCAGTAGGTGCAGGAAATCTGTACTGTGTTCTAGGTTTCATTATTTAGTAGTTTGTTCTGTATGCATATCTTGTCTAGTCTATTTCAATCCAGTAAAGATATCTTAATGTAGTCACCTCTATTGCCAACACTTTTTCTGAAACAACCTCAACAATTCCTTGCTAATCAGATTTCAGTTGTGCTTATGCTACACTGATTATCAACCTATAATATGCATCTTTTCACCCTCTTACTATGGATAATAAATGCAGTGAATCTGCAAGAGCCAATAAAGTTTGTGCAAAGTTTTTGCTAAAGTGTTAAGCAATAACGTTACAGATTTTTACCCAACTTTTCATGAAGCCATTCTGTTGCATGTGATTTCTAACTTAATTGTTTAGAACTGTATTAGCAGTGCTGCTTTCCGAATGGAAAACACTTCAGAGACGGAGTTTGTTCAGTTGGTTGTATTGTCTGTTTCGTATTTTTAACGTAAAGCCTGCTATAGGCCAAAATTTGTCTCTCATTTAGAGATATATTGTTAAAGAAGTTTTTCAGAGGGTTTAGCTATGGATGGACCTGTGATATTGGATTTGAAAGAGCGGTGTAAAATGAGTAAAGGCAAGAAATATAATTAGCTTTCCAGATACAGATGGGAGGAACAATCCTACTAATAATTGTAAGGGCTGGATAGATGCTTAAGTGCTTTTCTCCATGTACTCAAAAGCTGATGATCCTGTTATCAGGCTTGCTTTTGCTACCTCAAGTGTCCTAAAGCAGTAAATTAAGGAAATGTGGGAGTTCTGCTTAGATTTACACAGTTTTTCCGTCTTCTGTTTCAGTGGTACTTAGGATGTGCCTGTACTGGCTTTTACCTCCCAATAATCTTGAACTGCTGTAAACAGAAATAGCTTTACCTGCACTTTAAGTTCAGAAAGGTGAACTAACCATGTTGTAACGTAACATCAGCAGGGACTACAGGCATTCATCCCTACACTCTTGTTGTAGGGCTTTTGCTCAGACACTACCTACCTTGTGGCTCTTGGGAAGGGATGGGGCATTTTGAAGGCCTTGTTTACAGTCATCTCTAGTCTCAGTGTGTGTCATGATGTGGGAATGGCATAGGAGCAGCATCAGAGGAGGGTTCAGGATGGGTGGGACAGTCAGATCCCTTCATGTGGAAGGAACAGGAAGGCAGGTGGAGCTGTCAGATCCCTTCATGTCTGCACCAGGAGTGCATTCTGGTTCCGTTTCCTGCAGAAATCCAACGAGTAGAGAACAGTGGCACCTCTTGAAAGAGAGGATCTGCTGCTGATGTTTTCACAGAAAATAAAATTTTTCTCTCTTGTGTCTTCCTCTCTCCCCATTAAAGCTGAAACCGTGCCTTATTTCGCCGAGCTGCTTGTTTTCCTCTGTTGCATTGGAAAAATAAATACTGTGCTGTTTCCAGCTTAAATTCTAGATTGGTGATTCTCACAGCAGGCCCCAGTTTCTCATGGACTGCAACAGAGGGCTTTCAGGGGAATAACAGCACTCTTAAATAGTCTGCTGTTGTGTATTTCCTAGTGTGACAGAGCCGCTGTTGGCTGGAGGTGTTAGAACTGCATTCTGGCTCTCAATATTTGTCACTGTTCTTCCATTGACTTTGGTGGGAATAAAATTGGACACTTTAATGATGTCCACCTCTGTGGCAGAATGTATGGTATGGTAGTAAGAGTACTCTAGCTGGACTCATATTCTCTGTCTAGTTTAATTTAGGATTCATCAGTCATTTGTTAGGGTGTGTGGAGTAAATCATTGAACATACCCAAAATACCTGCACTTGAGCTAGTTAGAGTTGAGGGGAAGAGAAATTTGGAAAGGTTCCCAAATCCTCACTTCAGTAAGTACTCTGTCATTCAGTAACTGTATCTATGAAATCCACTAAAATACATCACTTTATCTGAAGAACTGTGTAAAGTAGAAAAAGTAGACATGAAAGACATTATGCATTTTGCTTATGAAGGATATGTTGAGAAAGCTTCTTAACCGTAAGTATTTAGTTTGATTTATTCTTTAACCTGAATTGCATTTTAATGAATGAATTATCCCACTTCTTCACTTGTTTCAGGCTTTGTTTTTTGTGGATTTTGTTTTTCTATAAATGCAGTAAATACCTTGTAAATTCTTTCAAAATGGAAATTGCTTGTTAAGTTATAACCAAGACATTTAAAATTTAAATTCATAGAACTGAAACTGATTTATATGATGTTCATGTCCGCAAACCAAAATAGTGAAACATAAGACCTGAGTTTTATCTTTTATTATGTCTTGCCTTTTTATCATATATGTTATCATCTTTTTTGGCACAAAGGATTGGTAAAATGAAGTAGCATGATGACTGAATTATTCAGGATATATAAGTGTTTAACATATTTCTGTGGACTTACAAAATGCAAGTTAGTTTTATATTTGGTCCTTGACAGAAGGGTGCTTTGACACTATTTTAAAGATTGCTATTTGAAACTGACTTTTGTGGGCTTCTAACTTTAACTCAAGATTCAACATACTGTATTAGAAAAGGTGGAGATGTCTCAATGCTCAGCATCTGTGCTGTCTTACTCTAGATAAATACTTTATGTGCTTACCATCAAATAAGAAAGTATCCTTTCTTCAGACTAAGACATTTTATTGAAGTTTCCATTAAAGTTTTTATTTTCATTTATTTAAATTCTTAGAATGTGCGTTGTCCTTCAGGCACTTCCAAGATACGCTATGTTTACATGGCTGTGTACTCCTGTGTTGGGGAATAGGAAGCAATGCCATTACAGTGGTGGCATCCATTTCCAGTTCTTCATCCTTGACTAGAAACGGCAATACAGGACTTGAGTGTCAGTGCTTGTATACCAATACTTAGAACAGAACAGAACAGAGTTTAGAACTGCTTAAATATGGAGTTCAAAACTACATTTGATTTGTAGGCAGTTTGCAGCTGGAAGGAAGTCTCTAACAATGCCATCAAATCATCCTGATGCAAGATAACAAGGTGTTACACTGGTGTTGTAAATAGGATGAGAATTTTCATAGACATATAAGTACTTAATTTTATTTATTTTTCATGTAGAATGGAGTGCATGTATTTTTCATTAAAGTGTTTACCTTCTGATCTGACGTTCTTATATAAATTACCTTTTTGTATATTTTTCTTATATAAATTACCTTTTTGTGTCTTATGTGAAGTGATTTCTCTGTGTAACTCACCACAGTAGTAGTACATAATTTGCAGAAGAGACACCATCACAGGTTTCATAGCTAAAACCTTGCTCAGAAAAAATGAAAACGGAAAAGGAAAATAAAGTAGCAGCTATGTATGTTAGCTTCCAATTCTAAATACGTGCTGTCATATGCTGTGTGAATATTTAGAGTTGAAGTGGACAACCTAATATTTTCACCTGCCAGGAGGCCTTTTTGTTTGGTACCATTTAGCTGACTGCTGTAGTGCCAGCTCACCAGTAAGTAGATGATGCAGTTGGCATGAATAATGCACTCAGACTCATTGGAAATACAAAACCAATGTTTTGTACTGTTTACAGTGCCCTGCTGTCCTACTTTACAGCATTGCCCTGTTCTTGTGTGAGGAAAACTTTAGTATTACTTTAAGGCTTACTGCATAAAATTAAGTGCAAATGAAAGAATTTATAAAATCCTGCCATGTAAAATGCAAAACAGTTACAAAGATTAACAAAAGACGCAGAAAAAAAGCAAACAATAACGCTGATAGATTTTGACAGTATTGGTGAGTTGATTTACTGTCTCACTGCTGAAACAGATTTTTCTTCTAGTTTCTGTTCCCCTCAGCTCCCTGGCAGTATCTGTTAGTTTTCTTCACATTAGGGAAGTGAGGAGGCTGATGAGTACCACAGCCAGTGCAAGGGAGTGAGGATGAGAGAGGAGAGCTGTGATTTCAGCCCTAGTGTTCGATCAGAATGATTGCTTGTCCTTATTTGCCATCTTTCCTAAGAAGATTTTCTTCTTTGGTAGTTAGTACATTTCTCAGGCTGCATCCGTTAGACAAACTTCAGTAGGGAGCAGCTGTTGCTGGTGGAGCCTGTTGGCTTCTGTCTTTCTTCCTGAAATCATGCAGGTGGGTCTAGAAAAAGACATTTTTTTTCCTCCTTCACATTTATTCTTTTTTCTTAATCGAGGAGACTGATGCTTTCTTAGCCCAAAATAAATGCTATTTTTTTCTGGAAAATGTAAATGTATCATCACATGTAATTGATCACCATTTACATCCTTCCCTTCTTCAAGGATGGCTGAAGTGTATTTTTCATTTCTTTGACTTAGTGTTCATTTTTATTTTCATGTATCTCATATTGGACCTCATATGGTTTGTTGACCAATATGGTAACAGACATGATATTTGTTGGTATCATTTATGTAGCTCATTATTAGCTTTTCATTAAGGGTATTTTGTTTAAAAGTAGGCATCTAATGTTAAATTTTAAGAAATAATATTGGTACAATTTTCCAGAAGTGCTGAGAATCCAGCAATCTTATTAAGCTCATGAAAAACTGCAGAAGCACAGGTTTTCTCTTTATCCAAATGGAAAGTAGATGTCTAAGTGTAGGGAATTATTAAAATAAAATTTTAGTTACCTAAATTGTAACACTACCACCTCTTGCTCCTCCTTCACCCTGCCCTCCCAGAAAAAAAAAAAAAAAAAAAAAAAAAAGAGATAAAGAGGGGAAAAAAGTTACACATAATAATGATTTTTGTCTGGCCATAAGTCATTGGAATTTAGGAAGTGTTCAAAAATGCAGCTATGGTTTTTTCCTATGTTTCTATTTTCCACATAGACTCAATCAGAGAATTTCATTCCCTCAACATGAGAATGATTTAAGTGTTTTCCAGTAGAGTTGTCTTGTGTTTAGTGCTTATTTAAAAAAAAAAAAATCAATTAAAGTTGAAACTGGAGTACATTTCTCAACAGACACTGTAGAATCTATAAAATAAAGATGTTACTGCTCCTCTGGTCTCAATCAAAGCCTTAAGCCACCTGAGACAAGAGACTCAAAATACAAGTACTGAAATCAAATTTAATTTTTCATGGCCAGGAATTTAGAGTGTGAGACATCTCATTGTTCCAGTCTGGTCTTTTTGGACCACCAAGATCCTTGAATCAGGTTAGGTTAAGTGAACAAAGACAAACATTTAGAGTGAGAGAAAAACAGTGGGGAAGGCATATACCCTCCCATCTTCTTCTACTTGCAAGCTTCATTATATATTCATCTCTTAGAGTGATTTTTTTAAAATGGCTATTGAGTATTATTAAATATGTATCTAATTGTTTTAAAGTATACTGCTTAAAACATCCTGTGGCAGTGATTTTTTTGCAATTTCTTTATGCAGTGTGAAAAGAAATTTTCCTTCTTTAATTTAACAAAAGATTCTTTTGAATTCACTTCCACTTATTTCTTTGATGATGAGAAATTGTGTCAAATCATTCTTTATTCACTTTTTCCCATCAACTGTCTCAAAACTGTTTTCTATCTCTGTATGCAATCACTCCTTTTACAAGCTGAAAATATCTGTACTTAAAAAGGCCATTACATGTGCTTTTTGTGCTTATTACTGTTGTGTAGTAAATGGAAACTTCTTCGGGAGGTGATAATACCATGGATTCACAAATGAGATTTGTTTCCTATTTATTTATTTATTTATAATTTTTCATGTCTTTTCTCCTGTGAAAAGTGCATAATTCAGGTAATTGTTCATAGTTAATCCAACTTGACTGTCTTAGAGGTTCATGTTATGCATGACATCAGATGTTTATGCTTTGCAGTGTTTTTACCTCTGTGTGTATATCCAGATTGAATTTCATTTGTCATTTTATTATTCAGTAGCACAACAGCTTTCTGAAACTTCTTGAAGCCAAGTTTATTTTTTACCAGTAAAAGCTACTCTGAATAATTTTGCATCTCTACCAAACTAAGATTTTTCAAGACCACTTAGTATTTTAGTGAACAACACAGATTCTATTCTGCTTTTTTGTCCTTTTAATTATCTCATTTGACAATACCCTAATTTTAGAATCTGGCTTAGTTGCCTTGTGAGAAGTGTCTGGACATATGAATATTTAATATCCAATTACTAACGTGTGGGTCGGATCACATCTTTCAGATTTCTAGGCATTTGTCAATTTGAAACTGGCCAGAAGGTTAAATGTTCTGGAGTGGAGGAGACAGACATAGTGGCATATAACCTTTCCTGCCAGATGTAAAATGCGAACATGAAAGTTTAATTTTCTTAGGAAATAAGGGTAAAAATACTGTGTGTCTTGGTAGTGACTCTTCTTGTCACTACCTCTCATATACTGTAAGAGAAACCAGCTCCTGGGTTAAAAAGCATCAGTGTCCTCAGGAGGCTGTATTCAGGTCATGCCTCTGCCTTTGATTCTGCCACCTCTTGTTTTCTCTTGGGAATTTTTTTAGCTCCTTCGGAGCTGGAATTCACCATCCTACTGTCTACTGAGCCCGTCCTTGATCTTGCCAACTTCCATTATAGTTCAGGAAAACCTTTTCACATTGTTCTCTTTAAAAGTAAATGTAAAAGTATGGTTTAAATAAAATTTAGTTATTTGGAACCATAGGAAGACATGAACAAGTGAGAGAAGAACTTTTTATTGCAAGACTGGCAGTCTGAAGATGTACCTGTTTTAACATAATGTCCTTGTTCTAACTCTGCATTCATTTGGAAGTTTCTTAATCCCTTTGTATTCAGCAAGTCAGTATTTTCTTGTGTCAATACACTCCTGGTACATCAAGTTTCTGTTGAACTTGAGCAATTGAAAAGTTTTTATAGTTTTCGAATCTTTGTCAGACAGCTGACTGCCATCAGCTTCTACCACATGGATAGTTATCTTCTGGGATAACTTTGTTGCCAGGGCAACCTTCCATTGGCAAGGGTTGTGCTCATTAGGAATTTATTGTGGCAGGCAGTTGTATTTCAGTGGTACAGCAATGAAGTCACTGACCTCTTATTGTTTGTCTTGTGTTAAGTGCAATCTCAAATAATAGAAAACTCAAAGAAAAGAAGGTAAGAGTGTTAGTCAAAAAAAGAACCACACTGCTTTAACCACATATATATGCATATAAAACTTTATGTACAGTCTTTAACATGCCTAAGAATTACGTGCACAAAGGAGAAAAAAATGAGTTTTTTAAACAATAGTTCAGCTTTTCAGTGAGAATTTAAAATACTCTCACTGACATCTATATATGAATACAACTCACAGGTTTTCTCCTACAATAGAAAAAAGCCAGATGGTATTTATAGAATTACAATGGTGTATGTATATGATTGGTACTCTTTTGTTGAGTCCATTTTGTTAGTTTTTCCTATTTATTTCGTAGTTTCTTGTGGAGAGACAGGGTTCCCAAATTCTCAGTGAAAGCAGACTAAGTGGGTCCTGATTTTCTGCTGGACCACATTCTAGCACAGAGCAGTGTGCACATTCAGCTTCCCAACTGTGATCTGCAGTTTCACTAGCACTGGCACTGGCAGATATAAAACTGACAGTAGCAGCCTCTATGAGATACTTAAATATGACTCCCCATACCAGTTGAAGTTGTTAACTGGCACAAATGCGTGCCTTTAAATGGGTTTGCATATTACTCACCAATACATGGGAATTTCTGTGTTTAGAGGTCTGTCAGATCCAAGACTCTAAAGTTCCTAGTCTGTCCTTCCTGCCAGTGGGCTTACTGTGAACAGCAGAGGTGGGGTTCAGTTTGAGATATAAATGCAAAAAGATAGGTGTCTTTCTGTAAGTTTGTGTTCATTGCTGTGTTGGGTATCTAAGCTTCACCCAGTAAATAAACTCAGGAGCCTAGAGAGAGATTTAGAGTGATTTATGAGGTTTATGGTTTAGAGTGGCACATCAGCTGAATGCCTTTTTAGGCTCCATTGAACATATTAACTCCATCTTCATTACCTTTGTAGAATAAGTACACAGCATGCTGGTAGGCACTCAAATTTAAAAATCTTCATCTCAAAATGGAAGCTCTCTGCATTTTTGCAAAAAGTGAATTAAAATTCCTTTCATAATATTTAAAAGGACTTTTTATGATACGAAATTCTTGACCACTAGATCAACTGTTTTAATGTAAGTGTGGATTGCAAATATGTTTGCGTATTGCTAATTTTTGTCCATTTTTCTTTGGTAGCATTCATTGACATCATGGAAGATTCAGTGTGGAAAATAAAAGAAGGAAAAAGATGTGAACCCATGCTTTTTTTTATGAGGAAGGTATTTAGACATGCAAAAACCAGAAAATCAAAACTCAGCGGTATGCATAGGGAAGCCTGTAGGTTTTTTTGGGTTCAAGTTCTTTAGACAACTTCTAGTACTGTTGAAATAGATGTTAATTTTTCTGTGGCTAAATGAAAGCTGATTGTGAATGCAGAGAGAAAGTACTTTCTCTTATGCTTAGCTTATCTTAAAGAATGGGACTAATCTCATTGACTTCAATAGAACAACTCATGAATTTTGTTATTTAAGCATGTACTCAAGTGCTTTATTGATCAGGATCTTGATGAATGAATATAGGATACTTGTAGGACGTTAGAAACAGTCTAGAAAACAGTTTGTTTTGCTCCTTGGCTACTTTGAAGTAGCCAGTGTTTCTAGAAGGAGGCTTTATTAAAATTAATATTGTTCTCAAAGACCAAAGTCTGAAAGAGAATTGTGTTGGTATACAAGAAGATAAAAAGGGAAATAACCTTTCTTACATCCATAGGCTCTTTTAATTTTATGCTGTTCCTCCCATAGAGCCCTTCCTCATTGAGCTTCAGTGATGTTTTAAGACTACATTACAATTAAGACTACGCTACAATTTCAAGTTGTTTAGTATTTTAAATCTACTTAGTTTTCTTTTCTGAAGCTCCAGTTAGTTGTGTCAGTTATTGTTGTTCATAGAAGTGAGCACTAACAACTAAACCATGATTGCCATTTGACTTTTCCCTTTTTGTTCTGATGTCTTCTTGTTGTTAAAACCTGAACAAATGTACAAAAGTCCTAACATGTTGTACAGTTCTCTGGTTCCTTGTTTCATATTTATTAAGACATCTCAAGCTAATACAGCCTGCACAGAAAATCTATCAAACATTAACTCTTTGCTACTGCGTAAGACATAATACCTAAATGCAAACACAACCTTGGGAGAGCAGGGGAAAAAAAGGACCAACAAATATTTGACAAATCCAGTAAAATCCAGTAAAAATAGCTTATTTATAGCAGCATAGGCCCTTGTGGAGGGTGTATGAAATTAGTATAATTACTGTTTGTTTCTGGAATGTACAACATCATTACAACTACATGAAATATTAAAAATCGTATCTTCTTTTGTCTCTCCAGTCCTTTAGCTCCTAGTAATGATCACTACGTCTTTAATATTCTGGCCTTTCTGGTATTCCTGATACATGACAGTCTTGTGCTTTGCTCTGCCACTTGCATTGTCCTTGACTGTCTGTTTTGAGAGCTATTCTGCCCTTTCTTCCAGTCTCACAGGGGTTCTTGGTTCTTTTTCACTCTTCCTCCTCCATCCTATTCATGGGTGATCTGAGACTTTCTTACAACTTCACTGTCAGCTTATGCTGATGATTTGCATATCTACTTTTTTTCCCTGACCTGTCTTCCTTAGTTAAGATACACATTTCAGAATGTCTGTATGACAGTTCTCCTGAGATAGCTGATGACAATTACTGATACCAAGAATTCCTCTTTTCCTCAATAGAGCTCTTGCTTCTCTTATTTCATAACTTTTTCTAGTAGATTCTGCATAGGATTTTTTTGTTCAACATATTTTTCTCTTACATTTCCCAGACAATCTGTACTGTACTTTCCCCTCACAGAATTTCAAAAAGCCCAGTTCTCTTTTTTTTTTTTGAATTTTCATCTAATACAAATAATATGAATCCCTTTAAATCAGATAGAATATGTAATTTTCTTCTTCTGTCATTACTCAGATGTTCCATCATTCAGTTGCTTCATTTTCTTGGCATTTTTCTGTGTAAGTATTCATGTGGTTATCCCAATTTAGTTTCTAGTCTCCCAGCAGTAGTTCAGGAACTACTGATCAAAAAACTCCAACTATTTCAAAGAGTATATAAACCTGATAAATTTTGGCTGTTCTGTGCTTAGTCGGAATTAATATTTTTGTAGTGTGAAACTGAAATAATGCTACTTATGCTGAAGTGTGTAGATGAATATGAAGGAGTTCTAAAGTGATGCCTAATGTGGCATCAGAAATGGACAGTGGTTTTCAAATTAAATCTGATTTCAGCAGTCCTCTGGGCTGTCTTTAGTAAGTGTTATTCCACTAAATCTTTGTCACCTTTAGCTGTTAAGATTCATTTCTACACAACAAAAACCTTCAGCGTAGAAATCTTCACTTGGGCACTAGTTCAGAAATAAAGTTGTCCTGATTATTCAGACCTCTGAACAGAGTATTTTCTGTGGGAGTATATAGTGAAAATATATAGTGAAATATATAGTTACTATACTGGTTATTCTGATTAAGTATACAAATCAGTTATTACTAATAATAACTGCATATTTTAAATTAGTGAATTAATTTGATGCTTCCATCTTTTGTTTTGTTTTAAATTTTGCCTAGTCTATTTACCTTTTTGAAAATATATGTCTGTGAATGAACATTCATTTCTTTATTCAACCTTTTTGGCTGCACCCTAATCCACTTTCACTGTATGTGCAAGAAACCATTTAACAAACTTGTACATGGGAGTCAGTGAGTAAGATTAATTTCACTAACTCAGTTGTCTTCAATAATGTTCCATAGGGTAATGATATCTTTCAAGGAAGCTAAAATTCAAATTTCTCTAAAACACTCACTCAAGACTAAGTATAATGTCTGAATCACATCTTGAACATCATTACTCTGCTGCAATACTGTCATGACTTTGTAAACAATGAAAGAGTTTGCAAACTGAAAATAGCTGTTGTGGGAAACATCTTTCAGAGATGGTGACTCCACATCTGCTGTTGTAGATTTTGAAAGCTGTGACTGGTGGTAATTGAAGGAAGATAAATTTCATTTCAAGCTAGAGGTATGTGGGTTAAATTCTGGAACTGTATTTTCCCGCAGTGGGGAGGGAAAAGTAGGACTTGATTTTTATTTAATAAAAAAGTTAATTGTAGTAGTTGTATAGCTTATAAACTATATAAGCTATATAACTTCTTATATAACTACCTTATATGTAAACTATATAAGCTAATACTTCTTAGTTTGTATTAACCCTGATGTTTGAGAAATACCAAGTTCATGCAGTCAGATAGAAGTTGAATTGTGCATTGCAAATGGCACAAGTTTGTCATTTAGGTATGCTGACAGAGGTTGCAAAAAATGCCTTTGGGAACTTCATTTGAAGGTAACTTATGAAATGAACTTAAAAAGTCATACTCTTTTTTTTTTCTTCTTCTTTTAAGTGCCTCTGGTTGAACTGGTAGTTTGTGAAGTTGAACAATATCCTTTTCTCTAATTTTTATAGTGGGCTGTATACTGAATTTAGCTACTATTATTTTTAAATGTTGAATATTGTTACAATAAGGATACTTCAGCCCACATTAGCAGAATAATAAAGCACACTTTTATTTAGTTGATTACTGTGATATCTTTTCATTCCATTTGCAGGGGTTCACAATGCTTTAATTTCACACAGGCTAGCTTTTATTTCTCCACTGTTTTAAGCAGCACTGACAATTCACCAACCTTCCCACCTTTACTTCCAAGTGCTCCAATTGCAACTTTCGTATCTTCCTTGTTTTTTTGAAATTAAAAAAGTTTTCTCTCTCTAGTACCATTAAGTTTTTGTTTTAAAGATGTATTTTTTACGGCCATGGAAATGAGAACTTCTGGCTTTTTTGGACAATGTGGTACTAACAGCCATGCTGCTCATTATGAGGTTTGTACTTACACGTGTTAATAGGCAACATCCTGTAGGAACCTCAGCCCAGCCTGCTCTGATCTTCCCGTCATCTCCTATTGCCTTCAGTTATTTTTGCTAATGTGAATGCTGACATAAGCTTTCAGATAACCCTATTCGATCCATCTCATATAATCCTGGATTAATTAGACATTATGTCAACTCCAGTAGTGCATTTTGTTATTATATGGAGATCAGTGCAGTCTATCAAGTGGTTCTTAGTGTCTAATGTTACTCAGTGCATCTTCAACATCTGCTGAAAAAAATGGAAAAGCTGTGCACATTTTACAATAGTAATTTCAGACTATTTGTGCTTGGTTAACAGAAGTTCACATATATCTAGATTTGATGACATTGCTGTATCATGATTATGTGATAAAATACACAATAAAATTCATCATTTATTTTTGCAACCATAAATTAGAACCTCACACAGCAGGTCACCTTGTCATAGAAAGCGCTCTGGTTAGTCAAGCAGGACCTGCTTTCCATAAACTGATGCTGGCTATTTTGCAAATTTTACAATTTGTGTTTTAGTAATTTTTTTCCTGTATAGCTCAACATTTCCAAAAATTGTCATGTAGTTTTCCATATACGTAAACTAGTTACAAATTCCATGTACATTTTTAAAATATGGTTGCAACTTCATGAGAAAACGTACAGGTAGTTGTGCTTCATTTCTTTTTAACATTCTTTGGTGAGAGGACTGTGTTTATAAATGCCATTGTCATATGCGATTCAGTGTATTTCAATTTATTTTCCATGGAAATTTGCATTGGAAAGATGTGATACCAGTGCTTTTCAATTTAAATGCATTAGCATCCACTAAGGAAGTTGCAATACCTGCATTTTGAAAAGTGACGTATGTTGAGCAAGCTGAAGGATTGTATTAATCTAATCAAACTGTCAAAGCAATCCTTCTTACAATATTCTTTTTCATAAACCCAGTAAGCATTTGAACTTGTGTTTTATGCCTTTTTCCTAGCAGAAAATAAGCACTGAGCACACTCAAAGCATTTAGAAATGAGAATATTAACAAAGATTTAACTGGCAAGCTAGTATGCAACTGTGAGTAATGAACAGGAAAACCTATATCATGCCAGTTGCTCATCAACAGTAATTAAAATATAGTTTATAAACTTACAGCTGATACTTTAAAAAGAACTAAGGTACATATTTTCTATACTTTTTAATATAGCATTTCAATCAAAGATACTTTCCTTTTTGAGGATAGCTGATTAGTAGTGATTCATACAAAGCTCACATTATCTTCCCGTGTGATTATCTTTCAACCTGCAGATTAAGTCATATTTTAAAACAGAGATTCATTATAAGAGGTTTATTTCTAGTTTTGATGTGATGATGTTTTTTTCCTACAGACTAAAAGGACATGTTTAGATGTCATTTTGTCCTAGTATACTTTAGATATACTTAGTTATTTTAACTCTGTTATTACTTTCTGTTATATCACATTACTTCAGAGACTGAACACAGAGGAAATATTAATAGCTGTGGTGATTTATTATTAAAATGCCAAATTGGAGAAAAGGTGCACAGAAGTACTACTGTTGGAGAGCAGACCAAAAAAACCCCACTAAACACATTTCAGGATAGTTTGCAGTTAAAGTATCTTTGGTGAACCTTTTCTTGTTATCAGTTTTGATGTAACACAGTGTCTGAGTAGTTATCAATTTAGAGAAGACAGTGTGAGCCTCTGGGAAGTACTAATGGAAAGATATTTTGGTATAACACTATTTCTCCTTTATTCACTGTGAAGGAACTTTGTCGATTAGAAATTTAAAAAGGTCATTCAATTACTTTGTAATGCGCAATAGGTGAAGTTGAAACAAAACAGATATTCCTTTATTTCATATCTGAACAAAAGAGTAGCATCTGGTAGCATAACAAGTAGAAAGTTCTCGGATCAAAATATGATTTTGACTAACAGAAAGTACTGCAGATGTCTATGTATTTTTCCTATATGTGCTAGTTGTACAAGTTATGTACATGTTACATATTTAGTTTTGAACATGTTTTTATTTAATATCAAGTGATCAGGAAAGAAAAGTGAATAACAGAATAGGAATGCCTGCAGCTGCTAAAACTCATTCAGAATAAACGTAGACCTGAACTCACAAACCAAGAAAAGCAGAAAAACCTTCTGAGACAGAGTGACAAAAATATAGTGGTACTTGAAATTCCCATTCATGTAAATGTAAAGTGACATGGAAAGATTTGGGGAGAAAAAGAAAATTATATTCTGATACATAATCTTTAACTATGAACTGTGTGTTGCCAATTAGGAGCAAGAATTAAAGGTCATAATACTTTTATAAAAGTGTTAGAATGAAGAATGAGGACCCTAATTTTGCCATTATATGCAATATAATATGCCATCTATGGTGTTCCTGTGGAACAGGTTGGAGGAAGTCAAGGATAAGTAAAAGCAAAGAATTGTACCTTCAAGATTCCTTAGCCTGGGGGAGAAAAGAAAAAAAAGATTGAAAGAAGAATGTAGTACAAGTGTACAAAGTACATGTGACATAAGGAAAAGTTTAGTCACATTTAAAAACTGGTGTAAAGGTCCAAGCCTAAGATAGTTCTTTATACAGTGCACAGTTTAATTGTTGAATTCTTTACCACAACACTCCATGGGTCCTGAATGTTATGTGGATTCAGAAAGGGACTGAGCAAACTTATGAGAGAAAAATCTATCATTAGGAATTGAAGCAGATTCCAATATCTAGATCAAGATACCTCTGTGCTATGATGCTGGTGGATGGGAAGAAGTTACCTAAAGCTTGCACTTCCTTGAATTTTCCCTTACTGTTAACTGTCAAAGACAAGACAACTTAGATTCTTTAAGAGTAGCCATACTGGGACGCTGAAGCTCTGTTGATAACATGTGCATATATTCCACATAGAAGAAGATCTTTAGGTTAGAAAGATACTATTTTTTTACAGTTTTTTACAAACTCCATGTGATTCAAGACTGTTTCTTCTTCTACAAGGCACTGTGTTTTTTCATAACCGCATCACGGTTGGAATGTTTTATGTTGCCTCAAGGGTCTAAGGAATGTAAAGTTGACATGCAAAATTAGGCAGCATTTCTTCATTCACAGTATTTTTTAGCTTACAATACTGATATTGAATTTTTCTACTAATTTACATATTTAAATAGAAAATTGCAACATGTTGATTTGCGAGACACTGAAATCTGTGTTTTCTATGTAAATTTATTTTGTTTAAAAACTATGTTCTAAAATGTATCCTCTTTTGTTTTTCAAATATATTTTCTGCTCTTCTTTCCACGTACATTTTATTTGAGCACTTGGCAATATGACACAGTAAGAAAATTTAATTTCCTTGTTTGGTCTTCAAATATATGAAGGGAGCTGTGAGGAGAGCTGGTTTCTTCATTCAGTCCAGGTCAGCAGGTTGCTTGATTTGCTGACAAATAAATAAGCAGAGGAAAGTGCCAAGAAAAAAATTGATACAAATATTTTACATAAAATATGATTTGTATTATAGGAAAATTATCTTTGCTTCTAATTAAGAAAGCCTTTAAATAATTATTCATCAAAGTTCTTATTTTTAATGGGATTATGATAGGTAGACCTTTTTGTGTTAATAAACTTACTTAAAGTACAAAGTGGTTTCCTCTAGGTGTTAAGGTTGCTCACAGTGTAAAGACCTGCTTTTTGTCTCCTTTCTTTACTGCTTCCTTTTCCTGGTCTCAAGCAAACATCCATTTTGACCTCCAATTTTTCCAGTAATCCACTTTTTAATAATTTATATCTTATTTAGTTCCACATTATTCATATGAGAATCATTTTGTTCTTCACAAAATTTTAATATCAGTTTTGTATGTGTTTAAATGCTGGGAACACATATATCATATATTTGGAAATATATATTTCTTTAATTTTAAGCATGATAGTTTTCCACTATGGATAAGACATTTATATTGTTTAACAGCATTAACAAAACCTAGTGTTATTCCTTCAGCAGGGGAGCAGGGATGAAGCAGGGAGAACAAAGTGTAGGAGAGATGAGTCATCTTGTTTTTAATATTTCTAAATAAAACAGTTGTGTTAACATGCTTTGATCCTTCAATAAGTGCTTGGAAAATGAAGGGAAGATAAAAAATTCTTTCATCTTTTTGAATAATTTAAAACCATTTGGAATTTGGTTTTCTTCCAGGTTGTCCCTTTATATAAGTACTAAATACCACATTATTAGGTTTTCCATCATATTGCTAAATCCAGGTAATTAACAAAAAATTATGCAAAGTATGATGTTGCAGGTATTTTTATTGTAGTAAGTAAGTCTTGTAAAGCACTTTTTAATGAGGAATTCAAATTACTCATTTTGGTATTAAAATGTAATGACTATCTATTTTATTTTAGATGCATTTGAATTTATGATTTAAGCTACTCTCTGCGTTTTATCCCCTTAGCTTTTATTCCGATTAATCATCTTGTTGCTATAAATATTTTTTCCTAGTGTCATTTCCAAAAATTCTGCTAGTATCAGTAGAAAAGTAGACTTTGTAGAGTTAAATCTATATTAAATGTTTTTACTCACCAATGCAATTATTCCTTTTTCTTCTTGCCCTTATTTTGCTTCATTGCTTTCAGAAGTGCAAATAAATCCTGAATCAGAAAACTTCATATTTAGAAGGAGTTCTTGGGAGTGTGAAGATGAGCACATGTGGAATCATGCATATCTGTGCTAAAACAAGCCTAATCTCACACAAAATTATGAAACAGATGCCCATAAGTTCATTGATGTTGTGCAAAAACAGTGTGTTAACAACCTTGGGAGGTGTTTATCTCATCAAGTATGGGTCTCCTTGCAATCTACCTTTGGTGCAGCCTAGTTCTTTTGCATAATGCTATTTACTGAAACCAAGTGTGAGTTGTGAGTGCTTTCTTGTTCTCCTGTCAGTGAGAGGGTTGAACTTGTGGTGTCTCAGCTGCCATTAATTTCTTTCCTTCTGCCCATGGCTGTGACGAGGATCCTTTTCTAACGCAACTTTCTTGTTTATTAGACATGATTAAGTTTAGGCAAGGCACGGGGAGCTAGGCAGAGCTGGGCAGTTCTGTGTTGTGCTGTTGTGAGAGGAGGCTGGGAATGGCTGGCTGACCATGTTAGAAGCAGTCATTTCTGCCCATTTCTACATGAGATGTGAATCAGTTTTACTGACTGCATGTGCTAATAACTGTTTTTTCTGATGTAATTAGTAGAGCAGAATAGAATAGTTCATTTGGAAGGGAAGTACAATGATCATGAGTCCAACTGCCTGACCACATTATGATAAATTTTTGTTGCTCACTTACACTAAGAAAAAAAGAAAAATATCAATGCTTTACTGACTTCTGTTGATGCTTTCTCTTCCGTACATTACTAGGAAAGGGTGTCACCAAAATACTATATATTAAAATCTAGCACCACTGCAGATACAATTTTAGCTATATATTTTCACTGGGGAAGGTGTTTTGTAGGGCTTCATCCTGAGTTTTGATCTTTTTACAAGCATGATTGAGAGGTGCAGGAAACTATTTAACACATTCCTGCTGGAAAAGTTGCTGTTTATGTCACAGGAGCAGTGTAGTTTCTCAAGAAAATGTGATCAGTTGAGTCACTCATTAAGTTTTATTGCATCTCTGGTTTGCTGAGATGTCAGCTCGTGTTCTGAAAATAGTGTTCAGAAGCCTCATTCACCAATGCCTTATTCCTGAGAAGAGGCACAAAAGTCGTTCTCTGTATCTCCAAGCTGGATTTGATGCTGGCATGCTTCACAGCAGAGAGATTTCACTGTGTTCCTGTTTGCTCTAAAATGGACTGTAGAGTGTTGTGCACTATTGAAATAATCTGCTTCTGGTCAAACACAAAGGCATTTCACAGTCTACAGCACCATCCTTCATCCTTTATGGAGCAGTACAAGAATTTAAATAAGCTCTCATGCAAGGAAGATTATTTCTCTTTAATATAAACATTTTAACTGAAGGGAGGAAGAATATCTTAGTGCCTGTCAGGAAACAGAAGTGTAAACCCATTCGGTTTGTGGTTATGAAGTATAAGATTTAGAGAATTAACGAACTTGCAACTTAGTGTTGATTTAAAAGAGAATGTAGTACAAAAAGAATTAAGGTTTCCTAGGTTAGTTGATTCATTTTCTTTGCCAGCTTTCTGATGTCTTTCCTCCTTTCAGCCATTCTGTCTTATCTACAAGACTGCATAGACTTTTCCAGGTCATTGTGAAAATAAGTTTTGATATAATATTTAAAAATATTTAGTAGAAATAACCTTTCTAGAGGAAGGACACTGCTTTATCACTGGTCAGAAAGTGGAATTTATCATAACTAACTACTGAAATACAAATTTTTGGAAAGCACTTTATAATGTATTTATTACTGAATATCCACTAATGCACGTGAGCTAGAAAAATGCACTTTTTATTTTTCCTGCACTTTTTAGTTTTCCTACTAAAGCATAGCTTACTTTCATGGTGGAGTGTTGATTTTTGTATTTGAAATTACAAAAATAAAAGTGAAACCTCTATTAAGTTATGAATGACAATTCAGTTGCCTTGCTGAGTTGTCTGATACCTTTGTCGATATGGCAGTCTAGATTCTGGGGGCATGTTTGCAGAGATTTAATATCAGGCTTATCCCCTTGTTTCAGCTAAAGCCATATACACACCACTAAACAGTGCAGGGAGGAGACAGGCTGAGCTACTAAGAGATTCTACTTAGAGTATCAACCATCATCCATTTTTTGATCTGACCTCTGGTTTTCTTCACTTTATTAAAATGATTAAGAGCAAGTCTGTGCTTAGGTCCTTGCATCAGCAAAAATAAAAAGTGCTTAAGAAGAATTGAGTATTAATAGATGAGACATTCTGTATAGAAATTCAGTCTTTCTCACTGGTAGCACAATTACTCCACTCATCCTTTTCCTCTGACAAATGGAACACAACTGCTGCCAGTTGTCTGCTAATTGCATCCTTTTTATCAACTTCCAACTCTTTCTATTAAACTGTGATATGCTCTATTTAGTATATTATTCTGTAGATTTGTTTCTTAGCATTCCCACTCAACAGATATTTATTTTTGTCATGCATGTGTTTCTCTGCAAGAGTGAGGGAGTGTGAAAGAACGTGTTGAGCAGTGTCAGAAGAAGCTCATTGCTATTCTAACAGCATGACTGCACTCCTTTAGGAGGGCATTCAATCCTTGGCATTCATTCCCTCACACTGATGTGATAACAGAATAAAAGAGCTTTACAGCTGATTGAAGTCAAGTAGTAGAGCCATTGTAAAGGCTCACAAGAAGATTACTGATGAATACCATTACTGCTGGAGGTTGGACTAGCAATTGTGCATGTCCCTGCTTTCTTATAGAGAGTGAATAATGAAAGAGAGCATGTGTTAATAATTCTGAATTAGCTGTGCTTTCCTTTCCTAAAGGGAAGATGGTGGTGTCCATTTGACTTCAGAGTGCTAAGAATTATGTCAGAAATGTTTACCAAGTTCTGAGAAATCTTCATTTTTAAGTGGTAATTGGAATTGTGGTTGTATTAGTTCTCTATTTTTGAATATGAGAATAAAGGAAATTTAGAATGATATTCTGCTTTAGTCAAAAGGTGTTTGGCCACTTCAGTTATTAATGGAAATTCATAGTTTTCCCCATCTTTTGCACTGCAACATTTTCATTTTTCTTATGACAGGAAACAGATTGAAAGCTTTGAATTTATTGCAGTACATGGAACATTCTTTGCTTATAAATGAAACCGATGACTGAGATAAAATTGAAGGCTCTTCTGTGGTTTAGTTTGGCTGAACATTTTTGAAACGAAAATAGTTTGTGTCTGATTGTTTTTTCCTGCAGAGAGGGAGTGTATGGGAAAACATTACATGAAATTCCCAGTCTGACTCATTTTTTTCTGTTATGCTTTTAAGTAATGAAGGAATAAGAGATAAATAAAACTTTGCAAGAAGACTTTCATGTGCAAGAGTATAGTTCATAACTACGTGTACTACCTCTGACAAGACCCTGGATGCTCCATAAAATCACAGGTTGGCCTTAGCCGTGGTTCAATACATGACTGTATATGAGAACGTGTTTCAAAAGAATGATTGCAATCCAAACCAAACCACTGCAGTAGCTGTGTCATTCAGAAATGACTTTCTGAATCCTAGCAAGCTCCTTAGAGCCCTCTCTGGCCTCTACAAGATTCTTTTCATCAAACTCTGTTTGCTTCCTGATCCTCTCATCAGTCTTCCTGGCTCTGGTTGATGTTCTTTGCTGTAGTTTTTCTCCTGGTGTTCACTGTGGTCCCTGGAACTTTCAATTTGCCTGAAGGGAAGCTCCTAAGGGATCTCACTTTTCCTCTGGAGACATCATCCTGACCTCCTGGTGTCTGTTTTTGAATAAACCCCCACAAACTGAAAACATATAATACTCTTTTACAGTACTCTTCAGTTGGATCATCATAAATATCCATAGGATTACTGTACACTGTATAACCTTTAATACATATTCCATTGGTTTTGTAGATTGCAGTAATTGCATGCTGTGATTATTTTTTGTCCTTTATCTGTCTTTGAGAACAATGGCAGAAATTCCATAGATAGTGTTGGTATCTCTGAATGAAAAAGGTATTATGAAAGGTAATAAATGGAAATTATGCCTCCAACTTCTATTTTCTCTGAATTTGTTTCAAATGGAACTTTTATGAAACACAATAAATAGTATTGAAAAATGCAAGTTTTATGTAGTGACTTAGGAAATATTAATAATACCTTGAATAAGCTCAATAGATACCAATAGCTATACAGCAGGTTTTTGCATTCTAGGCAGAAATCAATATTTTGGAGAGGAAACATGGTCTAATAGATAGGACAGTAGAGATAGCAGTCGAAATGCCTGTGCTTTCTTGCTTTTTGATTTAAATACAATCAATTTTTCTTTCTTTCTTGCAAAAAGTTATGGATGAAAATTTCCAGATAACATTGCCTACTGTTTCCTTTCTGTAAAAGGAGAACAGACTTTGTGAAAATTTTATATAAATTTTTAAATACAAATCAGCTCAACAAAGACTGTATCTTCTGTTTATCCTTTAATAAATTCTCGTGTTGCTGAAAAAAGATCTTATACATTGTGCTCAAAGTTCCACAAAACTAATAGTAGCATTTTCATGATTGAGCTTTTGAGTTTTAATAATCTTCCTGCTCGTTAACAAACAGGTTTTCTTCTCTCTAATGGGATTCTGTCCTTGTTCATAGTAATTTATCAAACCTGTGGAAGAGCAGTGTGTTAATGGGAAAACAAATCAATCTGTCCTTTTCGAGAAGTATAAACAACTTTCATTGGTGATACTTTCTTAAAGCTTAGGTTGCAGACAGAGAAAAGTTGTCTCTTAAGTATGTTCTAACTTCATTTTAATATTTCAGAAAAAAATCTTTTTCTGCCGGTTATGTGCTGTTGGTTTGCTTTGAAACAAGCCAACACCTGCTTTTTAATAAAACATTTTCATAATTAAAAAACATCAATTTTGTTCAGTTTTCCATAAGATACAATTTGAAATGTTTTGTTTCATGATACTGTATGATTTTTGAAGTTAAATATTTAAGTGCAGACTAAATGTTTGTATGATTGCAGTATATTTATTTTTTTAAGTGTGATTATTAATATCATCTCTGAATACCTGCTATGTAAATTAGGTATATGGTAAAGAGATTTTTGGGATTCTGCCTCCCAGACTCCCTTCCTCTCTGGTATCGAGTCCTGTTTCGTTACACATGCGCTCTTCATGGCTTTTATTCTATCTGGGCTATGACTTGTTTTTTTCTTATTTTTCTTTCTGTTTTAAATTCTCTTTGCCTCTGGTCCTGTACCCATTATGGAAACAGAACTCTGCTGTTTGGTTCCCTGTAGGCTCCCAGTGAGCAGTGCTGACAACCTTTGCTTCCCGCCTGTTTCCATAGTAGCAGCACCTTGTCATTTTTGAGAAGTGATTATTAATTTGGTTTATAGTTTAAGTGCCCAGGCATGCAGTGAATTTTACAGCCTTCAAAGGCTAGCCAAGCTTTAGCGGGATAACATGAAAAATAAACAGCCCTTGGAATGCTCCTGATAGAGTCCTTGCTGTCTGAAAGTTATGTGGCAAATGCAGATTCTTGAAAGGTGGCCAGGATCCATCTTCAGTAGGTCATCACTAGTCCTCAGAGTTGTAAAACTTCTGGAATCAGTTAGTAGTTTGCCACCACTGTTTCTATCGCTGTGCCTGGATGCATGGCTCTGGGAGTCTCTTCAGTGTATAAATGTTCAGTATAACTTTGTGTGAACTGATCGCTCTGTTTCGCAGCTCATTTTGCACATTGCTTGTTTCGAGCATGTTTCTTCCAGCTACGTGCACTGTGCTGACTTCGTTTTGGCTGGAATGAGCTACAGATGTTTTCAGTGTGTGGTGAGTTTCATCTTTCCACAGAGCCATTCTGTAATAGCAGAGATTTTATACTAGTAAGTTTTTAATGCTACCCTGAAAAATGAGATGTACAGAAAACGGTTCTGAAATGCTATTGGATGATCATCATAAAATCTCTGCATAGTTTTTTTTGTAAGGTATCTAATTGCATTAAATATGGTTTATTTTTTATTTTATTTTTCTATATCCTTTGCTATTTTGATATTGATTTAGGATGTTTGGGAATTAAGGAATCACAATGTACAAAAAGTAACCATGGATGAGTAAGCTGTGTCAAAAATCTTGTAGCTATGTACCAAATGAAGTTGTATTTGCAGTTTACATTATTTGTGAGATATGAAAACATCAGCACTAACTTAAATTTATGCTCAAAAATACAGCTTTACATCCTTCTTTCCAGCATTTTGGAATATATATTAAACAGATGCTAAAGTCTAAAAGTTCAGAGTCTTCAGTCTTCATTGCTATAAGCAAAATAATGTGGGAAAAATCAGTTTAATTAATTTGGAAAATATTATAAAGCTGAAGGACAGATACAGTTAACAATTACATTTTGATGCCACATCCTTTAATAAGTAAATGTATTATTTTAGTTCACACTTTGGGTAGATAATATTTTATTTGGTTTCTGTTGTAATTTTCTAGAGGCTGAGTTGTTACTGTGCAGCATATTTGTTTCTTTCACATTCATTTTGTTGATAAAATTCCTCTTGAAGCCTGGCAGCATAATTTTTTTATTATTTTTTTTGGTGCCAGTTACAACTTAATAAGAGAGATTTAAAGAAAATTATATGTAATTTTTTTTCTTTTATAACAGTAGAAAACAGATCCAGTAAGAGTTATTTATAATCTCACTATGTATTCTTTTAAAGTCCTAAATAAAATAAGCAAGTAAAATGCTTCTGAAAATATGGGGAGATGCTTAGGAATCTAATGCAGTTTCCAGGTTGTTTCAGTGGGACTAGTATTGTATTTGGTCAATAGTTTTTGATAAAGGAATTCACAGAAGTACTATACTAGATGTTAACTATGAATTTCAGCTGAAGAGTCTGTGTTCAGTCAAAAAAATCAACAAGAAAGCTTTTCTTTGGATCAAAGCTGTCCTCCTATTTTGAGCTGCTTAAGGGTAGAGGTCGTGATTAGGGCACTCTTGTTTGCTTTGTCATCTGTTGGAAGTGTCTCAGGCTCCTGGTACTGAAGACTCAGTCCTGTAAATGTCAGCATGGATTAGTGGAGAGTTGCTCACAAAAGCTGATGGAAAGAGAACAGCAAGTCATGTTTATTGACAGCAATAACAGATTTGAGTAACTTAAACTTCACAGTCTGGTGATGTCATGTCAAACAGGAAAAACATGAAGCTGTGCAGGTTACCTCAGGCTGTCAGTATGGAAAAACCTGTTGTAGAGCAAGAGCTTTTTAAGCCCTTGTGCTGTATTTGTGATGGAGTAAGGATTTCCAGAAAAACCTCAATGCATTATTGATAGTATTAAAATGAATAAAGCTGCATGCAGGTGGTAGTATCTTAAAATCTGCCTCACTTTCTGCCACTTTTTTCTTCATTTACACCACTGCTGGATATTCTTGTACGAGCTTTTCTAAGAAAGTGGCTGCTGGGAAAGCCTTGATGGTTAGTGTCTGATACACCTGAGATGGAGAAAAGTACAAAAGTGCTACTGTTGTAATCATCTTGTAATTGCTCAGGGCTCTTCAGGGTCAACATAGAAATTTCGTTTTTCAGAGATAAGAATAGTAGCATCAGAGGTAACCTCCAGAGAACCTTGATAAAGCAGATTGCAACAACTCTATGGGTGCTGCCATTCCCACATGAGTCTTTTGCTTTATGCTGCTGTCTTCAGTCAGTGGTCTGGTGTGAAAACTTACTACTAAAGCAGACTTTGTCTTGATTGTTCTGCAGTTGATTGTCAACATCTTAAGAAGATTTAAATCAAAGATCTTACCTTGATGTGTGTCCTGAAAGACATTTAAGTTCTGAGCAGGCTATGGCATCTATGGAGTCATTTAGCATCTTCAGAACTTTAGTGTTATTCACAGGAAATATTTTTGCTAAATCTAATAAAGGCAATCGTATTTAGTGGATGTAGTCTCTCATTCTGATCAGAGTTCAGCAAAGCTGCACCTGATCATCACTATTAATTCTTTGTGTGCTAACCAGTTGGTAGATGGGAATAGAAGTTATCTGTAAAGTAGTTTTGGATTATCTTGGTGAGTCTTTTGTATTAACAAAAGAAGCAGCTAGTCTTATTCATCCCAAAAAGATCAAGCTCCTGGTGATAGCTATCAAGTATTTAATGAATTTAATTAAAATTCGTGCATTATTAACATTTCCATCTGTGATATTGAGTGACTAGCAATTTTCAGATACTTGGAATGAGTAATGTTGGCTTTTCAGTTGCTTTTGACATCAGCCCTTTTATAAACCTGCCGTTTTGCACAATCACAACTATAGAGCCTCTGTGCTGGACGTAGCTGAAGAGCAGCTGAGTAATGTTCTCAGATGTTTTGCTTTTTCTTCTCTTTAATCAGACAAGATGTTGCTGCATTCAGCAACTGCCTACTTTAGTTTTGGTGGCATAATTAGCTTGTTTTAATAGAAGTTGGATGAAATGTGAAGTGTGCAGACCAAGGAATGTTGTAAGCAGTCGTCATATGGTCACAAAAAGCTTGGTATAATTAAATCATCATCATGAAGCAAGACTGAACATTCAGGCAAATTGCCATCCCTAAGTAGAGACTGATTCAGATAGTGTTGCTCTGCAATGAAACAGTGTTTTCTTGAATAAGATTTTTGCAGGACAGCAAATGGAGAAAAATACCAGTCCCAGCTATTTCCTAGCCTCTAACAGGAATAACGGTGATCAGAAATTAAGGATTTTGTTGTTTGTTTCTTGTTTTGTAGAATATAATGTGGTTTAATGATGGGAAAAGGGGAAGCAGCCAGTGATGTGTCTTAAGTATATTGATAATGGTTGTGCTAGAAAGTTGCATGATGTTCTTGACTGTGTTATGACTTAACACTGTTGTGCCTAAACTTGTAAAGATTAGCATGGAAAACGGGGAAGGAAGGTATATCTCGTGCTTATTACTAAATACTTTTGGTATTTGCACTTACCATCTTAGTCAACAAGACCACCGATTAGAAAACGTGACTGAACATGTGACAAACTTGTTCATTCTCAGCTCTTAAGGTGTGTTCCTTGAAAGAAAAAAAAAGTTGTTGAAATAGTTTTCTTGAAAATTTATTGTTCTTATTAAGAAGAAAATAGGTCTTTCCTAGAACACACAAGGTCGTGGTCAATCTAATAAGAAATCTTCATAAAACTTTTACATTACGTTGATGTAATCATTCCCCGATTTACAGAAGTAGGAATTTTAGGAATTTAGAGTTTTTATTCACTGAACAAGAATTCAGCAATATCTTTGTTAGATTATTTAATATGCTTTGCTCAAATGACCTGTAATACTTTATTTAAGAGTGTTCATTGTAATCAAACTACCAACTTTGTCCAGAAAGGTGCATGAGAACCTTGCTATCTGGAAGTGACATATGTAGCCTAAAACATACTTCATACTTCTGCAGTGTGTCAGTAAGCACTTTCTTGTTATTTGATGAGAAGTTGGAATAAGCAACCATTATTTTTTAATACTGTTACTTACATTTTGCTTTAGTGTCTCAGTATAAATATGTGATATATATGTGTAGAGGTATTCACACTATTTTTTTCAGTTGTGAAATGGTAGACTAGCACTTACTACTTTCTATAGGTCTGCCTTGAAGTATTAATTTGATACATTTTATTAAAGCTAATAATATGATAAAGCTAAAGCCAATTAATTAAACAATGATACAACTATTATATAACTATTTCAGTATCTTTGAAATCCGAGGACTAAAAGCTCTAGTGATTGTCTTGAGCATGTATTTCAGTAGATTTGATAACCCATGAATACCTGCAGAAAAGGATATCATTGTTGTCTTTTTAATGAACTAACAATTTCATACAAAAAATTCAGCAGTACCACTGTTTAGTATAAAGGGATACATGTAAATGAGGCTAATGCTGAAATTATATTTAAACAATGCTGACAGTTCTTCTATTGTGCCCATTAATTAATTTCCCAGCATTGAGGTTCTCTGGGAATGAACTATAAAAATAATTAAAATAATACATGAGGTAAATAATTTTGAAATTCAAAAGGTGAAATAGGGAATTATTTTAGTAAATATTAGTCATACTGCTTGTTTGTGCTCATTTGCCTTTTAAAAGCAGGTTACTGAGGAAGTGTGGTCTGGTTTTGGTTCACATGGTCTGCTGAAGTTCTCACAGGTGGAAAAGTTGCCATATTCTTTTTTAATCAATAGTGTTTGTCCCTATTTCAAATCAGTAGTTTTCTTAAAGCGGGTTGGCATTTATGTAAAGATATTTTGACTTGCAGCAAAGTACTTCAAAATTCAATCAGTTGCAGCATATATTTATTAATGATCTGGATTAAGTTTGTGCTTTTTAAGTTAAATCTACTTTTAAGTAGAATTCTTTGAATAAGAGCAGTGTTGATTTTAGTGTGGCACAGCTTTGCTGTTTTTCCACCACATTTTTGGCCAACTAATTGGTGTCAAGTCATGACTTGAGATGGAATTTAAATGTTTAAGTACAAATTAAATTAGTGATTTCAGATAGAATGAGTGGGGTTTTAATTAGAAGAAAAGTTCAAAACAGATTTCTTTCCAGCCGGACAGTCATGTCTGAATAATTGAAGCCCAGTTTTAAGCCTAGCTTAAAATAAAATAAGTCTTTGCAATACCTATTCTTTTAATCATTGAATGGTGAAGCAAAGATGAAATCCAAATTTTGGTATCTCAGATGTGCATGCCTTTGAAAATATTTTGTCTGGAGGTTTTTAGTCAAATCTGCCATGTAACCTATTAAAAAAGAAATAGCCTGCAGGTTTTCGAAGGTGTTTTCTGCAACTTCACCTATGCTGGGGAGGCAGCTAGTTGGTCACTTCCGGGTTTATCCTTATCTTTTCGCTCCTCAGACTTTCCATAACAACTTGGTACTTCCATAACTTCACATGTGCAAGAGGGATTTTAAGTTCAGGTGGGGGAATCTCAGCAAATTAAAGACGCAAAGTGAATTTTCTGGGAAATAGCTAGAGATTTAGACTTCCCAAGGGTGTGGGAGTTTCTGAAAAGGCTGTTGGTAGTGTTGTCTTCTCATACTGTCTTACAGCTTGTGTGATCTGTCTGCCTAAGCCTTTTCTGAGGAAAAGACTCAGGGCTAAGGTGTGTAGGGATGTATATGCTTCACCTTTATATGTATGAGAAACAGAATTAATTGTATGCTTGTATTTCATGTTGTTAGAGGAAGTAAAGGACATAGTGATGTTCAGTGGTAATTACACAGAGATTCGCTACTTTGAGTCATTACACTGTGTCATGGTTTGGTAAGATAATTAGGAACCATATTAATGGCTCTAACCTAAATACTTTGGTTTTTTAATACATCAGTTATGGTGAATGAAAGAAAATATAGCTATAAGTAATCAACTGCTCTCTAAAACCTAAACAGTGTAAATTATCTATTGTTATTGATGTGGGCTTATAATGTAATGTGGCTCCTACTTGTTAATGCACTTAAAACCGACCTGGATGAGTTTCATTAGTTCTTGCTGCTGGTTCTGTTCTCATCACCAAACAAATAACTTGCAGAAAGTAATTTTTTGTTTATACTAGAGAACCCACAAATATGTATATTAGATTGGGGTTTTATATACATCCCTCACTATTACTGTTATCTAAAATCACAGTGATTGATCTGTCACTGGCAGAATTCATGCTCATATTGCCACGTCCCTGTTTTTGCTATGTTCTATGTAGTAATAACTAGTAGGTCAAATGGAAGTTGTTTGCCTTTTCAAATTGTAGAAATTCAAAGAGGCACATTAAATAATAGGTTTTCCAGCAAGTACAAAGAACAGCTCATGGTCACTCTTCACAAGAGGCTTATTAACATGGAAAATTAGAGAAGAGAAATTCTATTTTCTGATAGTCTCACTATCCATAATGCTTCTGTATCTATCTAGGTTCTTTGCAAAGTGATATTAGAAATAAGTATTGCAAAGTGTTCTCCTTGTGTAGAGTTCAGCATCTTCTTGCATTTGTATCAAAGGCATTTTTCAAGAGAGCTGCTCTACTCCACTTTCTTCTGTCAATATCCAATTCAGCAAGAAAGAGCTATAGGGGAGTTTCATAAGAAGCTCCATTCCTTTGCTAAGATCTAGCAACACTGCTGTGTGCAAAGATAATAAACCACCATGCAAGAGGAGAAAAATAGCTATAAAGATGCCAACATTTCAGCGTTGGATGTGAAAGTGCTTCATTGAATGAGAATCCACTTGACATCCTAGTCATGACTGAACTCTTTAAAAACTTTGTGGTGAATTCTTTAAAAGAACCAAATGAGAAACATTGATTTTTGTTTTCCACCACAGTTTATTCTGGAAAAGCTAGGACAAAAAAGTCAAATACACACTTTGTTAGTTATTTTTTACTCTATTTGAATTGAGCATATTAGCATGTGAAGAGGGCAGTAATTTAAACTCCATTCCAAAAATACAAGGTCATGTGGAAATTTATATGAAAGATGCTTCATAAAACTAAATTATTAGTTGAAGAGTGGATAAATCAGGTAAATAGTTATTATAACTAACATCCCTTTGTACTTGATATTGATTCACAGTCTTAACATGCATTTTGCATGCTATATGGAGCATTCCAACAGGGCAAGGTATTGATCCAAAAAAATTCCAGCAGTGGTCTGTGTTCTTTGTGGCTGGGATTTCACAGCAGAGGTATAATATATCACAAGTCATGTTTTAGGAATTGTTGCCAAGTTGTTGTTGACTTGATCAGAGAGGCCAATGACTAAACTGTTACGAAAACTGATCTACACCTAGTTTTCAGCATAAATTTGCCAAACCTAATAGAACATTGTATGATAAGTAATTTTTTTGAACATACCCAGCAGAAGTAGGAAATGTAAAGAGAGTTCTTGTAACTTTTTCTTAAAAATAGCTCTTCCAGAAGGGATTTAGTGAGCTCTAAGAGCTGAGATATTTTCATAGTATTTTGGCTGTGACAGATACTTCTAGCTTGATGTTACGACCTGGAAATGTTACTTTCCATTAAAGATTTTGAAATGCTATGAAATGTGTTTGGATCAGATTTTTTTTATGCAAAGATCAAACCTGCCCATACATTTTCTTGTTAACTGATGGATGTTTGCATTAGAAACAGCTACTTGTAGGCCTTAGCTATAAGTTAGGTTTTATGTTTGTTTGTTTTTTTAAAGCATAAAAGATCCAGCTTCGTTGCCTAGTTTATGGTGAGATTGGATTCAGCTTAGACAAGTGCTCTTGGTCACTTACTGCTTTCAGGATCATTGTCTTGGGAATAGTTGTAGCGAAGCAAAAACAATGATAGAAGACAATCCAAAATGTGCAAACTCAGCAAAAGTGTTTTTAATAGCTATTTTTGCATATAACTATAAGAAAACTTTTTAACATGTATGATGAATAAAATTTAAATTTTTTAGCACCATTTAATAATCGAAATTTCATTATGTAACTGACTGGAATACTGACAAGTGGGAGAAGGTTATTGATCCAACATGAGCTGGTAGGCTGCTGTGTATAATCAAAACAGTTGCAGTCTGCAAAGTATTCCAGTATTTTTTAGAATGACAAGGTTAAGGTGACTTCAATTCAGTGTTCTCTAAACTTGATTGTAATATTCTTTCACCATGACTATATATGTTATTTTAAGAAAGTGTTGAGATGATTTTTGTAGGGGGAAATCACACCTCACAAAGCTTAAGAGCCTGTGAACACATGTACCAGGTTGATGTAGAATACTGAGATTGCTGAAAACAGTGAAGAGGACTCTTCACTAAAGGTTATTAAAGAAGAAACACAGCTGTGGAATTCAAGGGAATGCCCTTGTATGAATAATAACTGCCTGAAAGATAGAAAACAAATGTTAAGAACAAGCAGGCAAGTTTCAAAATTAAAGGCAATAACATGTAACTCTTTTGCAATTTGCCATGAGGCTTAAGGGCTTTCTGCTGAAGAGATAAAAAAAGGGGTACGGGAACAACTGAGGCAGCAAAGTTTGCTGACAACACCATGTTACTAAGGGTAGTAACGGTGAGAGGTGTACAGCAGAGTCACAGGACTTCATGTTGCTCTTAACAGCATAAATAACAGGTGAAATTTTGTGTGGACAAATATAAAGAGATATTGTGTGTTTGGACCAATCCTAGCTTTACTGGTATAACTATGGGCTTCTAGGTAGCTTCCTATAGTCAACCACAAGAGAAAAACACAAGCTCAGTAGCAGTCAAGGATAGAAAAAGAAAAAAAACCCAACAAGATTAGGAATTATTGGGAAAGGTAAGGAGAACAAAATATCAATATCCACTATGAGAGTTATATTCTTTCTGCTACTTACATGGTGTATACCGCTCAGACCCCCGCACTGTAACAAGACCCTATCTATTTCAAAATCAGAAAACTACAGGAAAGGGTGCTTAAGAAGGCTGAGCAAAGGTGGTGGAACTGGTACATTATGAACAGTGGAATAGACAAAATAATTCTAGTCTGCAAGAGAGAAGGAAATATGAATGGATTGAAGAAAGTGAACAGGAAGTGATTCATACTCTTTCAGTGCAATAACTGAACTATTGTGCGTGAACCTAGCAGGTGTTGGGTTTAAACCAGACATGCTATATAGCATGCACTTGTGTTTTGGAATTCTTTGTTCCAGGACTTGGTAGTTTACAAAAAAGCTTACAGTTGCAAAAAGATTTAGGAAGTTAAGTGAAGACAAATCCATTAACACCTATTAAATGGACATATTCTACAGCTTCTCTTAGGACATCTCTGAGCATGAAACCTTTGAAACTTGGAGTATTCTGGGGACGTACTGCTGTATCTTGCACTCCTATACTCAGTTATCTGCTGTTGGTCATTCCTGGTGAAAGGCTAGTTACTGTGATGGACCTCGCTGGTGTGATCTTGCTGTGTTTCCTCTCAGACTAGAATTCTTGAGTCTGTTTTGATGGTGGATTGAGTCTGTGCCTAGGAAGTCGAAGCTCCTGGCTGATCAAAAATGAAAACCTTGGAAGAGCAGCCAACATATTCCACTTTCCATGATGTTCTTGTGCTGGTTTCTTTCTCTTTTTCTGCCATAGACTGCTTGGATATTTTGGCAAAAATTATTTAAATCTCTTTTCACCTAAACTATCTGCTCTTTGTAATGTGGTAGAAATGGAGTTTCCTAAAGTTGCTGTATTCATATGTAATCATTGAGTGTTTGGAAGTTCTTGTGTCTGAGCTATTATTTGAATGTGAAATGTGGATTAGTACCTAAGCCTGAAAAAATGTCATAGCTTTAATTATTCTGAGTACTTAAACAATAATCTTGTACTGTATTTATTAACAAATAAAATAGCATGAGGTATACACTCCCTAAATGTTGAAGTATCCAGGGTGGGAGGCAGCTTAGACTAATCATTCACAAGACAATAATCAGTCTTGTCATACAACAAAATTAGCATTCTTTTGGTGGTCATCTAATTCAAGAAGTTTGGGGAGTGCAGTTCAAATAATGCCTTTAATTTCAGCTACAGAGGAGATCCAGCATTTGCAGGGCAATGAGATATTTGTGATGTTAACAATCTAAATGATTTTTATTGATAATGACAGATGGTTCTTAGATAATGTGCTTCGTGTCGTCTGTAATATGTTCAGACTAAGTCTTCTGGAAGGTTGTACATCTGCCTTTAGATTTTTTGCTAAAATATTTAAATCAAGGTCATTGTTTATACTTGATTTTAAATAGCTTTTAGCTGGTAGCCTGTATTTCTGTACATTTAGAGATCAAACTGTTTGTAACTTCAAAAGCTGCAAATGGAAAAGTATAATAGGTATCAGGTGTTAGAAAAGGCAATTATGCATTAGCTGTTTTACTCAATTTCTAAAACTGTCTAAAACTATCCATTGGAAATACTTTGTACCTAGACTTATCTCTGAAGCATGATGAATTTTTAAATCTGTAGGGGATATGCATTTTTTCTCTAATGAATTGCATTTTTAAACCTATTTCGTTTCATTTAAAAGCACTGAAGAAACTTGTATGGGTAAAAAAAAAAAGTTAAACAGAAAAATCACAAGATGAAGTAGAGGTTCTTATACATGTCCAGATAATTTTTCTGCAGTTCCTTAAACATATTTCCAAAATTAGCTAATTCTTATTTTCAGTTCCAAGTACACTTTTAGACTTAAAAGCTTCCCTCCAAATAATTGGCATTATCTGTTTTCTGGAATCTTACTGATTTGGTGGACCATATGGTCTGTAGTTTCTGTAGCTGTTAACAAGGTGTTTTACAAACCTCTTGTAGCACACTCTGCTCTTTTATCAGTCAAGGATAGAGGAGAAGGAAAAACAGTAGTAGGAGAATATTTTTCCTTGCCCACTTGTTATAGCTGGCAAGTTTATTGCACAAATTTTAAATACCATGTTGTTCTAGGTTAAATAGCAATAAAATAGGTATTTTATCATGTTATTCTTTATGTAAGAAGTTGTTTCAGTTCACTGTACTTGAACAGAACACTGTATTTTTCTAAAGAGTAAACTTCAGTTTTGAAATGACCAGCAGAGAATATGAAAAAACTTGCTATATTTTTAAAGCACGATAATTAGATCTTGTAAATTATATAGATATCACCATTAAACTATATCTCCATTTGCCAGATTGTATAGTTTAATTTTATAATTATTATTTTTAAATTCTATTTTAATGAGATTTTACATAGCATTAATCCACAGTCATAACATTGATTATTTAGTATCATAATTCTTTTTTCAGTTCTCAGTGGTATAGAAAATAAAATATAAGATTAATTTGGTACTATGAAAAAACTTAATGTTGTCTTTTAAAGGCAGCATCACAAAATTTTCTAAACTCTTACGTATACTTATAAAACACTAACTTCTAGGGGGAGTTTTATAAAGTGATACAATCGGATGACTCGAACCAGAACAGAAAGCTGCAGATCTGAATACAAAACTGAGCTTTAAATGTTTCATCTTACAAGTAGATTTTTTTCCTGTAGTGAAAACATCTAATTCAGTTCTATATAATCCAAGTTACTTATTTTTACAATGCTTAATAATTTCCTATAGCAAAATTTATACTTCAAAAGCTACTGCTAGTAATAGAATTGACTCTTAATAAAGGAGATGAAGTGTTGGGGTTCCCCCCCCGCCATGTGGTCCTGGGAGAGGGGTCCTGGGGTAGAGGCAGGGCCTATGGGGTTTCCCTACTCCTTGGTCAGCCCCATTCCCCATTGGTTGTTTTGTGTTCCCCTGCCCAGGAAGGACCCTCTGGTCCCGTGATTGCCTCAGTTCTTGGGCAGGTCACCAACCAGGCGGTTGGAAAAATAAACATCTCTGAAAATATCTACCGAGAATCGGTCCATATATTCATTTCCACGGGCCTTGTTGTCTGATACACGTGTTGCAAGAATCCCCATTGCAACAATGAAGCATATGTTCATGCCACAATGTTGAGCTGGGCAGTACAGTATTTCATACCAGAAATAAGCTAATGGATAACACCACAAATGGAAAGCACATCAGTAAAGAATGAATTTAAATATGAGAAATGGATGCTGCCTCATCTCTGTCCCCGTTACAGATAATAGCAATGAATAGGTTTGGCATAGATGAAATGCAAGCGTGTTTGTGATACAAAGAGCTGACATTTGTAGTTAGAAGTAAATGTCGTAAAAATACACTTGGGGCATATGGTGATCAAAAGTATTATTATTGGTGTATTGAAAGGATGATCTATTTTTATTTTTTCTAGTCTGAACCAGAGGGGTTTTCTCACTTCCACTTGTACGTCTGTGCTGCCTTCCTTGTCAGGTGGAGGAAAGAGATCCTGGAAGAGAAAGATTTTCAAGTAAGTGAAGGGGATATTTTTCAAGCACAGGGTGGCATTTCTTAGATTTACCTTCCTAACATTACTTGAGGATGAATTTAAGACAAAATAGGAGCAGCAAGACTGACAATACCTTACTTACTTAGAGTTGTTCCAAAATGCTTAGATCTGAAGTGATGCAGTAGGAGATGTGTTTTCTTTGTCCACTTTGGGAAAAAAAAAATGCTGTTTTAAGTGAGGCAGACTTTGAGAAGATGATTTCTGGAGATGTTGTTACCTTGGGATTTTGCAGAGATTTTCTGAAAAGCTAACTGGATTTTTTTAATCTTAAATGCATCACTGAAGTATTTATTTATAATTTCTCATCCGTGTAACAGTCTCTAACAAGGTCATGGTTATTCTTTCAAAAAAGCTGGGTAAGCAGTCTCTTAAAATAAGTAGCCTGTTTTTCATTCGGAAGTAAAAAGACCTCAGGCCCCTACATTTCAAAACCTAACATTTTTCCAGCAAAGAGCATATCAGGACGTTGTTTGTAAGAAGACTTGAGTATGGTAGATAGGCAAATCATTTGCATACATCTGTAGAAGTCCAGTTATTTTTGTAAACTGATGACAGTTCACTTTCATAGAAATATTTATATTGAGTTTTACCCTGTGATACCCATTCGGTGCCTAAAAGGCTTTAAAGTTTTGTTTGAAGGCTGAATGTGAATAGCCTGTGCTGCAAAACCCCCACCATTGCCTACCCCGGGGAAATGGCCCATTACCAGCTTATTTTCTCTCCATCTGACTGAACTCTGTGCCCCTGTACAAATGAACCGTTGTGCCAATTTGTGTATCACTTCAATCTGTTTTATCTTTCGTCATGAAAGGATTTATTCAGAGCTGTCATTGCCTGTCTTTGCAGTAAATAAATCCCTAAGGGCACAACATAACAGCTTTAATTTTTACTACCTGCTAACACTGTCAGATTTTCTCATTTTATGGTACTTTGTCAAAATCAACTCTGATGTTGGTATCCATACCTCTTGATTACAACTGTTCACTGTTAATCCTCCCTATTAAATTTTTCATGTTGATTTCCTGCACCAAAGAGCATAATTTTCCCCTCTCTACCAAATCTATTACAACTATGTTTTAAATAAATAATCCCAGAGTATATACTATGAAGATTGGTTTTGTTCTCCTTACACACATTCAGATTTGTTTACTTATTTAATAATTAAGATATTTCTTTATGGTTTAATTTCTTTATAGGCCATGTAAACTAGACTATAAAGTACAAAAATCAGGAATACACTGGAATGCATTTATCACACTGCTTTAGTTTGCTTACAACATAGAAATGCAATTGGTAATTTTGAGGATCTGTAGATCCATGCTGGTTTTATCACCATCATATGTTATCACTAAAAGGCTTGGCCTTCTTTATTGTCTAACATGACCTTTTCAAATGGCTAAACTAAAGTGTTATCAATTCTCTAAATGATACTTCTGTCCCACAGGCAAGAATAATATCCATTATTCTTCCACTTTGTTAATAATAGCTGTAGATCATTGCCTAGTCTTCAAAGTAATAAGCACTTAAACTACATTGGAAAATTGGGAAGTTCAGTATATGCTGTTTGGAGTACTCTGATTGCATTGAATTCACATTATTGAGAAGTCATAGCTGTAGTACATTTTGTACAGAAGTTTTTTGTTCCATAAACTGTATCAAGGATCACAGGCATTCAAGTCATTTCTCTTGCACATAACGTGTGTTGTATTTGTTTTTTTGCATATGACAGGAATAAGGGAAGTCTTCCCTAATTGTCAGTGAGAGGGCCTGGTTCCTTGCTGCTAGCTATGAAAACTCCTGCTCTTCTTTTACATGTCTGGTTGACCTCCTTCAATAGAATTAAAACCTCACAGGAAACTTAAGTCAGGATAATTTCCCAAGATCATCAGGTGTGGCAATGTGCCAGATGAGACATTGAGCAGGTTTTGAATGAAAGATCAATTTTAAAGGATATGAAGGGAATTAAATTTTGATGAGGGAAGAGTGGAAGAAATAAATGTGTCAGCTCAGGCCTCCAGATTTTCAAATGTTCATGTATATATATATAATATGTATATATTATAGATGTACATATGTATATATTATAGATGTGCATGTATATGCCTTAACAGGTGTATATATAGACTTGGAACACAGACATACAAAGCTGTGTTGATGCTCTGCCATATTTTTCATGTTTCAAATAGCATAATAAAATAATTTTTTCATTGTAAGACAGTAATTGAGTCATGATGGTAGTTGTCTTCTTTTGAATCACGTGAACAAGTTATTGCACTCACTGCCATTTATTTGATTAACAAAATATCGGTGTAAACCTCCTGTGAAACATGAGATTTGCAGGTTAATGTTTTACCAAAGACAAATGAGGAGAAAGGCAATGCTTTACATGTAAATCTCAAGGAATTTATGTTATTTGTAGAAGTTGTCCCATGTTTTGTGCCTTATGAAAACTGGGACCTCATGACTTTTCAGAGAATATTCCACGCCACTTCTCCATTCCATGTCCTTATAGATTGTTGCCTGACTACTGTAACATACACTGGAGAACAGTGAACAGCTATTTCAAACTCCAGTGTCCCAAGAAAAAGCATCTAATTTTAGGTAGATGGGAAGAGGGAGAAATGTGGGAAATGTCAAATGGTTTTATTTTCCTAGGAGCTTATAGTTGCTTACATTTTGTCCTGTTTAATCAGTAATCTTTCTAGTAAGCTTTAATCCCGTTTTGAAATTTGCTACTTAATGCAATGAGCTGTGTGATGCAATGCTATGTAATGAGGGCAAAAATTATTACATTCAGCACTTTTCAAATTCCCCAGAGTCACTTTTTGATAGCAGTGAAATTAAACTGACATATTTTCAGAGAGATGTTTTAAATATTTAATGCCCATGTATAATACAAAGATTAATATTATGGAAAAGAATGAGGGTTTTTAAAGTTAGAGCTTGTTATTCTCTCTTCTCACTTCTAATGAGTTCTCTTTATCTAGATTGGGTGCCCTACAAACCGAGGTACAGAGAGGTAGTTTGGATAGCTCTGTTACTCTACTCATAATTCAGATTAGCAGTTAATATGTCGTGTGGGGGAGGAGGGAACATAATGGCTAGACAGTAAAAGGCAGAAATTTTAATCCTGGCTCAGATTTTCCCTTGTAACCAGTATGATGTTTTATAGAATCAAACAGGTCATTCTTGATTTTTGACATTTCTGTTGATGATATAAATATTCTACGTTAATTGAATGGTTCCATACTAGTGTCAGACAAAAAAAAAAGAAAAAAAGTTTCATATAAATAAAAATATTTTTTTTAATGTGATAAAGTAGGTTTGTGAGTGCAAAATGTGAAATTAATTTAGCTTCTACTATCTAAGCTTAAGTAATTAAACATGCAACTAATGAAAACCTTTCTACTCATCAGCATGTCTCAGACTTTGACTTGCTGTAATTCATTTTCCTAACTACAGTCATAATTCCAAAATTCTCCTGAATTCTTGAGAGGTGTGAATGGCTGATGCTGTTAAGTGCTAAAATATTCATGTATGATTTTGAACATATTTGGAATTAAAATATTGATAGAAAATATGGCTACTGAGTTTACTGTGGGAATGTACAAGATATCTGAAAGACTTTTACAGAAACAAGACTTCAGGGACTAGATTCAACTGTTGAACTGAATATAAACTAATGGTAATTATTATTAAGTTAGCAAATTAGTCCAAATTTATACTTTAGGGAAGTTATCATTTTGTTAACACAGCTGAGCTACAAAAATATATTCAGTATGTTGTGGTAAGGAATTTGTCTTGCAGAGCTTTTCTTATTAATGATTTTAAGTATAGGCTTTTCTCTTTGTCTAACAGACATTTTCACCCCTGCTGTCACCAACTCACATATTTATTACTGCATTTTCCTTTTCTTTGTCTTTGACAAATGCATTTTTGCTCCAATTATATTCACCCAGACTGCAAAGAAGCTGTAAAGATCATTTTTCAGTCCATCATTTTTTCTTGCTTTCTTGCTCTGCATTTCCCTTAGCTCCCTTTCTTTTAGAGCACACCAAGGAAAACTTAGACATTTTGTCTTTTGAGGCCTTTAATGTACTAATACTGACACCTTTCATGGCATCTCAGATTCAGCACTGAGATGCTGACTCCATTCTATCAGCTTATGATAACAGCTTCATCACCCACTTGAGCTCGCATAAAAGTAGCTATGCTATCTCCCACTCTGCCACCTTACTTAAATGGAGCACCTAATGCAGATATTCTACTTTTTTTCTAAGTCCTTATGTTAAGTTCTGTTTTTTTGGAATACCCATAATAGATCTGACAGGTAGGCTTGAGTCTGTTAATAGCACTTAAAGTCACATTGATGAGTTTTGTGTTGCTTCTTTTCGCTTTTCTGTGAACTTATTGTCTCCTGTTTAATACTTGAGCCATAAAATCTGCAGGATAGCAACTGTGCTTTATTCTTATTTATATAATATTTTAAATAATTATTATTTCATTATTATTTTATATAAATATCATAAGTAATTCTTACGGACCTGTTTACCAAAATGAATGCATGCACAATTGTATATCTTATTAAAATTTAGAAAAATGCTGAATAACAAGATTCTTAGAAGATAAATTCAATTCATACTCCTGTCCATATAAGTAACAGGCTTTAGTTTAAAAAGTTTGATGTTGCTATTTTTCCTAGAAATTATCTACTATAGAAACATGTCAGATATCAGAAATGTAATTTCATACTATCTTTTTACACTCAGTAATAGAGATTTCATTAATCTTTTGTGATCTTTACATAGTTATGATGTAAATTTTCAATTTTTATTTTTTCTGCCTGAAAGTATAGGAGTGCTCACTTCATATTATATGTGGTATAACTAATAAATTATTTTAATTTAGCTTCTCGGTACATATTGTGCTAAAAGTTTAGTTTCCATTGCTCCTGCAGTAAAAATAAATGTTTTTCAATTAAAGAAAAAATTAAAATTTTATGTTTCTGAAAGGATTAGTTTTTTGAACAGAGGAGTGTTTTCCCTCCTTCTCTGTAATCTCTATGAGGAGATGATTTTGCAGTTGTGGACCCTGTGCCCTCATTCTTCTGTGAATGGAAGCTAACAGGGTCTTTTCTGTGGATGTACCAAAACCTGTTAAGAATTAAGAACATGGAAGTCTTTCTAACTGTAAAGAGCCTGTGATTTTATTCCCTGCTGAGAGCACTTTTGGGAGATGTTCAATATATTGTCATGTGTTTCAAGAAACTGGAAGCTCTGCTGTTTTAGACTTTGAAAATCAGAGCTGGCAACCTAACATGAGATCCTTAAATCTCTGAGTACTGGTAGCAGACAGCTGGGATTCAACACTCTTGAATCATTTATGTTCAGAAGAACCAATTTACAATGATAAAATTACTGACTTTATTTTTGCATGCAGAGCTTAATGAACAGAGAATGATGTGAGTGGCAAATTTTAACTGCTCTGTTAACAACCTCACTCAACTTACTTGAAAGCTTCTGCATATTTTGATTGTCATCTTGACTTGGTCTCCACATGTGAGTGTGTTGTAAATTAAACATAACAATGCAAAGATGTTTTAACATGCAGTCTTAGAAGTACAGGTTTTGGCCCACAAAAATTATTATTGCAAAATTTTAATATTGAACCGAAATATAACAGACTGTATGTCATCCTTCTTTTAATGATGGTACTTGTGTTGTTCCTGGAGGAGGACTTGCCCTCTGTCTGGAAAGTTACTGGAAGATTCTGACTAGTTTATATGGTACACTAAAAATGGCTTAAAAAGCATGAAAAAGGAAATAAAAATTGTAACACTACTCTTACTTATGTCTTTCAGTATGGCTTTCTGTTTTCTTTTGGTGATAACTGTATGCCTATTTTTCCTATGTTATACATTGTTTTTCCCCAAAGCTTGGCTTCAGATGTGCAAAGCTGAGAATGAAAATAATTTTTAAAAAAGCAACAAACAAACTAACCCCACTTTTGATTTACATTTTATATAGCTAGCAATGTGCATATTTTTTATTCCTAAATTCACCTTTTTTTCCTTCTTTTGCTGGAGTTTATAGGCCTTAAGAGTCTATAGGAATAATGTATTCCTCATGCCTGGCATGTTAAAAATAATATTTAATATACTTCTAATAATAAGATAAATTTTTTAATATCTGAATTTGAAATCTGCTCCTGTTTCTATTGCCCTCCTTCCATCTAGCTCTTTCCCAGAAGTCATCCTTCCTCCTCAAGATATTTGGAACAGTTGCACATAGTAAAATTGCAAGCTATAGTACAATGATATTGAATTGCAAGTTGCTTAAATATATGTATTTGCTACTGAAACTCAGAAGTTACTCTGTTATATGATCTACTCTAATATTATCAGATAAATCACAAGAGTCAGTGAGAGGAAGCCCTGCTCTTTCCAAAGCAATTGAGCAAGAACAGAAGTCCTTGAACACCTGATTACTGCAGCCATGGCTTACCTTGGGAAATCTGTCTGGATTTTCTTTGTACTGAAATAGGTTGGTCAAAACAGGAAGAAGTTTTCAAAATCTTTGCTGGAGGAGACCAATTCTACAGGGCCAGCATACTGTATCAGTAGAAATTTTATTTGGAATGCATCATGAAAAGTAGAAAACAGAAACCTCGCTGATAAGAAACAGGACAAGGATCTTCAACTTTTGATATTGATATAAGTGGAATAAATGTGTTTTTTAATTTTTTAAAGATCTTAATATTTTATTAATATTTCCAACTATAATCTTTGTTATGTGTGTTGAGATTTAGTAACTTGATTTTTACCCTCACCTGTTTAAATGTAATTCCAAGGCATGTGGCTTTTACAAAGTCATTTATTTCTCAGGAGTTTAACAAATCTGAAAGTCAAGGTACCGGGACATAGTAACAAGTGCCTTCTTCTCCAGCACAGCAGTTGAGAGCATCTAAAAGAGAATGAGGTACTTTAATGTAAAAGCTGCAGTGGCTCTTTCTACAGAAAATGTGTAAGATGCAAGAAAAGTACAAAGAATTGTTTTGCGGTGATGACCAGTTACTTTTTCTTGCAAGTAGATGGGGAGTATGCTTGAAGAGCAAAGGTCTTAAGAATTTATGTCTCTCACCAGAACAGTTTGGAGACATTTTTTGAATCATTGTGCACAGGAGTCTGTTTGTAATACTTTCACATTTACTGAAGATTTAAAAAAAAAAAAAAAATTCAAAAAGGGATTTAGTAATTTATAATCCTGAATAATCTGTTTTTTTCTTCCATGCAAATGTTCATGCCATTTGAAAAATTGCATTTCAGCAGGTTTTTTTCTACAGTTAGTTTCAAACTAAGTTGCTATTTGAATAGTTTGCTTTTCTGATAGTCAGGGAATGTGTTGCAATTTTAGATGATGCATCAAATTAAAAAGTTCAAATGGAAGCATTGAAAGTGCAGATTTGTGCTTGGATTTCATGTGCAACATACTGCAATTCATTCACTTATAACCCTTCTTTCATACAGAACAAAATGTTTAACAATAGATTTAGTGTATCTGACAACTGAGTTCATTATACCATATGTTAGTAGGACAGGGTTCTTATTCTGATGTTTCTCTGTGTTCTTCAAAAAAACACGAAGCAACTATATGACAAAGTGAGCAGTTATTTCTATTTTCTAAATCAATTATGTGTGATATTAGCTAATGTCTTCCTTATTTTTCAAATATTAATATTTTAAGTAACAAAGAAAGATGTTAACCAGATGCATAGTTCAGTACAAATATATAGGAAGGTATGATTCATGTTCCAGAGACCAGTTAGATTGTAAATGTGTTACATTATATGCTTTGGCTTAAGGTTTAGTGAAATAAAGTGAATCCTGTGACTCAGGTCTAAATTAGAAATAAAGTCACTTTAAATTACATTTGTAGTCAGGGAAAATATGTGTGAATCAGTCACTTCTGATCTCACGCTATCCTCTGCAAATATTTATTTCATTGTATTATTTACGAAGCAATATGGCATTGACAGAAATTAGAATTCATCTGTTAAATCCTACATTTAATGGTCTGAATATTAAATACTCTATGAAGACTTCCTTGAAGATGTGAATGTCTCTTTGCAAGCCCAGATGTTGCTTCCTGTGCTGATGTTACCAGAGATGTTGCCAGTAAGGAGGAGTGATGGAAGTTCTGAAGCATCCAGGAGCAAATCCAGTGGAGACTGCTCAATAAAGGGAAAGAGATATTGAACATAATTCCTCTAAAACTTGTTGTTGTGTGGAGAAATACTGTAGGACATAGTATTTATACAATTCATAGTGATTGGAAGATCCCCTTACATTCTGAATGTTTTAATGGAAAAGGTATCTGTTTCTTTAGCACACATTCCTTCTTCAGACAGAGTTACTTGACTCTTCAGAGACTCCTGAGCCCTTGCCTTTGTGTGCACCTCTATTCTTATTGTTTGAATTTAAGGAATTTAGTGTTACAGATTTGAATACAATTTGGGGTTTTTTTTGGTGGGAAACACATCCTTGTGGTTGTAATAGGAAAATAACTTTAACTCTTGTTTAGTAATGGATCTTATCTTTTACTGTCACTGAGTGAGCTCTAGAATTAATTTTTATTTTACTTCATAGTTATTCTGTAAAATCATACTATGTGCTCTGTATATTCTTGCCAATAATTGATTTAATGTATTTTGTTGATTGGGTTTAAACCTTTTCATTACTACCCATGTTGCATAGTGACTAATTAGCAGAGCGACCTAAAAAAGAGTATTACCAAGATATCACTTGGTCCTTGACTATCTGCCAGTCTCTTCATTATCAGAATTTCTTGGAGAAGGAAATATAAAGGCTTAAAAAAAAAAGACGTGGGGACTTTCCTGGATGTAGAACTCCAGACATTATTCCAGTAACAATTGCAATTGTATAATAATTTTTCCCACAAAAACAAATTTCTGTCTTGAACTCTGGGTACCGTAAAGGCTCTAGGATCCTAACTCTTTAATCTTGTAAAGCTGACTACCTAGTGTTGCATATCTGCAAAGTTCTGCAGTTTACCAAAATCTTTATTTCATTTTACTCCCTGAACATTGCATATTTTGAATGTGATTAGATTAATCCCATTTACCTTATAGTGTAATCGGTCAGCTTTTCCTCTCTTCCCCAGGAGTTAATTCTCAAATTTTTAATGGGAATTGCTTAGTGAAATTTGTGCTAGATTAAGTGCTTTTTCTCTATTGTTTTTGTTAATGTTGTTTTTTTAATTGCAGGAAAATATTTAATATAGCTTTATGTTCCCTATGTGATTATTTTTCTTGAAGGTTGTCCTTGCAGAATTAACTGCCACCTAATAAATAGGCCCAGATGTAGCAACAAAAATGAATAGCAAATGCAGCTTTTGGAGTGAATGAGACTGGCTTGGACTGAATGTAGCATAATCATTGCTATTTTAAAGGAGGTTTCTTTATGAACAGTGTTACAGAAACTAGTTTTTGGATCCAAATATTCTGATGGGGTCATAAAGCATTTATGCATAAGATATTTAATGATGGATAACAACTTTTTCCTGAGCTGAAGGGCAGTACTTGGAGTTTCACACTTGCTTGCCTGCATTAAAAATATGAAGAAAATATATATCAGGTGAAATTAATTCTAGTGATAAAGAACCATTACAAGTTTCAGATATAGTCACACAGAACCCTCTTCCAATGATTATCAAAACATACAGCCATGTTTTACTAAATGAAAGATTTAGCTGTTAATTACATGAGAACAGCTTATTTACATTGAGACTATAACAAGAGTTTTAATTTTCTTTGATCCAAAGAGTCTTTATTTAGCTGTATGTGTTCTTTGTATCTTCAGGAATACTGTGGTTTGGATTTTTCTACTGTGGATTTTAGTGTGCAAGTACTTGAACAGTACTTGGACATTGCAAGATCAGAAAATGATTTTACAATGCTGTTTATAATGTGGGTTGTGTATTTTATTGTTGGTTGGGTTTTTTTTAAACACACCTGTAAATATAGTTCTTACAACTGATGGTACCCATATGGTTTTTATGTTTCTTCACATTATCAGAATATTGCTCAGGGTGAAGATAGGGTTTTATAGAAAAAAAAAACCAAACCCAAAAAAACTGCCCCAAACCCCAGTACCATTTTTTTCTGTCATACAGTGGAACCACAGTTTTGCTGTATTCAACTGCAGAAGATAGAGGATGAAAAGCTGTAGCAAATCTATAGTGTTCAGAAAGACAAACATCATTAATGCTCCTAATGTGCAAAGACCGCAATGAATTCAAATTTATGAAACTGTTATCCTAGAATTTATAAATCTGTAGGTTAAAATGAAGTTGGTAGGAAACTTTTTTTCTCCTCCAGCTCTTTAAAAGACAATTATATATGAGGAGGTAAAAACACCTGTTTAGGGACAGTGGACTCTTGACAGTCTCCAACAGATCTGGTCTTTTTTCACTAAGTTTATATAAATAATTTTTGCTAAACCTTTATGGCTTTGGCACAATTTTCTAATAACTTTTAAGTTAAGTAGTTGTGATTACATCTAAAAATCACATTATGTATGTCATAATTGGAACAATTCTATTTTGCTTATTCTAGAAAAAAGAATAAGGTTAAAAGTATTCACATAGAATACAACAGGTGATGAATATTGCTGGGCTAATAAGCCTTTGGGAAGGATGCAAGAATACAGATTGATTTTTGTTCTCTTATCTATAAAGTAGTTTCTTGATAACCTTCCAGGTCTTTGGATGGCTTTAAGTGAACCAGAATAACAATTTGATTTTGGCTTCAGTTGAGTTATTTGACAAACTGAACTCACCATTTTTAGTAAATGCTGCTGTTGAAGAGTTAAATTGATCACAGAGCAGAAAAAAAACCAGGCATAGCATTTTGAGTACTTTGAGTAGGATCTCAGGGATCCAGAGGCACGCTGCTGCTACATAAATACAATCTTACCTCTTTTCAAAGCATATTCACTTGGGCACTTTGAGAATCAATAGAATATAAGTTCAGTGAATAGGCTTCAAAACAAAAAATATTTTGCAAATATGCAGAGCAATTCAAATACAATTTGCAGAGCATTTTACCAAGATGCAAAGGTTTTAGTCCTTCTGTTTTATAGTTAAGATTTACACATATCATTGTTAATACTGCAGAAAATCAGATGGAAAAGCTGAGCTGAGGTTTTTGCATCCATATTCTGGTATCATCTATGCTTTTTTAAAGTGCTGTTTCATTCTGGACACGCTGTTCTGAGCCGATCTTAAGTAAGTAATAAAACTTGATAAGGCCTTCTACGAATAGAAAATAAAATTAACACCAGAAATTTTCAGTCTGGCAATACCTCAAAGGTATTGAATCTCCCTTACTGTTAAAAAAACCCCAAGCAAACAAAGAAAGACCCCCCAACAAACCCAGCCAAAACCATCCAAACCAGAAAAGGCTGTCTATGCTCTCTGATAAAAACCCCACAACTCTGCTTTTTAATGGATTCATTTATATTCATTCCAACTATGATTTGTACATTGGAACAGCACATAATGTGTAGCTTTCCATGATGTTTGAATTTTCACCTGACAGAATAGTACACTTCTTGGCGCAGGAAGGGATTTTTGATTCGTCTGAATTCCATGGGATGTTCTTGTCAGTCTAGATTTCATTTTTGCTACATTACAGTCATGCTGTATCTTGAGTGGTTTCATCATAATTACTTCTTTCTCAGAGGAAACATTGAGTTCATCTTAATTGCAGAATTATCATATGTAAACTTCAGTAAAGTTGCCTGTCTTAACAATTTGAGCCTTAGGATAAAAATATCTACATAATAATGGACATTTGCTGTAGAAAAGCAATGTCAGACTGTCAGTGTGTCAAAAAATTATACTGAAGCTAATTCAGCTAAAATTGCTGTGGTGAATATCAACAGAATTGAGAAAGTTGACCAAAACAAAATGGCTAATGCTAGAAACATGAAATTGGAAGGTGGTTTAACGTTTACTTTATATAATGCCCATTTCTACAGTCTTAATGGGGAGAGAATTAGAAGCAGAATAAATATAGATTTTACTTACAGAAGGATGAAAATATCTAAAAATATGTTAAGTAATAAAATGAATGTCACAAAATTGAAAAAATATCCCAGTTTATTTCAGAGCAACCAAAGTCCAGGTATTCAGTGAAAGAAACTCAGTATCTAAAATTATACTCCAATGGAATGATTGAACTAATTTGAAGATGTGATCAAAATTAGAACTTAAAAGATGAATTTTTACTTGGAGGTTGCTGTGATCAATACACAATATTTCTTTAGTGCTTTCCAAATCTGGCTTTTCAGATAAAATCTTGTCAGTAAGCCAGGGGCTTTTTTTGCTGTTCGGGTTCCCAGGAATTTTATTCAAATTATTTGGTTATAGTTGGCAGATAGAATTGCTGAAGGTGCGCTATAAGAAACCCTGGAAAAATCCAAACCACAGTATTCCTGAAGATACAAAGAACACATACAGCTAAATAAAGACTCTTTGGATCAAAGAAAAAGAAAAACTCATGTTACAGTCTCAATGTAAATAAGCTGTTCTCATGTAATTAACAGTTAAATCTTTCATTTAGTAAAACATGGCTGTATGTTTTGATAATCATTGGAAGAGGGTTCTGTGTGACTATATCTGAAACTTGTAATGGCTCTTTATAACTTGAATTAATTTCACCTGATACTTAGACTATATATTTTAATGCAGGCAACTCTTGTTTCCTCTTGACATGAAGTTCATCATCTGCTCTGGCTCTGACCATAATGAAGTCTCCCATCATAAAGTAGCATGATAACAGCATAAATATAATGTAGTAACAGCAGGATTTAACTGCGTGAATCAGCAGTGGAATGTTGTGGCTTTCCAAATCTGTACTGCAACTTTGCTATCTCAACACAATGTTAGAAAATAAATGAGGTAGCTTTATGCTTGGAATGTTTCCAGTCACCATAGGTAGTCCGAATTCGTGCTTTGCTGGGGCTGCAAGGATGCTACTTCATGCTTCAGTCCTATCTTGGTCTTAGTGTGTTAGCATTTCCCTTGTGGCAGCATGATCACTCACCAATAAGCAATACACTCTAGGTCATGAATGTAGAACTGTAATGAAATAATTTGCCATTTTATTGCCTTTATTTATGTTTACTTTTCAGAAAGAAATTGAAATTATTTTGAATATTTTTAGCTATTTGAACAGTCTTGGGTATTTATTTTTGCTTCCATGCAGGTTGTGAATACTGAATTGATTTTTGTTAATACATCTACATGTGTATCAGAACTCTTCCTATTGATGGGCTTGTTCTCTTTATCAGTAGGCTGTCCAAAGCTTTTCCTAATTTTCAGGAAGATTGTCAATAGAGAAACTCCAACATATCAGAGAATAATACTGTAATGAGACTGGTTTTCCAGTGACCATGATGTATCCAGCTTACAATAGGAATGAGTTATTAATTCATATTGTCTGCAAAAAGACCTTTATGTTCATTTTCCTTAATGGAAATCTTGTAACATGTAAGTGCTTCCTGTATCTGTGACAATTTTTGTTTATCTATCTCAGAAGACACTGTGGGAAGAAAATAATATGTTCAGGAAGATAAAAAAGATATAGTTTTGATTACAAGTATTAAATTCTATCATCTTTACTTATTATCTCTCTAATAATTTTTATTTATTAGTATTTACTTAGCCAATTTTCTTACTATCAGCTAAGAACAAATGAAACATTTTTTCTCCCATGTCATTCTTAACAGCTTCATTTCTGTCTTTAGTTCTGAAAAGTGAATCTACATTGGTAGATGCAAATGTGCAATATACTAATAATACTGTGGTCTATTATTTTCTGTACATTTAAATAGCATTTAACAGTATCAACAAAAATATAATACAATGTCCTACCAGGAAGACTAAAGAAAATACTTTTTTTGTTAATCATCTTCAAGAGGAGGCTTGTCTAGTAAGTGTCTGTGGGAGTCACTGTGAAGCTATTCAGCATTTCCACCAACAAAACAGCTGATGATAAAAATCTGTGGATGAGAGAGATTTACCATCCTGACAAAGTTAGGAGAAAAGAGTTACATAAACCAATCCTGAATCACTTGTTCATTGAACTCTTCAGGAAAGTAGTATTTTGATATAGTCAAATGAAAAGTTTTGCAAATAAAGTAAAATTAGAATAGGTCATACCTCTGGAGTGTGAGACTGTACCCTGTGATGTCTGGCATAGACCAAAAGAGGTCTATGGGGTGGGCAACGCCTACAGCTCTCCTAGTAAGCTCCCAGAATGATGCTGTGGCACATGGGAGTGATTGGATCCTTGAATTAATGAACCTAAGAGCTTGTTTTGCCTTTCAGTGGTTTTCTTTCTTTGTCAGTATTGCAGCCAGTTCTGAAGTTTTAAGTCAAAGACATAGAGAGGGCTCAGAGAGCATAACTGAAGTATTTGATATACTTAATTTGTCAAAAAGAAAAGCAATAGGTGAATTGATTAATATATGAGAAATTCGATATGGAAAAAATTCCATACACTAAATAACAATGAATTTCTGCAGCTCTTAAAGATTTCAAATTGGTGTTTTTTCTGATATTTAAAACAACCCCAAAAATAGGTTTAGTTTTTAGTTCCTATTATCCACACAAGAGGCCAGATCAGGATAAGTAATGTTCTTCTCTGGTAGTATCATCTATGACTAGGAAACAGCCCCAAATTTATGTTGTGTACCTGTCAAGTAATACTCCCACTGACATACATGGTTGTTATCATGTGTAGGTACAAAAACCATCTGAAGCCCTCGCAGTTGTTGAAACAGTTAGATAATGAACTGGCCTTAGAATATAATTTTGAAATGTCAGTCACCATTTCTAAAACATGTGTAATGTTTTTGTCTACAAACAAATTACTTCTAAACATTTTGGTATCTAGTAATTTTTAGTTATCCTTACCAATTTAGAGCACACAGTGTTAGAACCACATTGCAGTGGTAAAATATGCCTAAAATTGTGATTGTCTGTAAAGCCTAGTTGCAGAGGAAAAGCACTATTTTTTTTTCAAAAAAGGTTCAATAGTTGTTGAGTAATCACTGTTTTTCTTCCTTACTGTTTTTAATTTTTGTCACCATATCCAATAACATTAGTGAACTCTAGAAGCAAGTTGATTTTGTTCTGCCCCTAAGTTGTGTTCTTCCTCATCCTGGAAGGCTATATTTCTGGAAGGCTATTTTCTGTTCACACTTCTACACCTCTCAGGGTGCTGGGACTAAACTCCTTATGGATCGAGCAGTGTGTTTTGAAGGCTGGGAGGAGCACATTACAGAATTGGGATCCCCTTCACCTGCACATGTTGCCAAGAGTTGTGTTTGTCTGACTCCTGCTATAGCAAAGACATGGTGTATAATCTGAAGGGATTTCCAGTAAGCCTTGCTTTATGGCTTCTACTTCACAGTGCTGCTGTTACTGTCCAAGTTTGAAATCAAATCTTCCACACAATGAAAATCTGATTTTACTGTCCTGTAAGTTTCTAGAAAAACCACCTTCTGACTCCTGTAAGATGTATTTTTCTTATCAACCAATGTTTTTATTTATTTTCAGTAAATACCACAGAAGGATCTCTGCTTTTTCTCCATTTCAATGTAAAAAGGATTTTTCTTGAACAAAGGAAAAACTCCTGTTCATCCTGAGCAATTTCAGTGACCTGCTAAACTAAATGCACTGGCAGGACTTCCATTTAGTTTGTAATTCACAGCTGTCACTGGAGACATGTCTCTACAAAGAAAACTGTTTTCCTTCCATGTTTATTTGTTCAGCAGAACCTGCTGCATAACAATGTCAATTATTTGCCTTATCAGTGTGTAACCCTGGAGAAGACTAAAATCACAGGAGCCCGTACACTTGACAACCAAACTCAATCAAAACTACTGATAAGAGAACAAAGAGAAACCAGAAGCTTTTGGAGTATGAGCTGAGTAATAGGATGAAGTGACATATGCCTTTCTTTGAGACAAGCAGATGGAGGAGGATTAATTTTCTTTCTTTCAATTTTCTGTTCTCTCCTATGGTTTCCTAAATGCTAGTGCTTGTAGATTTTGCTGTCTTACAACAAAATTGTCTCTTTGCAACTGCAAGGCAGTAAAAATAACAAGAACTGAAATGCCTATTGTTTTGTCATTCTTGTAAACAAATCAGAATTAGATTTTTTTCCAGAAATATCATTATGGCAGATTTACTATCGTAGCCTCCTGGTTAGATCTTTCACCTGCCATAAAGAGTAAAATCTTTGCACAACTTGTTTTCTCTCTGTAGTGTTTTTTGCATTAGACACTCCTTTTCAAATATACTGAGAGCTCTCATTTATCCCATCTTAACTTGTTTTCTTCACAGTAGCATTTGCTTGCTGTTAGCTGAATGAATAGCAATGGTTCCATCCAGTCCTTGGCAGCTGATTCACGAAAGCTTTGTGTTAATTTTTTTTCCTTGCAATTCTCACACATCTTGCTTAGTTTCAGGTGCTGATCCCCATAGGTCAGCAGGTTAAACAGGGGCATCTGAAATCCTTAATAGCTGTTGTTCTCTCCCATAGCCTTTCTTAAATATTGCCACCCTGAGAAAAGATGACAGAGCATGGCACGGAACTGCTACGACATTGTCAGTTCACAGGCAAGCCTATTAAAGCAACCCAAAATTGCCAGCAGTAATGTACCTCTGCAAGTTATATTTCATGTAGTTGACATCTTTATTCTCTTCTGTGAGAAAAGGTCACATCTCCCAAGCTGTGCTATAGTTTCCTTTCTAGGAGATTATTGTGATAAATACAGGAATTCCTCCTCTCATCTGCCTGCTAAAGATGAGGGATGTGTCACTGTAGGTGACCAGCCCGTCAAACACTTATGTTATACCACGCAGTGCATCACTGAAATGTTTATCCATTAGAACCGTTAGTGTGTTTTTTGCCAGACCCTGAAACACTTTTTGGTCATGTTTATTTATTTAAACAAAATAACATTTTATTCACAAGGTGGAGTTTTGTAAAAGAAATGATGTTGTCACAAGTCCAGTTATCCAAACAAAATGAATTTGGGTATAATGTTGTCCTTAAAACCTATTTGGTTTATGTGGTTTTTCTTTGGACAACCATTTCAGATAGATTTTTTGAGGCTTTTCTTTGAATCTCTGAAGGCCACAACCTTCTTCTTAATGTAATTTGAATTTTTACAAAACCAAGTGTATGTAAGAACCCAACACCTGGGAGAAATACAGCAAAATATTACTCGTATTTGGTTTATGTAATACTAGCTGTCGCATGCTAAAATAATTATTATGAAAACAGTATTTCTCTCTCCCTATTGATTCTCTCTGGTTTTAGTAATATTTTTCCTTACATAGTGGGAAATTAAGGACTTTGACCTATTTGATGTTTGATGACCATTCTGGAGGTGCTGTGCAATTGTCAGGGTGTTCCTTTGCCAAATTGTTCTTTGGGTATTGATACCATGACAGAGGCCACTGCTTTCAATCTGAAGATTCTTTTAAAGTTTCAGTGTGAACTTGTTTATCTCATTTTGTGTGTGGACTACGATTACCAAGAAGAGGTACTCATGGCCTAAGAGCTTTTAGGACTTTAGCCTTGGAAATCTTAAAAATGAGCAGTCAGAAAAGATTAAGCTAGCCCACTGTCACCCACTAGACTGAAAAACCATTCAGTTCTTTCATGTTTGTGTCTGGAGGTTGTTCTTTTGTAGATAAGTAAAGAATAAACCCTGCATTCAGCTATTGGTTTACAAACGCATACTTTTCATGAAAGTTGCGGCATTTATCATCTTACATAGAAATTTGATCTCAAATTCTGGCTGGCCAAAGTTGAGTTGTAGATATCTATTTTTATCAGTGTAGCAATGTGTAAGAAAGGCAATTAAATATTATATAAAGAAAGTGTGATAGTGTTTTAATTGTCTTAGAAGTCCAGGGCCTTAGGATATTTGTATGTACCTTAGGACTTCTAAGTGCTCCATTTAGAGTTATTATTTTTCTGTGGTTCCAGTAATATATTCTTTGTTTTGAAAAATTGCATTTCTCTGGGACTTGCATGAGAATTATGTATTTGGGTTTTATGTAATTTCTTTAGAATTGTGTTTAACGACAGTAGACTGGGAAATGAAGAACTGACCTGAGCAGAGAGTATTAAAAGAATGTTTAACCCTGTGAAGCAAAGCTTGAGAGAGAATATGACTATCTTCTAGAATGCCCTTGGATTGCTTTATAGTGGGGTAGATTTAAGTCCTAATGTAATTTTGGTGAAAGATCAAAAGTATATAAATTTTTTCACTTTGATTTTTAAACCATTAGATAAAGTGAAGCATCTTGTATGTGAAATACCAGGACATAAAGAGCAGCATATATTTTCTAACAAAGCTTGATAAATTTATGTTATTGTGTGATACAGGAATACGAATCCTGGTTTGGGTTTTTTGTTGTCCTCAAACAAACTAAAGGTGTCTTGAGCACAGTCTCAGTTGTTAATCATGTTTCTCATGTAGTATTTATTGTTTTAGAATACTTTTATTCTTTAGCTTATAGTGTACAATTGGATTATATTGTGTTAATTTGAATTGATGCTTCAGTCTATTGTCTATGGATTCACTTTTGGAATTTCTCTCTGACTGAAGCATTCTATATCATATATCTTTCTCTTAAGGTATCAAGGAATGGATAGAAATTTGTGGGGGTGTGGTTGTTTTTGTACATTGGAAAAAGCTATGCATCTTGGGTGATCCCCTGTCTTGTGTTCTTGTGCCTGCATGCTGTGCTCATCAAGGAAGCTTAATTGATTTCTTAATTTGAACAGTGGCATTTTCCTCAGAGATGAAGGGATTTTTGGATTACTTCTTATTGATTTTTGTGAGGCTTCTCAGGGTAACTGGGAAATTTTCAGTTATCAGATGGGGCAGGTTGTTTCCTCTAACTGTGATATCTTCATTAAGTTTTCTTCCACTGCCAAGTCGTTGGTTCTCTGTATTTAAGTCTCTTAGAGGTGCACAAATGCTTTATGGGCTTTGACTTGGCAAGTGGGGCACCACTGTTTGTTACTCAGAACAAAACACCAAAATATGGCTTCAGATGGTGGTGATTGAGCATTGTAATGGAAATGGCCTCTTTCAGTCCTATATCCCCCAGGATACTGACCATATTCTATTTGAACTGTGTTTAGGACTACTTGTTTTATTTCTGAAAATACACTAGTTTAAGTAGGCACTGCACTGTGACATATTTATTGAATGTAAAACTTTCATATCTCAGACAGTTCTACTTAAATTACAGAAAACAGGCAATTGTACATCAGCCATGTTTTCTCTTAAACAAGATGAGATTTTACTCAGAACAATTTAAAGTGTTTTGTCAAAACATAATAATAATTACTATAAGTTATAAATACATAAAATTTTTATACACTTTTGTCCTTTGCTTCATTATATTAAATTGGTATTTTATGATTTTCTTTCTTCTTTTTCTTTTTTTGGCTGAGCTTTTAGCTATTCATACTACAGTGTTAAAATCTAAGTCATTGTAGATATGGGAATGAAATATGTGTGAACGTGTAGCTGTAGAAATTGTCCCACTTAAAATGCATTGCCAAATTATGGTCAGGAAAACCAAACCAAGAAGAGTGGTTAGCATATGGACTTCAGGGATAGGCAGAATTGTAAATTTTCTCTTGGAATCTGCTATAGAAATATTTTGATCTTGCTTGACTGCAGGAAAAAATAGATAGAATGTGGTAACTTACTCATTGGTAAGTCATTTCAGGAATTAAGTTCTGCCATAATTGCTGCAGCCTTAATTGGTACAGTACATTCTATGTTTGGATGAGTTCTGTTTGGATTTTCTTTTAATAGAATGACAACTGAGCTTCATGACATTTTTGTACTCTGGAGAGTTGCATCTGCTCTCCTTTATTTGTTGTGTTTTGGATGGAACTAGTGGTAAATTACATACTTGGGCTTTTTATTATTTATTTGTTATGATTTATATTTTGGTACACATATCTCCGAATACCATCAATATAACAGTATTTCATTTAAAAATATGGCAAAAATTGTAATCAGAGTGGTTCAGGGCTGTTCTGTTCTGAGCTCTACCAATTGGAACTTTCAACTCTATTGGAACTGCTCTGTCAACTGTGAAACTTTCCTGGGTGCTTCTTGAGACACTCAGTTTTCATATGAGATATGTAAAACAGAAGTTCTGTTTTCTCTAGTTTAAGTGTGAGAAAGAACCTAGGACTGTTTTTGTTTGACTGTCCAATTTAAGTATGAATTTAGATCAGTGTTTGAGTATCATAGAATCATAGAACGATTTGGGATGGAAGGGACTTAAATCCTTTAGGTTCTGTGGCAATGCTTGCTTTGATTTTAACTCCTTGTCTTATAAACTTGAGATAATAATGTGTGGATAGTATGTTTAGTTGAGAAAAAGACCTAGCATGCAAATTTGATTCCCGTTTTAGGGATGGAGATTTCTTGTGGATTTGGTTTTTATTTGAGACCAAGGAAATAAGACTACCTGTAGTACCAGTTGAGATGTGGTCCTTTAATGTACTTTTTAACCAATACCCTTGAAAATGAAGATGTAAATCTTCTGTTCAGCTAAGTGAGCTGAAGCTAAGCACAGCTCCTCTGACATAGTCCTTTAGAACCACATATTTTATGATTAGCAATTAAGGTTGCTAATGACTTGTGTAAGTGATCCATACTGGATGAAACAGGACTTTAATTGCTATTTTAGTATGCTGAGTCCTGGAATCTTCCTCAGTAGTCATGAAAAGAAAAACATGAAAGAGAAATGATAAAACCATCAACTTTCCATAAACTTTCATTTTCAGGATGTTAAGGTGTGTTTCTATGAAGTTCTTACTAGGAATATTAAATTAATTATAAGAATAGCATACTTCTTTATGTTTTCATAAGAGTAATGGGGATTGATCCGTGGAAATGAAAAATTACAATATATATTTGAATCAAAGAATATATATATGTATATCTATTTATACTATATTTGACTCAAAGGATAAAAAAATATATACTTGTTGAGAATCACTGTGTCCTTGAGGTGCTGAATGTAAGCTGGTCGCAGAAGAAATTAATCTTTAAGCTATTTAGATTTTTTTTTTAAGTATTCATTTTAAGATGCAACAAGTCTAGTTAGAATTCTGAATAACATTTTTTCTCTGTAGTTAGACTCCTACTTTTTCCGAGTTCTGTATGCTGTGGTCTGTTGATTGAGATGTCATGGTGTGTGAAGAAAAGGTCAAAATTAAGATGTATAAGACTGATTGAACTAATTAATGTTCCTTTCAAGGAATTCTAGGTGCATAATATAAGTAATGCACAATAAAGGAATGTGCAAGAAAAAAATCAAATTTAGCATTGAATTTAGGAAGTTTAATGTTACAGTATTTCAGCAAATACTTGGGTTGGGGTTTTTTGATTCTTGATTTTTCCTCTAAACTTTCGCATTCCAGGTGGAAGTTCTTGAGCGACGCTGATTTATGACTGGTCAAGAATGCATTTCTTAAATCCTTCAGACTGTGTCCAGTGCAAATTTCAATGCTCTTAACACTTGGCATAGATAAACCAGTGTTTCCCATTTGTGCTTGTCAGAGTTTTGGTTCATCCATAGTCTTTGAAGTTACAGGAACGAGGAAGGCATTGCTGCATCCAGTATCTAAAAGGGACTGTTCTGTGCTATCTCAGCCATTGCTGCCATGTGCTTTCCATGCTCAGGAAGCAGCACAGGCACTCAGCTGTACCACTGAAGGATCTAGGTCCACTTATGCCTCTTAACCCATATCTGCAGCAAATATTTCTTAAGCTGCAGTAGGTGACCTATTCCTACTATCTTTTTAATATTACATTTTGAAATCTTAGTATTCTCAATTCCAGCTGTGCCCAACCAGAAAGAAATGTTTTCTCTGACTCTGAGACACAGGTAATTAATAAGATGCACAGCACTCCAGAAATAGAGCTCATTATTTGCAACTCCATGTAGCAGGTGGAGACATCTGGAGAAGTAAGAAGAGGCAGCAGAATAGGGAATATTACTGAGCACATTGCAAGAGGAGAAACAGTACTCAAGAAAGAAAAGAGAATTTGTCTCAGAGCTAGAGCCCTATTGATTTGGTCCACTATCATTTCAACAGCAAGGGGCAGAGAGAAGGAAAAAGTAGCACTAAGGCAGCTGATCAAGGTCATCCAGGCTCTGCAGTGTGTGCTGGACCTGTGCTTTCATGTCACCAGGTAGTGCAGTTACTGCTTTGATAGCAGGCTGGAGGGGGAGGATTTGTAGTGAGCTTGGCTGAGTCCCAAAGCAGCAGGTATCCTTCATCCTAAATATCTGGGAAGAGGATTAGAGGTTAACATGGCACAGCACCTTGCCAGCCTGGTCACTGCAGCTCTTACAGGGTCGGAGGCACCGTAGCCCTGGCACATCTGTCTGTCTGCTCCATAGTGCAGGGAAAGGGACCGAGGCCACGGAGGGGAGGCCCACTTGGCACTAACCACCCTTTCCTTTCACACTTGACAAACCCAAATGCAATCAAGTGAAAAAGAATTTTGTAAAGGAAATAGGAATTAAATAATCTCTCTATTAAGGATTTCTTTTGTCTGTGTAGTGGTTGCATCTGGTTGCAAAATAAAGTATGAATCATCATCCAGCTCTACCTCTGATGCAACATTATGCAATTTCCCATGAAACCATAAAAACGTTTAGATTTTTTTTTTAATGTATGCATAGCTTTTATTTCTCTTTTCTATTATCTAAAAAGATAAATTAGCTTTTTTTTTTTCCTTGTAATATTTGGTTTCCTACTTAGGTTGTCTCAATAATTACTCTAAATAAATTTTAGTAGAATTTCACCTCATTAGTTCTTTAAAAGTAGGTGCTATGTTCTGGGATTTCAAATAAAACTTCAGAAAGTAAAAATAACTCTCATAAAGGGTCCATTTAATCAAGTTGCCAGCATCAATTTTGCAGTGTTTTATATGTGTTCATAATGTGTAATAGGTACAGCTTTTATTAAAAATACAGTGGTTAGCATTTTCTTACCAAATCATTGAAGATTATATATAAATTTAATTTACCTTTAAGTTACTTATACGCAGTCCTAAAGTATAATATTGAAAAGTTTATGATCATAAAATATAGTAAGATTGTAAGTTCTGCCTATCAGTATAAAATAGAGCTGTTGTAGACCAGGGGTACTCAGACCATAATTATATTGCAGTTAACAGCAGGAAGGATTAACAACTCCCATAGAAAAGTACTGCATTTTAGGAGGGTCTTTATTTGTTAAATTAATAGACTGGTTCTCAATTTTGACACTAAAACTAACTCTATTAACATCCACAGTATGTTCAAGTTTGATTTTAACTTTAGTTACTGCCATTTTATATTATCTAAAACGAAAACACTATTACTGTTTTTTATGTCCTGTTAAGTTTCTTCTATAAAAAAAAAAAACAACTTGCAATTGAACTTTGTCAATAACTCACACAGACAAAAACTATTAATTTTCAAGGTAATTATATTGCTTTGATTAGCACAGAAGACACCTTAGCGCTCTACTCACTAGAATAACATATTTATGTTTTGTAAAGTATCAATCTGTTATTTTTCTGTAATTGGTTTTGATGTTCCTTCCTCCAAGATCCACATATGGAGTCAGAGTAGGGGTGACAATAGATAGCATAACAACTACAGATAGCCATTGCCAAATAACCAATATTATTGCCCAATCTTATGCTAAAAATTGTATTTATTAACGGGATTATAGCAGACGTCATACTGTAAGGAGATATGATAATGAGTGAGATTTCAAAACATGATAAAATTTGCTTTCTTTGCTCTGGGTTTGGGGTTTTTAAGGATTGTTTTAATATGCTGAGATTTCACTGGGTTATAATCTCAGTGAGGAGAAAGAGGCTGATAACTTTGTAATAATTATTAAAAATATATTTTGTGAAATTTTATTAATATTCAGTTTTTATTTAGTCTACAAGGAGCAGACCTTGACCTTTTTGATTTTAGAGGAAACTGAGGAATAAGGGCTTTGGAAATCACCTTTTTGAGCTGTCCATCTGGTAGTCTGGTATTTTATTGTAGATATGTGTATTGGATCTTGTGGGATAACAGTTTTTTCCCTCAAGAATAATTTTTATCTGACAACAGCCATTGCTTAACCTGCAGTATTAATCTTACTCTTGTGATGTGCAAAACATAGACCTCATACTTTTACTCTTCACACATCTAGAGGTGCTTTTATACCACAGCACTTCCAGTGTATTTACCACTGTCTTGTCTTAACTACAAGATGAAGAGAATAGTTTTAGAACACATGTTAATTATCTGAGAAAAATTACATTTTGAAATTACATTTACTTTAAAATTTCACTCTATATAGCTGCTTCTAAGTATTTAAAAATACTTTATATATAGTAACATAGTTGAATATGCTATATATAAAGTGTTTTAGCATATTTTACAAACACATTTGTAAAGTATCATGTAAATCCAAATGTAGTTAAAGCCGTGGAAATATGAGTGAAATTCTATGAAATATAAGATTTTTGTTTGGTAACAAAAATGTTGAATTTCAAATGTACTGAAGAATTATTTCAGAATTGTGGTTTAAATACGTCAGTATAAACCAGAAATCTCAAAAGCTAGTATGTAGTTTATGTTCAGATCTTTTGCCATACTTAAAAGTCATTTTGATATGTAGATTTTTAATCTATTCATAGTCTCACCCAGCAACTCTGCTACACAGCCCCCTATATCCTTCAAATACAAATGAAAAATACATATTTCTACTTGTTAGGAAACATACCTTTATTAGGTTCTTGGAATGGTCTAAAGTGGTAAATGTTTAGCAGGTCTTTTTGTTGCACTTTTGGATTTCTTTTCTAATTAAGCCCATGTCCTTTAAAAAATAAAACACTGGAAGATTTCACTGTGGAAGGGAGGTTCATTGTGCAAGTTGCTGCTGCAAGCCAGGCTAGCATCAGAGCTCAAGCAGCCTGTTCAGGGGTTTGCCAGGAGAGTTGTGGAAATCCCAGTGGACAAATTCTCAGTTTCCCTGGCAAGCTGCTCAAGCACCCTCATTGAAAAGGATTGTTTTCTTATGACAAGTTAGCTTCGTATGACAAGTTAGCTTCTACTTGTTACTATTGCTTCTTGACACCTCTTTTCTTCTTTCCAAGCCCCTGTATGTAGAACTGCTCTTACATCCTGCCTTATCCTTCCTTCTTGCTGCTAAAAAATGCCAGATTTCTCACACTGTCCTGTGACATCAGCTGCAGCCCCAAAACCATGGTAGTAACACTGTGACTAAAATCACTTCACTTTTTGTGCTTGGTGGGGGCAGGAGCAAATACAAGTGATACCTTGATCCTCCTCTGCTTGGCTGGCAAGGAGGGAGGGAGGATGGAGATGCCTTTCCATGGTGTGTGGCGTGAGAGGGCAAACACCACAAATAGACTGAGCTGAAGCTGTGCTGGCAGGCTGGGCTGTGCAGATGGGCCCCAGTTCAAGGGATTAAAATGTCTGTTCCTCTCAGTAAGAGAGGAAAAACAGGGCACTCTAATTGCCAAATTCAAAGGATATAATTTTGACCATATTTTTTGTTGATCCAGCCAAAATATAAACAAACATTGGACTGGGATTTTGGAAACCCCAGACCTGATGATGATCTACTGGCTGCCCTGATTCTTTGGCCAGGTGTCATCAAAATACCATTTAAATTAAGCAGAAAACAAAATTCTTCCAGGAATATTTTACAAATATTGATTTTCAGACTCAGTTTTCTTCTGAAATAGACCAGGCAGTTTATCACCTACAAGTTTTTAATGGTAACTATTAATTCACATTATGATTCATCATTTTTCAAAGAGTGCCTCGTATTTTAACACTGGTGTGGATGGAAAATGAATCTAAGCAGGTAGCATGCATGCCTTATTTGCACATGCAACCTAGTAGTTCCTGTTTATCTGTTGGCAAAAAAAAATATGAATGATAAATGAAAAGAAATTAGTAGGCTTGAGTCACTTGTAGTAATCCTTGCTCTTTTTTTTTAACTGTAAAATGCTGAATTGAGCAGTTTTAGACAAACTTCTCATGTGGTCTTATAAATATTAAGAAGTGTATGTTTGTACATTTCTTAAAATCCAAAGACTTTGCTTAGGGGTTTTTTATTGTTTCTTTATAGTAGTTTCCTTGTTCCAAAGAATGCTCCATATGCAGCATGATTTTCTTAAGCAGTTAAAGAAAAACAAAATTTTCTTATTTAAAGAAAATGACATTTTCTTTACTAAAGTTTTTGCCAACTTTTACTTTATTTTTAAGAAGATGTAAATTTTATTTCTATCTGAGCAAGTTTTGAAGCTCTGTAATAGATTACAGGAAGATAAGCCGTATCTTTAGACGATCATACAAGTAGTATGTCTTTGGCCAGTTACTTTACTTGGATTTATAACACATATTCACTAGTCAGGATCAGTCTTAGCCTTTGGTCTTTTCCCTTGGGAACAGTGGCAAAAGGCCCACTCAAACAGAAATGGACTTGGACAGTCAATGTATTACTCTGCCATTTATTGATATATTTAATTCTGATGAAAATTATTATCAAATTTGGAGATAATGAAAGAAGTATTAAACTAGTTTGTAATTAACAGTCCTATTTCAGATTTGAGCTATATGTTACATTTCATGTAGTATGGATATTGAAGCTGTAGTCTTTGGATGTTCCAAAGTCCAAAGAAAACCAAAGCCCAAAAGAAAACCAAAACACTGCTCCAACAATATGAATAGTTTGCACCAGAAGTCTGACTCAGAAAAGTCTTGAGACTACAAACAGTAAAAGAGGTAATTTCACAGAACTCACTGAATTAATTGCTATGTCTTAGGGCTGCTTGAAACTTACTTTTGTAAAAGGAGAAAAGAATTTTCATGGAGGTAGGCATTTATGATCCCTCCACACAACCCTCCTACTCTCTACTGCTAATTTATTAATTACAGTTATCAGCATAACTGTCAAATAAGTACATAGAAATTTTAAAAAAAGAGTGGGATTTTGACAATTGTACAATACTTTATTAAAAATGTGTTCTCTCAAGTGTAATAGAGACATTCTCATGCTAACTCTGTTGTATTACTACTTATTATTCATAATTAAATATACAGTACTGCTCAGCTTCTATCCTTTCTCTTTTCATATTACAAGAACCAGTATAGCAAGACTGTGAAATAGATGAAGTCAAAATAATTTTCTCACAAACACAAAGAAATCATTTAATGTTAATTTCTGTTCCTGGCTGTTTCCTAAAATCACTGAATCCTTGCTAAGGGCTCCTACAGCCATCTTCTATGAAAGTAGGTGCAGAGGACAGAGAAGGGGGAACAAGGAAATTTAAGACTCTTATGAAGAAGAATCATTTCCCTGGGTACTTATACATGATACTGCAGCATTCTGATTTATAACAAGATAATGGCTGTGGTTTTAATTGCATTCCCGTTCACGTATTTTTGATCTTTAGAATAAACCTTAACAAACATATTCACACAAAAATATACACATGCACATCCTCACAATACATATGCACGTATACAAATGTGCATGAATAGTCTGCATTTTTTTCTGCAAAAATAGAGCACCTAGGAGACACGAGCAGGCTTAACAACTTCACTTATTCCTAAGATTGCCTTATACCTCCCATCATAAAATTTCACATTCGTTTTGTTGTGACTCATCCAAAACTTCTCTTTTGCTGTTTTGCCACAGCTTATCAAAACAATTGAAAGCATGAGACAGGTGATCTGCTCTATGGAAATTTTCAAACATGAACTTCAAATTTGGCTTAGAGTGGCTTTTACATCACATTTGACCTTATGGGTCACCATTTTTTTTTAAAGAACAAACTAACTTCCTGAGTTTGGTCAAATTATGAGCCTTATAAAAATTGTCATTTACATGAAATCAGGAGACAATTTGTGGTAGCTGATCTTCCAAAGAGTCCTCTCAAAGCTGGCAGGTTTCAGCCCACAGATGAGGATTTGAGGCTTTGTGCTGGTGAGGGTCATGGTGGATTTTGGTGCATGTTCATCAGAACTGAACATGGAGGCACTGTCCCAGTGAGTTTCTTGTTACCTCTGTTTCTGGGCTTCAGCTTCTTGGAAGTGAATTTTGCCTAAACCTAATATGAGAAAGAGGAAAAGCTGATCCACAAGAAAATATTTGGGGATCAGAAACCAGCAGAGAGTGGGAAATCAGGGCTAAGAATTGAGGTGGGAGTTGACTGTAACTGACGGAAATAATAATTTATTTCCTAATTCTTCATGTATAAATAGAGAAGTAGCTTATCTTTGCATTGGTGTGAGAGAATCCCAGACTTAGCAATCGTCCATAACTTTGAAAATGTGTCTAACAGTATAACTTCATGCCCTGGAGCATAAAAATAATTTGAATAGGCAATAACACATTATTTTTCTCAAAAAAAATTATCTAGCAAATAAAGATATTTCAGCTACAATTAATAGCAGGTTTCTGAACTGAAAGGTTGAATAGCAAGTTATCTCTGCAAAAGTCACTAAACCTAAGGGGATCTCAGGTTTGTTTGGGATACTGAGGTGCTACATGAGTGATTACTAGTAAATTATCATTGTATAAGTAATACATAGTTACTACACTGCTATTTGAAAAAATATATTTATTTCGTTTTGTTTTTTTTTTCCCCAATTAGGAGTTACTGATATTTTTGCAGAATTTGCCCACAGTACACTGGGGAAATGAAGACATCAGTGTACTCCTAGCAGAGGCCTACAGACTGAAGTTTGCATTTGCGGATGCCCCCAATCATTACAAGAAATGAATATAAAGAGACAGAAACCATTAGAACCAACGTGTTCTGCAGTATTATGGCATCTGTTGTTCTGGTTGTGCTTTCAGCTCATTGCTCTTTTGTTTGAAGTAAGATGACCATTAAAATTCTGTTAGAATTTTCAGAATGAGAACAGAATACCAAAGAAGTGGACAAAGCAGGATATTGAGCACTGAATGAACTTAAAAGTGAATTTTTTTGCTCAGCATGAAAAATGAGTTCAGAAGTCTTATGACATAATTTTCTTCTTTTTTCCCCTTCTCTAAATAGAAGAATTGTAGTCTAATTTATGTTAAACAATTTTTCTATGTACTTTAGACTTAAAACTACTTATGGGATGATTTTGTCATTACTTCTGTGTCACCTGCCATTACTTTATCAGCCAGTTTTGGTCAGTGAAATTTATCTGCTTTGAGTGGCAAAAAAGGACTTTTCCATGATCATAAAGACCATATGAGACAGTAAGACCTGTGTTTTAAGGTCTGGTTATAACTCAAAAGACACTCAAAAGATATTAGCACACCATCTGTTGTTTTTCTATGGAATTAGGTTAGAATACTTCCATAATATAAGAATATAGAAGGCTGTAATGGAAATTGGTGGCATTTTTCTAAACATTATTCAGTCTTGAAGGATGCTATAGAAGCTTTTTAGCCATAAAAAGGAGTTATTTAAAGCTGAAGACTCATCTATTACACTAAAAATAAATCCCTCTCAATATGTTCTGGAGTACTTTAAAATAACGAATTAAACAGAAGGCATGGTCTTGTCAAAGTAATTAGCATTTCTCTTTTAAGGCCTTGCAATTTTTCAGCATGAAAGTTCACTTTTAAGAAATGTATTAAGAAGCTTGGTTTACAAAGCAAGATGTATTTTTATCTCAGTTGTTGCCTTATTCTCCATTTCTAGCAAGTTAGAAAAGGAAAATTAATATATCTTTCCAAAGCTTTTTTGTTAAATAATTTAATACCTTTTTTTCCTGATCATTCAGAGGAAGAGAGCTAGTTTCCAATAACAGTAACAGTAACTGTATACTCAGATTGCTCGTGGGTCATTAGCAGAACAAAAATCCTCTATGAGTTTATAGACTAAAATTAATATTTCTTCATATAACCATGGGATACTGAATAATTTCTTAAAACTTGCATAATTTAAGTGCACTATTTTTTTTCAAGAAACATTTTATGATAATTCTAATTTTTCTCTGTTGGATGTAAATAACTCATATTAATTTGTGCCTACCATACACATACAGGTTATGAAGGGTGAGAGTTGCAATAAGCAATACAGTTAAAAGTTCAGACTTACTATTCCTCAGTTTGGTTCTTGAGTTGCACAGCATTGCACAGGAAGTGTAATGCACTTCTAAGTTTGGGAAATAAAAAACCTTCAAGAGATTTTCTCATATGACTTGTTATTGGAAAATTATTTTCAACTTGTTAAAAATATGTAGATACATATTTTGAAGAAAGCTTTCTAAATGTGTTAGTTACATTACTTGCTTTAGGGGCCTTAGTTCTTGACATTGACTTCAAAATAATTAGGTGTTTCAGGGTAAATAAAGTAAAATACATTTTTACCAACATGTGATTATGAGACCATCCATATTTTAAAAGTATATGAAATCTTTGGTAGAAGAGAAAAAAAAGAATTATTTCAATAGAAGCAGGAGTGTTTGGCAGTTAGATTGCATTTCTTTTCCGCTGGTGTCAGCTGGGTGTTTCAGTTGGGATGGATACAGGGTCAGGCCTCCCAGATGGCTGCATTTGTGCCTGGAATGTGTAGTGGATCTGTGCTTCTTATGTGTCTGTGTACTGCTTTCTGTAACTTCAGTTCGTGGTCTAATGTATCAAAATTTATGTTTACAAAGAATGTCATATTGTGCCTAACAGTGTCTACCTGTAACAGAATAAAAGAAATAGGAAATTTATGACCATTTGCTTTAAACTTAGTATCTGCAATCATTTGTTAATAGAAATGCATATTATTGTAACGAGAGAAGACAACACAGCATTAACTGTTGTAAGGGTTTTCTATAATTAACTTTTTTCTATTAAGACATTATTTAGGTAGTTACATGTAACATGGAAAGTTGACCCAAAGTCGTCTGCTGTGTCAGATGCTCCTGCATAACATTTTTGGGACTGGATATATAAAATTGCCATCATTGGGGCCACATAAGTTGTCTGCCATGTCTTCCAAATTCAACAGGTACCTCTTACTTCCCTTGGAAGGAAGTATTACCATTAGAGGTCACATTTACTATTGTGTCTGTGTCAGAAGTTGAATATTGTACTTGAGCACATTGCTTTTTAAGGATAGTGGGAAGTTTCCTAGTATAATACCAGTGTTTATTTATGTAGATATAGACTTTTCTGGAAAATATGATATAGATACATAAATAAAATTTATATATCTATACGGATAGGCATAGTTCTCAGTAAATAGAAGGCCAACATTTATGTAAAATTTCAAATTTTTATCAAAAGCCCACACATTTAACAATTTTACATCTCAGGTAAAATGTCATTCCAAACAAAATATTGCATAGAAAAGGAAATAGCATTATCATTATTACATCCCATATACTTAGCTTTTTCAAAATTCAAGATTCTGAATATTATAAAATTCCTTTGTAATGTGTATTTTCTTATGAAGGAGGCATCTTGACACATCACTAGTGAAACCGGGCAGTAATTTCCTAGAACTCATGTGAAATATTGTAATTGCAGTGTCTAAAACGCATGTTAAATAATTTCTGTAATAAAAGTTTAAACTAGAATGTACAATATAAAAAGATTTATGACTACAGAATTTGAAAAATGTAAATAATAAATTAGTTAACTGTGTAAATACAGTACATGGAGTAAGATAGAAATGTAAGTTGAAATCTTATGTAACTCTGTAATATGCTATAATAAATTAGTTTCATTATTTTTTGGTGCAGTTCCGTATGGAAAGGCCTGTTAATTTGTTTTTAATTTCATAACTACAGAGTAGAAGAATCTGAAGTTCCATTGTATGCTTCTGACAAACATTACCACTGAGGCACTGGTTAAAACTGTAAAACTGATGAAAGAAGAGGAAATAAACACATATTTATGAAGTGCTATATAGAGTGGGAAGCTTTTGTTTATTGTTTTCTTCAAATGTGTTGCACCCTATGCCAAAGCATGGATTTGGTGTGTTTCTGTTTTACAGCCTCAAAAGCCTTTATCACAAGAGGAAATGCATTAACAGAACCTCAGGTCTCAGTTACATTTCTGCCCATGTATCTTGTAGGTTTTGCAAGTTGGTAATACGAGCAAGTTCCAAGGGTGTGTCTGTGCACAGACCATGTACATGCAGGGTGCTGAGCATTTTCTGGAAAAAGCAGATGTAGATAGATTTGACACCACAGCAGAACTAAACTGAAGAGAAGGTGGAGCATATCAGGGCAAAGCAAACAGAGGAGGCACAGAATTCACTATGGCTCTGGGGGTGCAGGAGAAGGGGAATCTTCAGCTCATAGTGGGGAAACAGTAAACAGGTGATGGGGTCAATAAGATCTGGAAACTGAGATGATTGAAGTAGATGAACAATCAGGGGGAGATGTCCTGTATACATATACATACTTACATATATATATAGGAAGCTCACTCAAGTCCCTTATGTCAAGGAAGCTACTGGGACACTTCCAATAATCCAGTGTGTCTGGTGAGAAAATGTATGAGGAAGGCAAAGGCAGTAACTTCTCTCTTTAAAACTCCACACCACATTCAGGGGAGAAGAGGCAGGGAAGCAGAGGCAATCTATCTGTTATGTGCTTGAATGACAATGAATTGTAATCATGCTGGTTTCTCACCTTGAATAAAATTTGTGTTTCTTCATCTGCTATAATCCTCTGAAGATCCTGAATAAAATCAGCAATGGGAGATCTTTCAAATTGTTTTTTCAAAAGCAGAAGAGATCAAGAAGGTGGAGTAAAGGCCCAAGGTGTCACAAGGTATGTGCTGGTAGACAAAGCTGAAAGCTATTTGTTTGTGGATTTTCTTGTGCAAAAGGAGCCCTGGAAAACTGATATTCTGGGCAGATGGAGGACTTTCCATGGATATAAATGTGACGTACAACAGAAAGGACTTTCTAAAAATCTGATCTGTACTTCAGGTGACTTCCTCCTTGAAAACAGAGTGGGGTGGAAGATAAGTATTTTGTAGCACATTAAATTCTTTGGAGATAGGAAGAGGAGGTGAGGTGGAAAAGCTCCCAGTCCAGCGATCACTCAGGCAGAATTCTGTGCCATGGGAAAGAACTGCAGTTCAAGTGCTTCTTATCACTTGTGTATGATGGAGAGTCAAGTTCCTGAGCAATTTAATTCCAGATCATTTGCATTTTTATAAGTTAAAGCTAAAATCTTGCATCCCATCTAATTCCTTAAGCTTAGTGGAGCTGAGGCAGCACGGGAGAAAATAATTAAATTGCTATGGCACCATATCAAAGACTCTTTTAACACTTCAAAGTTTTCTATATGGCGCCCATAGTAGAGTCAATGCATATGCCAGAAATGAGAGGCTGAGAGATGTGATACTACAGAAAGCCTCTCAGAGACAGGTGCTCTGAAACTTGGGCTTTTTTTTGGCCACAAGAATTTCCTACAAGCTTCCAAAGGAGAATTAATGTGCACAGTGCATAGTTGTTTGAACTGGACTTCCACATTTGTTCTTGTAATCAAGCTTCCACATCAGAGAAAATAAAGTCTGAAATTGCAATCAGCATGGATGGAGCTGCTTGGAAACTTAAGATCCAGGCACAAGCTTAAAAGTCTGAACTACAGCAGTGGTATTCATTTTGTTCCTAGTACACAATCGTCTACAAAGGTAAGTCAGAAATGGCCAAAATTTCTAGCAGAAGTCTATTGCAATGTCTGTTGGTCTGTCTTTGTTATCAAATCAATCAAGATTTAGTATTCATATTTCTCTGATTTTCCTGTTACATATCCTTCAGGACTGAGATCTGATTTCTGTGAGATCTGGATTTGGGGACCCAATCTACTTTATTCCAGGAATTTCTTATCCAACCATCACTTACCTGTGCATACTCAGAGATCTTCCTCATGGGAAGAAGAACATTCTGAAATTTAGAGCAATAGAAGAAAAAAATCCCAAACCAACAAAACCAAACAGGGAGAATAGAAGAATTTTATTCCCATTAATTTCTGATTTCCAGAAAGGAGAAAATGCGCCTCTTGGGATATTTAGACAACTTCATCCTCAAACTCAGGATGCAGTCTCTCACATAGAGCTTTTTTGAAATTCAGCTTGTGTATTTTCATATATTTCCATCTTCCTCCAGAAAGACCTGAGATTTCCAGTGAACAGTTCCTGCTACCAGCCCATTCAATCAAAAAATACGTAGCTGTCATGACAGCTCACAGGAGGTAATGAGATACCCAGGCTTATCAATAGTTAGATGGCTATCTCACTCATAAAATGTCATTCAAACAGCGAACAGACTTTGTAACTTTTCATCTCTTGTGGTCAAAAAAAAAATCTGTAGCTCCAGCTCAAATCTATGCTTGTAGAAGCACTTTCAGACTGTTGTTAACAATAAACTATATATCTGGAGAAAGAAATTTAGTCCTATACTCATGTGAGCAAGTAAAAACTTTTCCTAAGACATCAACAAGTATTTGCTGCAACTGTATAGAATAAATTGCCTCATGCAAATAAATAATTCAGTTTTTGCATGCAGAAATGAATAAAGTTGGCATATCAGTAAAGAAAATTTTTACTGTTATATTTTTCCCCAGATATTTTACTGTTATCGCATCAGTGAAAAATTCTATATAAATTTTAAAAAGGAGTACTTTTCTCTTCATCGCTGTCATCAAATACAGGGCATCAGACTTCTTCACATTCAGGTGAAGCAGCTATCACATTCTTAGTAAAGAAACTTTATGTGAATGTTTTGATGGTAAGGGCCAGCCTGTTGTTGCATGTGCAGTCATTCTCTGGGTTGTAATAGCTATTCCAAATAAATCATGCTGGACAATATTGTCTCTGTTATCCATGAAAGAATAATAAGAAAAAAAGTCCATCTTTCTTCATCCAAGAACACCTGTTTGGTTTTGGAAACTTGTATTCATTATGGAAATGCTCTGGAAAGAATATATTTTTATATAATATACATATATAATATTATACAATTTTCATATCAATTTAAGTTAAATTGATACTTGTAGCCTGCAAAGGATACCCAAATCCAACAAGCATTCCCCACGAAATGTAGTTAAGCACAAAATATTTGTCCTGACAGGGGGATGTCAGTGGACAACATAAGATTTAGTGTTGGTTAAGTAGTAACTTTGCTTATTTATGCAAGTTATTATCTCCCCAGTCTTACAGTATGTCAGAAATGGAGAGACATCTACATCTGAGCTTTGCTCACACGCCTTTTCCAGCCAATGGAGACAATCAAGTCTTTAGTTCCAGGCCACAGAAGGTTCTGTGTTGGAAAGGACCCACAAGGATCTTGAAGTCCAGCTCTTACATGAATGGCCTGTTCAGGACTGAACCCACAACCTTGGTGTTACTTGCACCAGGCTCCAGCCAGCTGAGCTGATCTCAGGCCCTTCAAGGTGCCATCGCCTCTGCCTCTGAGTACACCCCTGGACTGTGCCAAGTGCCAGAACCAGGTCCTGGTGCCCCCAACATATGAAGGACATGGAACTTTTGGAGCAAGTCCAGAGGAGGGACATGAAATTTATAAGGGGACTAGAGCACCTCCACTATGAAGACAGACTGAGGGAGCTGGGGCTGTTCAGCCTGGAGAAGGGTGTGTGGAGACCTCATAGCAACTGGGAAACTGGAGAAGGACCCTTCATCAGGAACTGTAGTGACAGGACAAGGAGTAATGGGTTCAAACTGAAAGGGGAAACTTAGGATAGATATATGGAGGAAATTCTTTACTGTGATGGTGGTGAGGCGCTGGAACAGTTTGGTCAGAGAAGCTGTGGAGGTCTCCTCCTTGGAAGTGCTCAAGGCCAGGTTGGGTGGGGCATTGAGCAACCCAGTCTAGTGGAGGGTGTCCCTGCCCATGGCAGAGGGCTTGGAACTAGATGATCTTTAAGGTCCCTTCCATCCCAAACCATTCTATGATTCTGTGATTCTAAATGAGTGACACCCAAAAAGTTCTCCATCCCTTCACTGGCACTAAAGGAGCCCAGAGGACAAATAGAGGACATCTATAGGTAGATGTTAACATTGCCCCTTTGGTATTTTGAAGTGGCTGCTACAACTGAAGTTTGAAACAGCATTTCTTTACATGAATTAGAGAGAATCACAAGCTGTCTCAGATGCCTTCTTAAAAGGCACACTCGAATTTCAAATCCTATATTCATTCTCATGGCCCAAATAAGTTATAAACTGCAGCTCACATCGACGTGTTTGCTGCAGCTACTGTACTGTGACATCAACCTAAGGCAAGCTTCAGCTCCAGCTAGATGGTGGCTCAGCCCATTAGCTTGCTGTTTATATTTGCTCTCTCTCCTGCTGTGAATAAACTATAGCCCTGTAGCACAGCCAGAGATAAAACCTAGTATCCTTGCATGCAAATTGAAATGAGTGGAAAAACAAATGTTGACAAATTACTTCATTTTAAAATGGAATCTTTGCACTGTGATCTTCTTCCTACCACTTGTTATGTAAATAAATGTTATAGCCTGCAAAGTAAAATGTATAGAACACAAATTCCCATTCTGCCTATCCAAAAGTAATAGTAATGGTAGGGTTTACTCTTCCTATTTAAGTAGCATCCAAACTGTATAATCTGTTTTCCAGACAGTAAGGAAGATAAAGATCCTACCTCACAGAATGGAATGTGTGGAGCACTACAGGGAGTGTTGGCTGGGACGGTGATATCTGACAGGGACCGAGGACTTGACAAATGTCCAGAGGAGGCCCTGCTTAGCTGACCATATTTCCAATCCACAAATTAGTGTGAAATACATTCACTTCATATACCAGCATGTTTCTTGGGAACAAAATGGCCTGATTGTGTCCTGACTGAATGTATTCTTTATTAAAACAAAAATAAACAACGCCCCCAAATTAGTAACCCACAGTAACATCAATCCATGGGATAAACAAAATAACTCCATTGTTGTGAAACCATTGTTGAAGTACACTGATATAAAGCAACAGTATTAGCAATGGAAAAATTGGAGGCTATTGCTGAAGTTTAGAATGAATCCAACAGCTATCTGAGAAGAACTTGCATGTGATAGGAGGTGACACACAGTGTCTGCATATTAGACTAGCTCTCAAAGCTCTTTTAAACCTTGCATTCATTTTTATGATGGGGTTGTATTTTTTTACCATGTCAGGAGAAAAGGCAAACTTTGCTACAGAGGGCTTCAGAAATGGCAAGTTTCCATGTTGTCTTCTCTTTAGTTTAGAGACCCATCTCTGTATCAGAGCCTAACCAGTCCACCTTAAATTGTTGTTTCTCAACTAAATTAATAACATCAATCTTTTGTCTTGCTACTTGCATACACTGATTATATTTTATACAACGTTCTTGTAAAGTATTGATGTACAAAGTTTCTGTAAGACAGCACTGGTACTCTCTTAATTTCAAATTATCAGGTAGAGCTAGGGGAAAATACATCAAGTTTTATTGAGCAGGAACATTGTGAAGATGCCTCTTTTCATTATGAATTATTGCTTTAGTTCCTTAGACTGCTCTGGGCTCTTTATGCAGATTTTCTTAGACTCCTTTCTAACAGGCAGGGCAGACCCAACTTTCCTCTAATTTAGGAGATACCAGAAATGGTTGGAGGAAAAGGGTGGTTAGAGGGAATAGATGCCATAATTGGTAAAATATCATGGAACTCATCCAAACTACCTATAAATGATACCTATGGATTGATACAGTCCCAACAAATAGAAGTTTGGTTTCGAACAGTATAGTTTTGGGATCCTGAGGGCCAGCATCTGTCTTGGACAATCTCTTGGAGACTAATAAATACTACTAGCTAGGTTTTAAACGCAGTTCAAAAAACAACTCTGCAAAATATTTGTGTGTACTCTTAAATGTTTTGTCAAGTCCGATTTTGGGCCATCGGTGTTTGAACTGTAAAAGAATCTTCCTAATCTTATTATGTCATATTATGTGGTAACTTTATATTGTATACAGTAAATATTTTTGAGAATTAAGTAATGGCAAAAACATCAATCTCCACTTTTATATAATCATCTTTACAAGCTTTTTTTTTTCCACACTGGCTTTTAAGGCACACTAACAGGAGCTACAGAACGAGGAAATGATACAGCATCAGCTTCTGGCTTATTGAAAAGGAAGTGATTTAAACTTTAGAAATAATTGGTAGGTTTCTTTTCTTGGTTGGCCTAAGTGAAAGGAAGGTCATTTAAGTGAAAGGAAGGTCATTTAAGTGAAAGAAAGGTGTCATTTAAGGACCTGAAACCAGGTTCCAGTAAGATTCTTTTTTATTAAAAGAAAGAAACAAATTCAGGCAAAAAAACCAACAACAACCCTGATAGATCTGAGGCAGCCCACAGCATAAGAGCTGCCAGTGCCTGAATGGGGACTAAGTGTTGCTTATGTTTAAAGTGCAAATTAATTTTCTCTCTGGAGAAACGACGTAGCTCAAAGCTATGCAAATCTCATACGTGAACAAGGACTATTCAAGAAACTGCCAGTTAAGACAACTGATGGAACAAATGCAGCAGAGGAAGAACATTGAAATTTATGGTGACTAGGCAAAATAGATCAATGGAAACAAAATACATCTGGAATTTCCCTACCTACAATAGGAGATGAAGAGAAATAGCTTGAAAACTATCCAAAGACAGAAATACCACTCCTTCCTGTAGAAGAGAAAAGGTAAAAAAGAATAGACAAAAATTAATCTAACTGGATAATCTGTTGAAAGAAAAGCAGTCCAATACATCTCTAACCAAATAAAGATACTGACCATTTGATTGTCTTGGATAGCAGGGTAAAGAAAGAGGGAAGGCAAAGCATATTTTTGAAGCAGCTCTGTTGTCGCCCAACAGGTATTTTTCACAGTACCCACCTTTAAACAGGCAGTTTACTGCCTACACTGCTCAGAGGATCTCTTTAAGTTGCTTCCAGGGACCATGAAGAGACAAAGATACAGAGACAGCCTCCAACCTCTGTCCTGCTCTCAGTCACTGGGGAAGGCGTGCCAAGAACTGAGATGGATTAGTCAGCGACATGAAAATGGGCAATAGGAATATCTCCCCTTCCTACTCCATGCCATTGATGAGGGAAAAGATAAAGAAATAGCTGACATAACTCTTCTGCTACTTGAAGCTGAATTATCTTCAGGACCTTTTCTTTGCCAACGAAAAACCTCTCCTGGGCAGTTTGGATATTCTTTTACTACAGCTCTGTAATGTGGATACCTTATAATTTAATAATGTGCTCTCATATATTAGGAAGAAACATAGACTCTTGAAAAACACAGTAATTTCCATTGTTGTACACAGGTGGCCACTATTTTGATTCTATGTTTTGTGGTGAATCAATGCAGTGGTGATGGTGTCAAAATCAAAGTAAGTAAAAATTAAAAGATTTCTTAGTGGTTCTAGCTAAATTCTGCTGGTGCTACACTCCTTCAAAGAAGTTCATGAAAAGTGACTGTCACCTTGAAATATTTCTTTTTTTACCCTGTTCTGTCAGAAATTTTACTGATTTTATGAAAGGTGGATGTATAAAGTCTTATTAGACCATTTTTGGGAGTAGCAAAAACTCTTGGGGAATGTACCCTTGTTTGTTCTGACTGGGGTTCTCTGCATAAGCAAAAAAAGCTGTGTGGGGAGGACCCAACCCCACTATTTTTATTGCTGTTTTGCAAGTCTAAGCTTCTCCATTTTTTCCAAATTAAATTTTTATCAATAAATTCTGGCAGATTGAGCAACAGTTTTTGCAGAGTTGCTATTTGACAACATTTTGTTAAAAAAAAAAAAAAAAACAAACCCCAAACCTCCAAATGTGTGGAGTTGCCTTGATGTCCAAATGCTGTGGCTCTGCAAACACTTCGGAGCTGGTACACAGGAGGGCGCATCTATCCTGCAGTTGCAGAGCCTAAGCCGCACTCGGCAGTCGGCTCCGCAGCAGTAACCCTTTACTTCTGAGACACAAAAGCCGACTTTAGCAATCAAATCTCCAGCTAGAACACAGGAATTGTAACAATAGCCGCAGTCCAGGAGCTTATGCCAGACAGGGATAGTTACATTACAAGCCAGGCTTCAGAAATTACTCGCCTCCCTTCAGTCAGGCCAGTCAAAAGAAATTTACTTAACGAGCCATGATGCTGCCTTCAGAACCAGGAAAATCATGTGTGTGTTTTCTATGGCTTTTTGGGGGCTGGTCAGATCTGATAGGACACATCCTCAGGGGAACAAATCTAGCAAAATGTGGCCTTTAGTGTACATCTTGTTATGCTTTGGTATATGGGTTGAAACGATAGGAAAATAGCATACTGAAGATGTGGACCGTATGGTAAAATTAGCGAAATACCAGCAGCAGTAAGACTGGAATGACATATCCTCTCCATACTGGTACTCTGTCTCATTAAAGTTTTATATTACAGGCTGTCCCAGTCAGAATTAGGGGCCTCTGTGTGAGGTATTCAACAATCACTTTGCCTTGAGCAAACAAAGCTGGGAAAACAACAAAGACTGGGATTTAAAAATCCCAGCCTAAAGCAACAAACAGCACAAAGCAGAGTCTCATAGCTTGTTGTAAATGCCTCTGATCATGGGATTTATCACTCTCCCACCTGTATTCTTCTAATCTAGCTACTTAGCCTCTGCAAGCTGATTCAGAAAATGACTATCTGAATGCTTCAGCTGTTCACCTTGAGTAATACCATGGGGCCAGAATTTGTCTCTGCAACTTGGTTCAATATTGAAATGGAAGGAGACAAAATGAGCACGTGCATCGTGTAGGGATGAATCCCAATTAAAGTGTCTATAGTTCCTTTGTTACTAGGACAGATATTGGCCCATGGTATCATGATGGAGAAAAGCAGAGTCATGCTCCTGCCTCATTTTTTGCACAAGGCAACGCTCCTGCTACAATGGGGAGACCATGCCAAAGACCTTGAGACATGACTGACCTCTGAAAGTTCAGCTATGGCGCTTCTCTCACTTTTTCAGTTTGAACTCACTCGTCCTTAGGCAAGACAATCATCCCCCGTAGCAAAAATTTCCAAGCGGTTCTCTCCCTGCCTCTGAAATCTGGGAAGCTCTGGAGCTGCTGCGTTGTGTATCAGGACAATATGATCTAGTACTTGGGCATTGGTCTTAGAATCTGAGGTAGTGCTTCTCCTAATAAACCAAAGCAATCAATTAAAACATCAGCAAAGGCATGCAAAACCTCCTGAAGCAAACTAACAGGTGAAGAAATGCAACCAGATACCAGTAAGGCCCCAGATAAATTAAAATCTGCAAACTAATTGTTTCCTTAATGGGATAATTCTTCTGAAGACTGCTGTTTGGAAAAGCAATGGCCTGGAAAACAGGGTCAATAAAGCAACAAAAGGACAACTAACAGCACTGAAAGGGGGAGCATTTGATGGAAATGATTTAATCACCAAACTAATTCCTTATCTGTTAAGTAGGGAATGCTGGGCTGGGAATGCAGTGGAGCATACTAGTCTTAGCAGCCAAAGTCCTAACAATGTAGTTAGCTGCTCTTTGATGTAGCAACACATACCCTTTGGGATGGAGCAACTCCTCTGGTGCTGCTTTTCTCTAAAAGGTATTAAAATGCCTGGAGCCAGTAACAACAGCTGTTTTGTTGCTGTTGAGACCAGGGTTATTCTACATGTACAACACACTACCTTCATATTTTCTTTCTTACCATATTTTTCTGTCTTACCAAGTCCCCCTGGATGCTGTGTACTTGATACCAGGTCTACCACAGTGACTCTGGTCTGACAGCTGATGGCAGGCTCTTTGTGAAGTCCTGCACTGTTACCACTGAACTCCATTGCTCAACATGGGACACACTTTTAGGTGAAGTTTAAGACACTCAGATGAAATGTCATCCCTTGCAAAAATTCCTCCAGTGTAACTTGTCACCAAGTCCTCTTCCTCTACCGCCTCTTATCCTGGCCAAAAAGCTGCGTAAGTGGTAACAAAGTTTGCTGCCTCTTACCATCATAATTTTGTGACATAATGTCATGTAATTCAGACCAGTTCTTCCAGAAAATCAGGAACCATTGCTGTATAACACAATCAAATACAGTCTGCCTTAAGAGAAGACTCAAGGAAATAATATAGCATCTAATGCAATAAAAGGCAGTAGGACAATAAAATAGCAGAAATCTATATTTCTCATTGACAGTCTGTAGACAGACAATCTAATGTTACCTGAGATTTTTGAGCCACAGCCCTTTCTAGTGTTACTTCTGTGCTTTTACATGTTTTCCATAGATAAGTTTTCAAAAGATTCACTTTGAATTTGTATATAGCACTTAATCTTTCAGAAATATGCAGTTAAAATTGAGCTAGAAAATACAGCTGCGTCTGTCCCTCCCAGATAAGGGATAGGAGTATTCATCTTTTTGTTTGTGGCAGAGAAAGGCTGGAGACCAGCCAGTGTTAAACTATATCAACATTGTAAGGTAGACTCTGAGGGTACCAAGCAGTATCACAAGTCCGAACAAAGTGGGTTAGCAAAATGACCTGCACGGATTAATCCAAGGAATTTCAGAGGGGAGAAAATGAAACCATCAAATATGTAGCTAATCAGGCTCATGAGCTATTAGGAGACCAAAGAGTCAAGAATAAATAGTCCATAAATAATAAGATGCTGTATTTCAGGGATAAGAATGTTGCTGATTTAATATGATGTGATTTAACTGCCTGTGTTTTCTGTTAACAGACCCTTTCCAGCACAGTCTGATCATCATTTATGTTTTCATGTTCTCTGCCAAATGATGCAAATACTATGCATATGGAGAAATGCACTGGAATGTGTAATACAAGCAGAAAGAAGATCTATACCAAAAGATAAGCTCAATAACAAAAATGCAAGATATAATCAAAGTTTCAGAGATTTTTCCTTTCCCTTATTAATATATTTTCTCAGCTTTGATGTAGCAAATTACCTTCAAACACAGGATGAGTCTTGAAAGCTGTGCCTCTGTCAGAGCTGATGCAGTTCACTAATGATGTGCTGCTACTGTCTACTGGAGAGTACTCTCATTAAACCTACAAGCCCACGTTCAATCAGGAGAGCAACCTGGAGCAGAGGAACCACAAAACATCTTAGTTTATAAGAAAAGGTCTCTCTCTCTATTAGCCAGAAGAGGCAAAATTTTATCTATGGAGTTGCGAAGAAGCTTGTGATATTTTCTGAGAGACATCAAGGTGTGCTTCCACAGCAGCTCAAGGTAATCTAGGACTAGGTAATTGTAACCTGCACATTCCCTGTGGACCAAGGCTGCACACCTCTGTCCCCACTCTTGCATTAGCCCTGGCATCTGTCTGATTTCACATGGATCCCATCCAGGGAACTTACTTGAAAGCTAATTATTTTATTTCATAATCTTTCAGCTTTTCCAGCTCTGTGAACCACTTCACTACGCAATCAAATAAAAGTGCCTGTGCTAAAGTAACAGAGAAGAGCATAAAAAGCTGGGGAAAAAAAAAAAAAAGCTGGTCAGGATAGTGGAACCAGAGCTTGATCTAAATTAGCTTAAAACACATGCTGACCTAAGGGCTCTGAGTGGCACAGGCCACAGAGGTCTGATCTTCTGCCAGCTGCTAGCTAACCTATGCTCACATTTTGATACTGTGTTCAGGCCTTTCTTTTTCCTCTACTGCTTTTCCACGCAGCTTAAAAAAAAGAATTATTTTTTCTAGTCAGGCTTTTTGTATCTGCTTGGCGTTTGCCACTGGTCAGAAGAGAAGCAAAGCAGTGCTGCTGTTCTGTTGGACTCACGGAAAGAGCACATCTGGTATGTGAGCAATGATGGGCTGCCCCTCCGTGCAACAAAGATGGTCAATATTCCCAGCATTTATTGTTCAAACCCCAATTTACAGAGAGCAATCTTCTCTTGACGAAAATCATCAGTTTTGCACAAGAATACAGCAGAGAACATGTACAAGGTACTTTAAGGATGCTCATCTCCCTTCAGCTCTGCTCTTCCTGGTCATTAGAGCGCAGCCTGCCCTCTTCCTCCCCCCACCCCATTCCTTTACTGTGCTTCCCTCTATTTCCTGTTTGTTGGCACTTTGCTTTTCCAACTAGGCCAATGTTTGCGTACTTTTTCTTTTACTTATATGCTTTTTGTCTTTAGACTTTTAAAAGTGTTTTAAACAAATCCCTTTTTTTAAGTTCTGGCTTGTGTGCTCATTTAATCAGAATCTCTAACATAAAATGTTCTCCAGAAATCAGTCTCTCTCTGGTTTGCATATCTTGTATTAAAAATCTTGCTTAAAAATTCACACTATAATTCTTACTCCTTGCTTCCAAAGCCAGTGGATAAATCCTGCCACAGAGATGGACTCTGTTATATGACAGCACATTCATTATGTATAATTACAAAGCACACGAGCTGTTATTCAATGTTGTTAGCTTGGCTTCACTGGAATTCCGGATCACATCTGTACACAATTTATAGTTGCTTATAACATATGCTTGCACACAGTGTGTGAACAGCTAGAATTTAAACTCAGATCCTGCATGAGGCTCTTTACGAATCACAGCTGCTGCCAGTATTGCTCGGTCTTGGAAAACAGGAACAGTGGAATTCTACTCAAGGCAAAATTAAGGCAAGGCATGAATGCCAAGGCTCTAGGAAGGGGGCAGAGATTTGGCTGACTCTAGAGTCACTTTTTTTTTCTTCAAATAGAGATATGGAGAACTGTGCGTAGCTTTTAGGAGATTTTTTCTGAACATTCAATTTATTTTTTTTCAAAGTTTAATGATTGCCTGACAAAACAGGAAATAAACTTTCAGAGTGCAAGAGAAGGTAGTAATTGTACTGTAAGTTAAAATTGCAGTGCCTATATTGGACTGAGCCTCTCAGAATGTGTTCAGGGGTCTTGTATTAACATTAAACAGCTGTTGAGATCTTGTCTTTAATAATGCACAATGTTATTACTCTGAAGAGTACTGGCACTGACATCTCCAAGCTCATATTAGAAGGAAAGCAGACTACTTTAATTGTATTATTCACTATTTCATATGTCAGCACTGCCACTTCAGCTTTCAGGCTCTGAAGAGGGACTACATTTACTGCTGTGTCTTGTAGTCTGCAGTAAAAACTTTCAGGCAACAGAGAATGCTATTTAAAAAGTAACCCTTCATCTTTTCTAAATTTCATGAATTAAAGTACATTTTTTCATCTCAACAGACTGTAAATATAATTTTTCAGTGGCAAACAATGTAGGTGTTACTGTACCTTGTGAAAACCAAACACTGTAATTTCCCAGCCTGGATGACTGAAAGCTTTTCTTCTCTCAACTGCTTCAGACAGCTTGGCTACAGATTTGCTGTCTTCTGTGCCTTGAGTCAGCTGCCTCTCTTATAGCCATGTGTGGTCTGACAGGTGCTTCCTAGGAAACCCAACCCATGAGTGTCTGCTTTCAGAGTCCAGAAGATTTAACTGCTATCCTGCTATCCAGCTGATTGTCTTCAAAGTGAACTTTTAAAGTCAAGCTTGTAGGAGAGAGGATGATGTGAGGATCCCAAACTCATTCCCTTCTCAGAGCTGGTTACCATCCTATTTAAACTGACTGTTGGTAATACACTGCATGTATCAGTCTGGTTTTGACATCCTATTAAATGTGATTAACAAGGTGGATGTATATGCAGAACTTAAGGTTTACATGTGAAGAATTTTATTCCTGCCTTTGCATAACATCCCTGGACAAGTCATTACGATAAGCTAATACTCTGCTAAGGTTTATTCTGGGTATGGTTGCTTCTGGTCAGCAATGGCCAGTTGAGAGTGGCACCAGGCTTTGCCTGTGCAAAGTAGTTGTAACAGGCAATGACTTTGTGTGAGGGAGGTAGAGATGTTTCTGCTGGAGGTAATAAACAAAAAATCAGGGAGAGCACAAAATTTGACTTACATCCAGGGGGGGAGCTGGGTTGTGAAAGAAACTAGGATGCCCTCCAACCCCATCCTCTTCTAAGAGTACAAATGGAGGACACAGGGTTGGATAAAAGTGTCCTCAACAGAAGGGCTGGGAGTGGCTGGCAACTTCTCAGCTGGACCATGCCAGTGGAGCAGTCACGTGTGAAGCATGCTTCGTTTCCCTTCATTTCTGTCCAACTGTTTCCACAGACAGGGGAGCTGCTCTCCTTGAATTTGGTATACTGATTTGCTTTTGGCTTTTCCTAACCTTTCCTAAGGGCAGTTTCAGACTAACTGGCAAAACTGCAAGGCTCCCATCATTTTTGGATGGTTATCCTTAGGACAGAAGAATGGGCTTCCACTTAGCCAACCTGAACTCCTCGAGAAAGGATGGTCCTCAGTGGCCAATGCTAGGCAGCATCTGACATGCAGCTATAAAGTGGGAAGGATGAAGGGACAGGCAGTGTCAGTGCCAATGGTAACTGGCATTGCACTGAGCTGACAGACTGTCCTGGGTGGCCCAGGTGGGCCCTGACACCAGGGCTGCTCAGCCAGGAGATCCCATCATTCCCACTTCCCCAGGCTACAATGGCTCAAATGGAGTGTAGGGACTGATGGCTGGGGTACAGCCTCAAGGAGGCTCTTCTGCTGGGGGCTGAGGATAAGCCATCTGAATATTCCAGTTGAATCCCGTCTGACAAGAGTCTGTGCGGTCCTTCTTTCTGCTTAGTGGAAAGAATCATTGATATTAACTTTTTCCCACAAGGAATTTTGCTTTCATTTTCAGACTGTTTTGTGACACAAACTTTGTGCAACAAACAATTATCAACAGGCTACACAGAGTGCCAAAATTATGCTCAGCCGTTGATCTACTGTCCAATGTCATTATGGTCAGAGTGAATTGGTATGACTATCTTATTCGATCTGATTTAAACAGCTGCTTCTAGCCTTGCCTCAAAGGCCCTACAACTTCCTTCTTGTCCAGTCAGAAGTTGAAATTCAAATACTTCAAGTCATGGAAAGTGATATTTTCTTCTTTCTTTGTATCTTTCTCAAGGCTCTAACAATCAGAAATATGATTTAAATTTTTTTTATGATCCTGTTTGTCATGCACCAAGAAGAACTTAGTCCATGGATCTCAGTGCTGTGAAGTGAATTCAGTTTTATAGCTGGTGTGTCTGGGAAAGAGCAATTTGGGACATTTTGTTGGTAGTTATAGAAACCACTGAAATAGGGAACTCTTTTGTTAATGCACTGACCATTGCAAAATGAAATTATGTATTTTTATTCCCTCCACTTTAGGAAGTGGAACCACTGGTGAGTGATGGCTGTCATCAATGAGTGCCCCAGAATTCATATGTTAAACAAAGTGCCATTCATGGAAGGACAAAAGTAGAAACCTCCAGCTTCACAAAATCTCTTCCTGCTTTTTCCAACTGTGCTGAAAACCCTTTTCCAATTTAAGATAGCACTTGAACTAGTGCTCACCACCAGCAGAGAAGGACTCATTTGGAGGTAACACAGCTCTTCCTAAAAGACTTTCTAGCTTAATTTTGAGAAGTACCATGCTTTTCTGGTTTCTCCTGATGATAATGTGGGCTGCATTTTTTTCCTGACACTGAGAGAACCAAAATGTCCTGAATAAAAGCACCTGTGTTGAATGACAGAATTACATCCAAATCCCATCAAAATCAGTGGCAGCCTTTCCACAGAGCTCCAAGAGAGTTGGACTAGATGTGTTAGTGATCATATTTTATCTTCACTCCATGGTTCCTTAGAGTACATATGTTTATTCATAGCCAAACTGATTACAGGTCAAGATGACTCCACATAAAACTTGACCCTGCCTCTGAAAGGAATTAGTTTCTCCTTGGATAGTACTTAAGGTGAACTACAGGCTTTCTTCCTTTAGAGTGGACTGGCTTATCTTTAAAAAAAAAGTTTATTTTTTTTTACCTGATTGTAGGACTTGCTTGCTTGTATCTCTTTCTTGAACCATTGCAATAAATCTTAGCAGGATTATCAGAGTTTTACAGGCTTTTTTGGAAGCTTTGGATTTGCCTTCATGCTGTTAGGCAGCGCAGGCATGAGAGGATGAATCTGCATCACAACTAAACACCTGCCACTTCAAATCCTGCAGTGACAATCAGAGTGTCCCAGTAGGATCACCCAATTACTGCAGCCTACAGTACACATGATTTTTCCTGCAGCCACAAAAAATTAATTCATGTTTTGTCATAGGCTTACTGCACCGTGCTATGATGCAGACAAATATGAGAAGGCTGGAGCCCATGACAGAATCAAAATGAATTTTCTCTGAAATTATGTAGTACTACGATAGGAAGGATAAAGATAACTTGTTGTCCTAGAAAGTAGATTATATATTCTTCAATTCAAGTAGAAATCCCTTTGACAGATGATATCTAGGGCTGTGGAGAAGGGCTGTATTCATGCAGACAAACACCTTTAATGGTAAAGACCAGGTAAAACAATAGTTTAGTAGAAAGATATTATCAATGAGCTGCAAATAACACTCATGCTCCAAAGGAACTACTGATTCTGCTGTCTTGAAGCAGAATAGGTGGAGGAGTGCTGGGAGTCTGTAGTGACATCAGTGAAGAAGAATGAAATGTCATCTGCACCTCTGCATTACTTTCCAGATATATAACTGACAACGAAATAGAGATGCAACAATTCAGTGACAATTTGGGCTGTTACTTTTTTTTATGAATTTGTGCTCTTTTTTTATAAAAAGCTGTTGTACATTTTAATTGAGGGATTTGCGAAAAGGTTCAATTATGTAAAAAAACCCACAGCAAGGCTCCAATTTCACGCAAATGTTCACAAGATAAAAAAGGCCAAGTATGTCTTTTAATTGTAAAGCTATTTGATTTATAATTATAGCTTGATACATGTTATAAAAACAGTTTTAGAGAAATACTTTATACCAGGAACTAAGAATATCCTAATACTTAGTACTAGTAGCCAAGCAAAAAGAGCTTGTTTTTAAGAAGTGTGTCTAATTATTGCCAGGCAGTAGATAATTCCAGATTCTTGAAATCAAGACTCAAAGAATTTGATCACAATTCAGTATTGCCTTGAATGACTACTGACTGCAGCATCACATCCCATTGAAAACAGCTTGAGAACATTGCCTGAAAACACCCTTAGTCTAGGTACTCAGTGAATGGCTTCATGCAGCATCATGGTTTAAATGTGGTGGTATCCACCACCTCTTCTGGGGTTCTAGCAATGCACTGTTTACTTTGTGTGGGATCTAGCATTCAGAAAAGCTCTGATGCAATTAATATTTGCAGTAGAAGATTGAACCATAAAAATTACTAGATTAGTGAATTTAAAACATCTCAAATGAAGGCAGAATTCAGGGAACAGATAAAAAGTGACAACAATGAGGGAGAAAGAAGAGGAGGGAAGCAAGATGGATGAGTGAAAAAGAAGAAAATCTCCTTCTAGGAAAGCTGTGTTCAATCCCACAGATATTGACTGTGGGATTGATTGCTTCAGATATTGACTGGAAAGGGGATATGGAGCCCAAGTGTTTTAGCCTTTTACCTGTCTGCTTTACTCTCAGTTCTTGTCACAGGGGCAGATAGTGATAGGACAAGGGGGAATGGCCTTAAAGAGAGCAGGTTTAGATTAGATATTAGGAAGAAATTCTTTATTGTTAGGGTGGTAAGATCCTGGAACAGGTTGCCCAGAGAGGCTGAGGATGCCCCACCCCTGCAGGTGTTCGAGACCAGATTGGATGGGGCTCTGAGTAACTTGGTTTAGTGGAAAGTGTCCCTGCCCATGGCAGGGGGGTTGAAACTAGATGATCTTTATGTTCCTTTCAACCCCAACCATTCTATCATTCTATTATTCCTGAGATATAAACCATGAAGTAACCATTGCAAGCTGCATCTACCTTTTTGACTGACTTCCTAATTTTATTTTTTAAAAGATTAACATCTCTTTTCTCTCTGCAGTCTCAAATTCCTGTGTGCAAATGCTACATCATAGAAAAAACTTTGGAGCAACAGTTTCTATAGGTTAGGAAATGTAGTAAAGATTCCAAAGGTTTCCCAAGTCCAACAGTATAGTTCTGCCATCTTAATTTGTACCATAGGGGCATCCTCCAACAGTTAGTTATAGCGTCCGAACAGGGTGGAAGAGGGGACAGATTTATGAGCTCTCCAGAAGTGAGGTCTCTGGGACTAAGACAATGGTCATAAAGTGGTTTTTCAGGTTCCATGGTTCCATGCCAGTTTTCTCTTGTGATGCAAAGCTTTCCACACCCTGCCTGCAGCTGGTCTCACAAACGCAATTGCCTTTTGCCCATGATCCAAACCACTTGTGCAATAGGATCAAAGTAAATTATTTTTGACTGGTAGTTGTTTTTTTTTTTAAATTTGTTTTTGTTTTTAAAAACACAGTCATTTGACTGGTCCTGTTTAGAATATTTTTCCAACAGATGCTTGCACAACTGGCTGCAGAAAATTGCATTGAGGGAGGATCGACAGAATGGGAACTACTTATACTGCTTTTGTTGTAGAGGACTGGCATCTAATCACTGCCTAAGACTGGATGAACGAGGTTACTGATTACAGCAGTATCATTCCAGTTCTCTTGTCCCTTTTCTCACTTTGGGATCAAAAATTTGCAGTTGCAGGTCACACGTTTCCATGCAGAGAGAGAATTGTCCATCAATATTGCTTCCATGGCATCTGCTATGTGCATTAGATGTTAAGAAGGGGTAGTTTACTGGCCTACATTACGTTAGAAGTGACCTTTGAGGAATATTCAATATAGGTCACTCTAGGGGAGTTTAATTGGCTGCAGCTGAAGATGTTGCCGTGAGCACTGCTTTTTTATCTCTGATAGATCTCCTGGCAGTGTACTAGAACAGTGACACTGGATGCTGGGTGTAGGCAGTGAGCTGCCTTGAGGAACACTGCTGGATAGGATTGGCTTAGCAGTCGGGCTGGTTCAAGCACAGTAGCCTTAGTACAGCACCGTGTCAGCTGCAGAGTCGGGCAGGCTGGGGGCGGGGTGTTGTTCAGGATGCCAGGCACAAAGAAGACTGCTACTTATCCTTTCTTCAAAAATACACAGTAATTGAAAATGCTTCTGCAAAAATCTGTCACAAGCATGTTGTGGCTGGCTCACTATCTTAGTCTCAATGGAGTTACATTAGCACCGTGTTAAATACTCCATTGATTTTGGAATTGCTGTAATGGCCTATAAGTATTGCAGGGTTCTGAGCGTCTGTATTGATCTCAGTGGCTGGTCTTGCGCTGAGCCTAGATGTTGCACAGCAGGGCTTCTTTTGAAGTTGTACTGCAGGATATTTGAAAACACAGGTGCAGAACTGTGCCCTTTTGCTTGCTGAGCATGACTCTTTAGGCATCACTTTGCAACAGAAGTCTGAGACTTTGAGTCATATAAGTTGCTATTTTTCTATTTCTTTAATAAGTTTTCTATTATTCTGAAAGCCTTTAGAACATTTTGTCTACTGTTAATACCTAGAGAGGTGTTCACTTGAAGAATTGTTTTATTTTATTAATTACAATTTATTCTTTTTTCTTTAGAAGAGGAAAGTCAACAAAATGATAAAACAAGATATTGTCTCTCCCCTTTCTTTGTCAGGACTTTCAATTTCACTTCAATGAAATACAGCTGAATGCAGCAATCATTTGATGGCTGATGCTCCTATTGTTTGGGGAAGTAGCTACCAGTGAGTTAAATACAGGGAGCCCAAAAGCTAAACTGATTCCTTTATGTGTGCACTCTGTGAAGACACATGAAATGACCTCAGCTTTGCACCACAGGTGCCTTAGTGTGCCTCAATCAGAAACACACATTTCAAAATGACCTTGGCTATCCAACAGACACATCCCATGGCACTAATTCCCTGAAAAACAAGTTGACTGCCTTCAAATGCAGAGGGATGGAAAAAAACTACTGCAAGGAATAAACTTCCCATTTATTTTTCAGTGGTTTTGGCTATTAGGTGCTGATCCCTAAGAAAGAGGAGACTTTTTGTCTGAGAGGAGCACTGGACTCAGATCTTTAGACTTCTGAGGTGACTTGAGGTTTTCAGTCCTTGAGTAAATGATCCCTCTTTCAGTGAATACCAGAGTTAAACAGCAAGAATTAGTTTATGGTTTCTGAGAGAGACAACAAACATGACTATAAGGTATTCTTTTGGAGGTATGGATGAGTCTCTATTTAGCTACAAATGACAACTGAAGAGGGGTTTCTCAGGTCTCTGCAGAACCCTGTTCTATCCCAGTCATTCTCAAGCACATCCATCTGAAGTGCCAGCAGAGCTTGCTGGCACAGGCAGCACACTTGGATTGCTGGTTATCACTGTGTACCAGGTAGCAGATAAAGACAACAAGGGAAGGACAGAAAAAGACATTCCTTCAACATTCCAGAACTTATTGACTGCCAAAGACAGAGGGAAAAATGTAAAGTTCAGACTGGGAAATATGTGGCACAGAGGCACAAATGTTAGTATTTAGGAGCTCCTGAAAAAACAAAACAAAACAAACCCAAAAAACTACAGAGACTTCTGTAAGAAAAATCACTGAAATGGGGGAAAGATGATGAATAAAATGTATGTGTATATTTCTGGACACTCCTGGTCAAAAAAGGGGATTTCTGTGTTGACTGGCTGCAGGCAAAGGCTGGAAGAATGGAGGAGTGGCAAGTCTGCTTTAGAAGGTGGGAGTTCATCTTCTTCAGTCCAGGAGAAGGGAAGCTGAGAAGGGGCTTTCTCTCTATAAATTCATCAAATATGTGTGAATAGTCCTAGGGCAAACACTGAACAAACAACAAACACTGAAAAAAATCAAATGGCTGTCAAAAAACCATTCAAATATGATTAGAGGCTGGAAAATAAGCCTAATATTATCAAGTTTAAAGAGATTGCTATGGTTGTGTTTATCAAAAAGGAAAGAGAGATGATTTACTCCAAATGTGTAACTACCTCCCAGGAAAAATACATTTGATGTCTAGGAATCATAGAATCATTAAGGTTGGAAAAGACCTCTGAGATCACTGAGTCCAACCTTTGACTAATCACCACCTTCTCAACTAGACTGTGGCACTAAGTGCCACGTCCAGTGAGTCCATGAACACCTCCAGGGACAGTGACTTCATCACCTCCATGGGCAGCCCATTCCAATGCTTAATCAGCCCTTCTGTGAAAAAATTCTCCTTGATGTCCAGCCAAGGGACAATCACTTCCTGCTGGTCACACTGGTTCTGATACAAGCCAGCATTCCACTGACCATCTTGGCCACCTGGGCACACACAGCCTCAGCACCCCCAAGTCCAGCACCTCTAGATCCTTTTCTGCTGAGCAGCTTTCCAGCTATTCTGCCCCCATCCTGTAGCACTGCATGGGATTGTTGTGAGAGAGCTCCCTCAAACATAACAGGAAGATGCTGAGCAACCACTGCCGTGAACAAAGCTCTTTCCCTGTTTCAGAGAGGAAACAGAGCTCAAGTCCTCCACATGAGGATTATTGTTACAGCAAACCATGAGAGAGTGCTGAATGCTTCAGCTCCTAATACCCATCTAGAAGACATAGTTTTAGTCAAAAGCAGTTATTGCTCCATGCAAATGTGTGTTAGGTAAAGTTTCACAGACTGAAAGAAGTAAGGCCTATTGTGACTTTGAGGTCTAAGAACATATCCTACAATAGAACACAGAACATATAGCCCTGCAGGAAATAAAACTCTGCTAAAACTCCAAAGATGAACAAGCAAACACATGGACTTTCTCCTCCCTTTCTGAATAAGTTTGATTCATTGACTCTGGCTGTTTGCTTCACTTATAGAGACTCTCCTGTTCTGAACTAAATCATTGTCAGTCTCTTGCTCCTCTGCTGCTTCACAGAATTGTTCATGCCCAGCATCTCCCTGGCAGCCATTTGGTTCAGTCCACCTGGTGGCACAAATGACATTTTACAACTTTAGTCACCTTTGGTTCCTTCACCACTTTGTGCTACTGGAGCTCATAATCCCTTTTCCTCCTCACCTGCATAAACCAACCTTGTGATTAACCCTGGCTGTGTCCACAATGGACAGACCTGCAGGCAGGTAACTTTGATCTTGGATATCAGATATGCCAAACTTTACAGCTCACTGCATGCAAAATCCTTCTAGATAGCAGGGGACATTCTGCTGTTTACATTTCATATCTACTCCCACTTTCTAGCCCCAAAGTCAATTACTAACAGCATTTCCTGATAACTTTTTAACTTCAGAAATGTAGCAACCAAATATATACAAATGCATACAAAATATCTTACAGTAAAAAAAGAGACCGGATCATTATTGCAGAACTTTGATGCAGCTGAATTTTTATTTGAAAATTGATCAACTTGCCAACTAATAATTGGTAATTTTGACATGGCACAGGGGATATTTTCCAGGCTGGTTTTCATGTGGAGAAAACATAATTAGGAGACAGTTTTGCTCAGAATTCCTGTGCAGCTATCCCCTTGTGCTATGTGAGAAAGAAAGACTGATGCTGCCCTCTTATTCTGACCAAGCTCAGGATCTGACATCTTTGTGGGGTGATGTCAGGTTTGCAGGAACTCTGCTTGTAAGCCCTGTGAGCAGAGGATGCAGCCAGCCAGCACGGCTTTAAATGACAAAAGGCAGCTTAGTGGGCTCAGGCACTGTTCCTGCCTGGGTTCCACTAGCTCACTCCTAAGAAGGCTCTAATAAGCTCAGGGCTGGATGAGAACCATAACTGGTTCCTATATATCATATTTCTCCCCACTCTTCCTAATTTTCCTGTGGCATGTAAACATTTACCTGTCAGCTTCAGAAGCTGAAAATTGAGTGAGATCCCAGTAAATTCTCTCTGCAGCTTCATGAAGCATAGCTGCAGAAATGGGCACTTTTATTCCTTCATTATGAACCTACCTCCATGAGATCACCACAGGCTCTGATTCGCAATTTAATCTCTTCTGCTAATAGTGAGAGGAACTGAAGTAGCTGCAAAGAAACTCAATTAGTATTGTAGCTAATAAAAATGATAGTTGTGATAGAAAAATGATTCATAACTGCAGAATGTGCTTCTGCATGTTTTTTGTTACTTAGCCTGCACTAACTGTTGTGATATAATATTGCCCCACACTTTCTGAACCACACGTCTTCCCACTGAGTAGCATCTAAAATTTGTGTTTACTCCAGGGTGGTTTTTACTGACACTTCCTTTTGTCAGTATTATCTTCTTCCACCTAAAGCAGTAGTGTAAATATGACCTAGTATTTTAGGCATTGCTGCCGGCTTCTGCACATAAAAAAACACCATAGAAGAGACCACATAATTGTCAAATAAAAGTTGTCTACGGACATGATTCCTTTACTGCTCACCTGGCAACAGCAGTAGTGAGCTTTTCATTCATTAGACTTTCACAAACCTCTGGATGTCAACTGTGGCATATGTAGATTTGCCAGTGTTTTTCTAGTGTTTTATTTTGTAAATAGGTTATAACCTATTTTAGTGCTAACAAAAGATGCTGAAATACATTAATGAGGAGATTTTTCACAGAAACATTGATAGCATTCAGTGGCCATGGAGATTCCTGGAGAGGTTAGTGTATAATTGCCACTCGTGACTGTGAAAAGCTGTTCCTTTTCTGATGTCTTTTACAAATAATACTTTACTCTGGTGGTAATTATCTTCCACCTCTGATGGCAGAAAGAATCATTCTGTGTTTCAAATTGCTTTTCATATTTCTATTTCTGTAATTAAAAAGCCCAATTTATTATACAAGCTTAATAGAAGATAATTGGAAACAAACTCAGTTATTTTTAACTATAGAGATGGAAAGGAAAAGGAGTTGTATGACATCAAAAAGACAGATCCTTTTTTTACCTGAATTTTCCAGAAATTTTGTTACTGGACCTAAGTCAAGTCCCACTGAGTTCAGTAAGTTGAGAGCTACAGTTTGGCCTTTCAGAGTGGGTTTTTATCTCCAAAAAATGTTTCCCCAATAATTATGGTAATACTTTTACTGGCACAAATTGAACGTCTGATTATTTAAGAGCAATAACATATGCCAGCATGAAAAGGTAACACTTGATGACACAAAATCTCTACTGTGAATACATGAACATTATTCTTTTCCTCTATGTTGTAGAAGTGCATACACTTTCAGAATGGCAAAAAAAAAAAAAAAAAAAACCTGAAAGTTGATTCTGCCCTGGCAGTGATGAGCTAGAACAATCACTGAACACTAGGATGCAACTTCTGAAATATTTGATTAACAAGTTGCTTATGCATTTTGATTAGTACAAAGTAGACTGTAAAAAAAGTGCTTGTGGTACAGTTCATCTCTGGTGTAACTCTGCTGATCAGAGCCCAGTGGGAGTGATAAAAAAGAAAAAAAGAGATCCATTCTGCTATTAATAATTTATATTCTTTTCTTTGTAACTGACCTACTAAATGGAAATACAAGAATCATCTGGAAATGTCTCAAATATAAAACTCGGTGCACAGTGTCTTTCTATATCTCATTCCCAAGATTTTCAGTTGCTTAACAAGAGAAGCTTTTTCTGGTTTGGGGGGTACATGGCCAGGTTTTAGAGGAAAACAGAGACATAAGGCAGCAGCTGTAGAAACAGCATGATCTTTTCCTCAGTCCTTTGTGATAAATCTCAGCCCTTCTGAAGCAAGTTATGATTCTGGTGTGGAAACATGAAGATATTCTTAAAGGGTACATATTTTTACTGATCACATGAATACCAGTAAAATTTAAATACCCACCAAATTATAGTTTCCATAGTCAAACTTCTCATTTCAGCATAAAGTGGAGACACTAACATAAATTTTTAAATGATAGGATTAAAAGACCATCCCCTCACACACATGAAGAGCATGGGGGAACAAGGGAAGGCAAGATGGTAAGCTCCAGTAGCCCAGTCAGGCAAACAACCCCTACTCTGGGATGGGCACTGGAGAGTCCAGAGATTCTGAGAGCTGGCTACTTGAGGGACTGGAAATCTGGTGTAAATGACCCCTGGAGTCCCATGGATTCCCAGTACGCAGCGTGGACCTTCAGGTCCCTTTGGGATGGCCCTGGCAACAGGGAGCAGTGGCAGCCTCTCCCCTGACTCTCCCAGGCTATGGGATTTGGCAAAACTTTAATGAAGTTCAACCTTCATTCCTGGCAGTTTCACAAAGGAAACCATCTAAGGAGAGGAAGTATAACATCAGTACAATCCCAATCCATTAGCATGCTGAGTAGTGCTGAAACTCCTCCTGTGATGGGCAGTACTCAGCAGAAGACAGAGCTGCTTTGTGATGGCAGGGAACAAGCACCATACAGCCACTGGAGAAGGCTGCCAAGCCTGAGAACCCTTCCTCTAGACATGACCAGATGGGCTGACAGAACCAGGTCTGGGGTGTCCCAGCCCTGCAGCAGCATTGCCTGCACGCAGGGAAAGGCCCATTGCATCTTCCTCTCTGGAGTTTCCGGAGAGGACAGCAAGGAGGAGCTGGAGCTAACACAGTGTTCAAAGACACTGCAAACTCCAAAGCCTGGCTCCCTCCAGGGGACCCCATCTGTTTTTAAGTCCTGCTGCTCCCTGAACTGAGGAATGAAAGTGGCTGTAAGGGAAGAAGGAATTTATTGTATGGGCTGGCTGGTCTGCATTTACATCATTGTTTTGTTTTCAAAGAAACTTGGCAAAATATTCCCTAAATGGGTCTCTACTGTGGACAACTGAGTTCTCATTTTTGTTGCTGAAGTTGGGTGCTGAGGAAGGTACCTCAGCACCCAACCAAGGAAGGCACCTGGGGCCTGGGAGATGCACCAGGCAGGTGTCCACGCATTGTGCCTTGCTGTGCTGTGGGTGTTGCCAGCCCAGGGAAACCTGGGGATGAGGGCAAGGGAATGCTTGGGGGAGATTGAGTGGCCTTCTCTCTACAGCTGGTCCCTGTGAGGCTGAGCTGACCCCTGCAGCACACAGGAAGGCTTTGTGGGGATGGCACAGGGGAAGTGGACAGGGGAGCAGATTTCTCACACGCTGTGCTGTGCTGCTCCAGTGTGTCACCCCAAAGGTTCTCTCCCCTTGCTTTCCAAGTTAAAGCATGCACTATTCTCCTCCATAGCTGCTCATGACTGAGATTGAAGGCAGCACTTATTTGCAGAATAATCATTTTAGCCTGCGTTTGAAGTGTTCCCTTTTTCCCCTTACAATGATATTTTCTGTTTAGTTTTGCTGGAAGCATTTCTTAACAAGCTTCTTCAGCTTGCCTTGCAATCTCTGCAGCTGGGCAGGTGCTGGGCCACTACGGCTGTTTCACTGAACATCCACAGCTCTTTCCAAAGGATTGCTGCAGTCCCCATGCCTGTGGATGTCTCAGCATCTGTTTGGCTTTAAACTTGTGAGCCTGCTCACACCACATGTGTTTGGAGCATGTCCAAAAAGTCCACAAAAGAGATTTTTCAGGTCCTTATCTCTCCTAACTCAGTTGTGAGCTCTGTGCCCAAGCTCTCAGTTGAATTTTAAGAAACTTTTAAAGCAGCTCACAGTCACTCTTGCGGCTGTTTGGGACCTGACCCTGGAGGGAGCCAATGCAGTTGCTCCTTATTTTTCTGGAGTCAGATGCTCAAGCTTCTAACTTCCTGATGTACAAAATCTCCAGATGTTGGGATATTTCACTGGTGGAAACTTGAGTAACTTCAGTAACTCCAGGGTAACACAGGGAAACTGTGCATGGCTGTAGTGTCTTATCACTTGGGACTTTTGGGCACCACTGGTAGTAATCCAGTCCCCTTAGCCAATCTGTGTCTTAATTGTTTAAAACTGCAAAACATGTCTCACCTTCCATTACTTTTGTATAAGGGATTAAAAATAATGCCAGCCAAAACTTGCTCTTAAGTAATCAGTTTCCAGAATATTTTTTAGATCTAAATGTCTTATTCAATTTCCAGTTGTTTTGGAGGTGCTATAAACTGAACACATATTTCTGAAGATTAAGTTCAGTATTTGGTACTTATTCTCTGCAAGATAGTGGATTTTTTAAAACAGAAAGAGAATAAGTGGCTTTAAAATTCGTATGGTTTACTTTTATATTTTGCATTTTCAGTAGGGGAACATACTTTAGAAAGTAAATTAGTATCTTGACCCAGAGTAAAAATATGAATTCCTCATGAAATTTGCAGAAATTATTTAGATCAGAAAAGCAACTACATAAGATAAATGTGCAAGAAAGCCTGTGTTACAGCCTTCTTACTGAAACTCACTCACTCTTTGTCAAGTTTGCATGGGAAAAAGTTGATATTCAAGGGACACTTATCATCCACTTTTGTAAGCAGAAAATGAAAAAGCTTTGTAGGAGAGACACAATTATTTCATGCTAAAATTCTCTTAACCATTTAGCATGTGCAGCACTACTACTTTTGAGTTTGCTCAGATAGTCACGAGTAAATTTGATACCTTCACTGTACTGTCTTTTTAATATCCTCTCTCCTATAAGTTTTCAATTTATTCCAATTTCTCTGGTATGCTTTTCATAACTATAATATATTCCAATACCAGGTTTTATAATTACTTGGACTATCTTCATTTCCAAATTTATATTTCAGGCTGTATTTCCTCCCGTGCTACAAGGAACAGATGATTGTACTGAAAAGCAATCTAGGATGTATGTTAAAGTTATTGCAACAGTAGTGTAGGAGATCTAGTTTAATTTGGGGAGTGTCTGGGATGGCTGTTGAAGAGCATGGGGGAATTATTCAACACGGAACTGGTAAAATGACTTGATACATCTACAGACAGCTACTTGTTAATGTGCTGACCGACGGGTGGGTGTGTCTGCCAGCATTATATTTGGTTTTACTGAAATTAAATGTCAGCACCGGAGGACAAAGAAGGCACGGAGTTCCCCCTCACTAGTATTACAAGAAATTGTTTTTTAGGTCAGATTCTGGAGAACTCAGTGTTGCATGGGTGTGGTCCTGCACTGAGCAGCACCCCAGGATGTCAGAGGAAAACATAAGGCTCAGCTCTGTGACTGAAACCATGAACCCTGATCCACCTGAGGACTTAATTTCATACTTAAATTTAAATATGTGAGCAGGTGCTTACAGCTGGGGTAGATTGCACGTGTGCTGAACACTAAGCCAATGTTAAATGTTCCAATGCAGTGTTAGGCTTAGTGTAATCAAAAGCTGAGCTCTAAGTGGCTCGGGACAATGTTACAAAAATAAGTTACGGGTCAGATGGATGCTGATTCTTCAGTCTAGAGAGTAAATACCTCACAAATATGAGGAAAATCACAACCGGGGCCTTTTTAGACAGGGAAAACTATAGACTGTGTTCAAAGATTAGTGGAGGGTGAATGTAACTACTTGCAGGAACACTTGTTTCTGCAGAGCAAAATATTATGACTTTTATGAATTGGAATGGCAGATATGAAAGGAATTTCAGTGTACTAATGTTCAGAAGGTAAAATGTGTAGTTTGTCCAAAAATATGAAGGATTACAGTAACTGTGCTGTTTGTAACATGGGAACCTGTATGAAATGAGCACTGAGGAGAAGAGAGGTAAGAAAAATACAACATAACTCTTCAGGGATCATACTGAGGGAAATGGAGATTGAAAATGTGGTGGGAGTTGACAAAAGATACCAGCACTGATAAAAGAGTTCTCAAAAGGCACTGAAGTAGTGATTTTTGAATCAAAAAAAGGCATATACTTTTGTAAAAAGGGGCTGAACAATGACTTTTGTAGAAGAAATGGAATAAGAGGTAGTACAATGAGCACTGGAAGTGGATCAAAAGAAAAAGTGATCTTTTTTTCCTAAACAGAACAGTTATATTCATTGAGTTCATAAACCAAATAACATAAAGAGGAAGGAGCACAGGAAGGTGGGGAGGGTTGGCACAAACTGAGCCAGAGGGAGGAAGGGAGTGCTGAGAGCAGACTCCTGAGTTCAGCATGTCACCAATGGCATGAAAAAGAAAAGAAAAAAAAACAGAAGTGAAGGAAAAATGCAAATTTTTCTTAGCTACCATTCTGAAAAGAACAAAGTTTTGTTGGGAAATAGGTCACAAAAGATGTGAAGAGGCGAGGAAAGAAAGCAGGACCTTTGTTTGCAAGTGCAGCATAAAAGTAGGGTGTTCTGACAGAAACATTGTGATCAGAGAGGAGACTTCTGAGGCTGGAATGGACAGTCTGCTGCTTTTCAAAGTCTCATTGTATCTAAGATCAAAGGATGGCCAGAGCATCGTAGTATCATTGCTCACAGATAAAAGTCAGACAGGTTTTGAGACAGGCATTTTCATCATTACATGGGGGATTAACAGTTGTATTAACATTTGCAGTGATTACCAGGCTTAGGAGTGGATGAAGTATAATTGTTCGCTTTATACTATTTTCCATCCCTGGGGTATCTGAGTGACTGCCATGTAAAACTGATAGCTGAAAACTGAAATCCAGAGGGTAGTAGAGGGTAGCCAGCCTTCCTGACAAGATGTCCCTCTAGTTTGAGAGTACGCGGGGAAATTTTATATCTGGGGCCATCTGCATGGCTCTTGCACCCATCTGACTTTGGGGACCAGAGCCTGATTTACACCCCACTATGTCCCCTGGTCCCTGGGTGGCTCAGCTGTAGTTACATGCTCTCCCTCTGCAGCTGCAGGGCAGTGCCTGGCCCTCCCACGCCCCACGGCTGGCCCAGGTGGGGACACCCAGCCGGCGCAGCAGTGTCAGCCTTCTGACGCCTGTCTGGGCTGGCAGCCACTGCTCCTCCTTCCCAAGCTCCGGAAACGCGAGGGGCCACTGCATCCATCCACAACCATGGACCAGGCTTTACAAGTGCTGAACGTGTCCTGCAGCCCAATACTCTTCAGACACCACAACGTCCATGCTCTGATGCTGGAAGGCTTCAGGAGCATCCCATCATTGTGCCTGAGCTGTTTGCCACCGCTGGGCTTCTGCTGCACTCAGAGAAGGATATTGAGATCTCAGGGGCTAATTGGTGACTATGGGGACACTGAAACATCTGCCTCCAGGAGGTACAGGATCAGGCTTCAGAGCTTAGACTAGATGCCTAAAAAGTCTGTCTGACTATGGCTTTCCTACAATAAGTATGAACTCTCCTAACAACAGAAAAATAGAACTCTGAAAAAATATTTTCTAGAAATTTTTTTCTAATTCTTGCTTGTGCCTCCATTTCTATGACAAATACCCTTCGTGCAACTGAGGTACTGTGCACAGAAACAATTTGCTTAGAGTAGTTTGGTCAGTAGGCTGGTTTATGAATTTATAATTAGGGTTACACTGATTAAAAATAGGAGAAAATTGAATTACATAGTCTTGCGGGTCCATGAAGTCAGCATTTCCTACCTCTTAATCTGATAGTTGACTACTGATCACCACCTTACTCTAATTTCCCCACATTCACAGAAGAAAAAATGTACAAACAATTCAGCTGAATTTTAGGTATTTCAGGTATTTGTATGTGGCATTAATTTACAATTCTCTCCTGTACAATATTTCACTTAAACATTAGCAGTTCTATCCGGTAAGTTTTTCTTTCTTACCCAAAAGTATTATTACTGAATCATCTTCTATAGAAAGAAAACAATCATTAATCTCCTGAAAGTGAATCTATGAGAGTAAACAGAATCATTAAGAATGTTATATGGAATCAGAACATCTTTGTCACTTGAGTAGTGCCCCACTTAGGTCAAGAGAGACTATGGCCCTCCATTATACAGGAAAACAGAGAAAAATTTCATAAAAACTACTTGGTAAAGGCTTTGATTTTTCTTGGACGATGATGTGATTTCATTACCTTTACATACCCATATGCACTGAGCTTAATTTTCATGTGAGAAAATCACAGTCAGTGGCAGAAACATTTCTATTTGGCTGCAGCTTCAAAAAGGGAATAAAAAATTTAGAAGGTAAGATCAATAGCTGGAAAATGAAGTTCATCTTAACAAGGAAACTTACGGCTTAGAGCCATGCAAAACAGCTGGAGAAACTGTGACTTTCAAAATCACACTGGATGACAAATGATAAAGTTCAACTGAATGAAGCAGCAGCTAAGCTAAAACAAAGAAGTGAGAAAGGAAAAAAACCTCACCTTTGTTCACACATTCTCAAATAACTTGGAGATAAAAATTTGGCACAGTGGCTCAATCAACCTTCCACCCCAGCTGTACAGGCCAGGTGCATCTGCAGAGCGCACACCTTCCCATCCTAGTGCACCCAGTATCGAGAAGCCTTTAAGGAGCACAGAGTAGTGGCTTGGAAGCTGACTCCACAAAGGGAAGAAGGCACTGAAGAGGAGTTTTCAATTTCCTGAGTATTTGCATCATCTGGTGGAAGTGCTGTAGAAAAGAGAGGAAAAGGTTTTTGGTTCCCAGCCCAAGACTCATAACCACGACTGAGTTCAGCTGAGGGGCACCACGATGGTGGGGAACTGGAGCACTTGCCCTGTGAGGAGAGGCAGAGGGAGCTGGGGATGACTGGCCCGGAGCAGAGATAGCTTCTGGTGGGCTAAAGAGCCACTCCAGGTGCCTGCAGGAAGTCATCGAGGGGGTGGAGCTAGGCCCTGCACAGCAGGATATGGAAGGAGGATGAGAGACCACAGGCATGAGCTGAAACAGGGAGGTTCAGATGGGAAAGGAAAGGAAGGAAGGAGAGCCTTTTTCTCCATGGGGACAATGAAGCTGTGGGCTGGGTTGCCCATAGATCATGTGCAGTCTTTATCCTTTTAGTTTTTCAAGACTCAGCTAGGTAAAGCCCTGAGTAACCTGGTCTTATCTAAGAGCTGACACTGCTCTGAGGAGGAGGTTGGTCTAGAGACATCTTGAAGTCCCTTCCCACCTGAATTTATTGTATTAAATACAAACATGCACACAAAAAATCCCCCATAGATGAGAGGTCTGTATATCAAGACTGAAATGAGTACCTCACCCTAAGAAATGTTTTCAGACACCCTTTGCACAAAATATTTCAGATACAGGTTTCACATCAGCATTTCTTTTTTGCTGACCTCTCTCCACACTCCCAGTGCTGCTGCAACCATTCCAGACCAAGGTAACCATTTCCAACTGTGTGCAGAAAAGGAAATCCATGTCTGGGACATAAAATGTGGCAGTACTGTGTGAGAGAATATACAAATGCATTTGGGACTTAGGTCTGGAGTGCATAATAAGCCAGATAATAAGATAATAGCTACTAATTCATTTCCCTATATTGCAATTAGTTTGCAGACTTATCTGCTACTTTGGAAGATGTACCACACCTACCCATTCCTCACAATACACAGTCCTGTAGACTGATTGCTAATCCTGCAAATTAAATGAGCTTCATTCTTTTCCGGTGGCAGATTCCACATGTTAAAAATGGTTGGTCCCAGAGGAAGCTATAATGGCAGGCTCCAGATGGGCCAGTGAGAAAGTATCAAACAGTAATCGCGCTCACGGGTTTGAAGATCAAATCCTGTATTGCTCTGAAAGACGTTAAGTACAGTTTGATGACTAAATCCCAAAGCATTTTGCTCAGCTGCTGCATAACCCTATGTACTGTAGAAACACGGAACTTCGCCTCTGTGCAAGCTCACAGATGCCTCATATTTGACAGTACCAAGCATTTTGGCATCTGTGTTACACCTGAATGCTTTCACGTTTCACAAAGAGGATGCTGTGCCAGCTGTCTCAGCATGGATATTTGGTGTTTTAGACATGCTCTCAGCCTAGCTCCTGGATCAGAAATTGGGATCCTCAGTTGAAAGAGGGGAAAGGAAAATCCTGAGTTGCAGTCCTTTTCTGAGGACTGTTGATATATTATGCAGCATCTAAGTAAAATGCTATCTAGGTTGTAAAATGCTTACACTGGGATCTAAAATGCCACAGATCCCCTTCCCAACATGCTCCCTTGTGGTGTAGGTAGCAATCCAGTTTAATTGCTGGGAGCTTTCTTTGTGCCTTGGTTGGTTTTGCAGCCAGGACTGCACCGTGACCCATCTTTGACAAGGGCGACAGCCAGTGCTATGATTCAGTTAGTGAGAGGTTCCTCTGCCTGAAGTAAGGTGCAAAGGAGACCATGTGCTGTTGCAGTGGGCCATGGTTCCCGCCATGGTGTCCTGGACCTGGCTGAACAAAAAGTTCAATGATTCAGCCCCCCTGAGGCCCAGGAACCATAAAATGGCCACCCGCCCCAACATGGCTGCCCTCAAGCAGCTTGGCGGGAAAGTCCATTAGCTGTAGCGGGAAAGACGTGCCATCCTGCACATCTGCGATGGCCGCCCTGCTCCCCTCCCTGGCTTACCTCATTGTTCCCTTATTCGCCTTATCCACCCTCCCTGCCTACCCCACTCCCCACTGGATACGTTGCGTACATCCCCGCCTATGTAACACCCCCTATCTGCCCTGTTATTGGCTGTGTTATGTTCACTTCGCCCTGAGCTGGGGGATATAAAACAGCCTGTCAGAGGCTCTCTTTTGCTTTTCTTGGTGTTCCCTTTGATTCGCTCCAATACACCTGTTCCTGTTCACCTGAGAAGAGTCCCTCGTTCCTTCACCTCTTCTCGTGCTCTGCCCACCGGTGGCTGAGGCGAGCCTCCCTTAGGCCCTCGCCTAGCCTCTCGCACATAGTCAGCGCTCTTCTCCTGCAGCCACCCTGGGTGAAGCAACTGCCCAGTGCTGGCGGCCTTTGAGCTAGCCACTCAGCTGCCACCGCAGCAATGTGCCAGAGTCAGTAATGCGGATTTTGTTTAATAGTGAGGTAGAGAGATGGAAAGAAATAGAAAAGGGTGGATCAAGCGGAAGATAGGCACCACACATGGATCCAGCGGCATCCTGTTGGTCCTTCTTCACCCCGGGCTTCTCAGCAGTGGAGACTCCGGAGTCGTTCTTCTGTGGGTACCACTTTTACACAGCCCAAGTTCTGGGTATCCACAGGGTGGTTGCAGATGCTGTTCCCATAACTTGCGTGATATGTATATGAGCAGTTACTTCCTTTCTCATAGTTTGCCACAGTGGGAATTTTTGTCTGGTTGCGTTACCCAGGATGTGCAAACCAGATCTTGCCTTGCCAGCACCTTCCTATTGCAAATTCCTCCCCTCTGTGCTTATTTCAAGTACCTGCTCTGGTGGCTTATCTTATGGCAAGATCCTTCTGTGGCCCTGACAGTATTTTGAGACAGGCTACTGTGCTCTTCAAGTCCTTACAGCCTGTCCTCAGCCTGGCCAGCAGTTTAGCCTCCTCCAGGGAGATAGTTCTGAACCTGCAGTTTCAAAATATTCAGAGATGAAGGGAATGAAACAGCCTGCATCTTAGGTGATATAAATACCATGCAACTGTATGAAAGGACTGGATGAAGCCTGCTACTTTCAGGGAAGAAAGATTTACCCTTGGGCAGTTAGTATCTCAGACAGATTCCTCCAGATGGGAGGAGACGGAAAAGGAGAACATGGGGAAAAAAAAAGGAAAAGCCTGCTCTGTCTCCTCTGGGCTAGATAAGCAGCTTCCCCTTCAGCAGGTTTATTTTGTGATCCTTTCTTGAGGCATCTCTTCAGATAGGGAGGCAAGTTCCTAAAATGGGGCTGTGAGACTGAGCACCTTGTCTCTTTGTAATCTGTGCTGAGGTGTTTGTAATTCAGAAGCAGCACATAGCTCATTCCTCAGGAGTATTTCCCTTCACTTCAGGGTAGGCATAGATTACATACAGTGTTTGATCAGGTTTTATTTTAAATTGAGCCTTGGAGTCTCTGATGTTCTATAAAGGGCCAAGCACGCTGATGAGTCTGTCTGAAGGACAGCCCTTATGCAAACACAAGTGTGCTGCCTGCAGCCAGATCCCTTAATAGCTTTCCACTGCTATTTTATTTTCCTCACTTTTACCTCTTGGGCACTTTAAAGTGATCTGTACTTTATCCCACACCTTTCTATTATGCAGTCAATCAAGAAAGGATGGACAAAAGGATGCTCAGTCCTTTACACCACTTCTAAGTTAGTTGTGCTTTTTCAAGTACTCATTCCTACCATGAGTTATTTTTTACTTAGGGCTACTTTTGTGAAGGGATTTAATCAGTGTAATGTCTATTATGGCTAATTTACAAAATATAGAACAGTTGCCTTATAGGAGACAAAAGCTGAAAATAAGACAATACTTAATATTTGGAACAGAGACTGCTTTTAAATTGGCTCTTTATAGTGTATAAACCACTGGGATTGTGTTTCCAGGCAACAAGTTACCTAACTATATGTGACCAGCAAAGACAACTGCCATCTTTAACTCTCCTTAAAAGGATCCATGATGCCTGCAGTCTTTTTTAATAAGCCTGGAAGGGTGGATAAACTCCTCCTTTGCATGTTTAACCAGAAGATTTGCTGATAGTAACTGTCCTAGTCCATCAAACTGGATCACTTACCTGACATAATGAAATCATAATGCAGGTTTTCTATTTCACTGAATATTTTTCCCTTTCTCTCCTAGAGAAACAAAAGTTTTACTCCTTAGGTAATACCCACTCCAAACCAGGCATGTCATGACCTATCAGCTTTTGATGAGTATTTCCTCCCACTTCTATTTTATCTCATAGAAGAATGGGATGCTCTTTTCTGAATTCATATCCATTAAAAAAGAAAATCATGTAAAATAGAACACTTATTAAAATAGTTACTAGAAATTCTGCTTTGCCTCCTTAGACATACAATTCCCTAGCAGAGCTGTTGCTCTGGTGTGCTGGAATGGGAGACAAAATGTGTAATATTTCCCACAGACAAGTCACATGATGCCTTTTCTGAACAACTCATAATTCAGGATGTTTAATTACTTTCCATTTGGAAACAACATGCCCTGTGCTTACACTGCACACTTCTCTTAGATTGGACCAAAATTGTATTATAATTTCACAATCACTCTTACAGAAGAGCAAAAATGAAAGTCCTAGGACAGAGTTAACATGAATCTAATACCAAATAATTGACATGAATCCAATACCAAATAACTGATATTTTGCTTTGACAGCTCTAAAGCAAATAGACTTGTTTTCAGTCTTCAAATGAAAATTCTGTAGGATGTAAATTACAGTTTTATAAGTATCTGTAACAGATTTAAGAAATGCTTGAGGCACACATTTACATGGTTAGGACTATGTCTAGCCTGCTCCTCTCAGCATTTGAAGATTTCTCAGTGAAGGGAAGAAGAAGGGTGCTGAGTGTCACTGGCAAGAGCAGGAAGATCACACACCATAATTCCAGGAGCTGGCACTGGCGCTCAAAGCACCAACCTTGCTGAACACCCTTCCCCAGCAGCTTCTGCCTGATCTTGTTAGTTCACTGCCTTCATCCTTGTGCTTAAATTTCTCATGCAATAATTTAGTGAGCATTTTGTCCCCTCTCCCACTTCAGATTGAGCTTGGACCAGCTCCCTGTCCCAGTCTGCCACTCAGCTGCATGTAGCTTTGTGCCAGGGAGGAGAAATGCAACAGCAGGCAGGAGAAGTGGAAGAAGTCAGCAGAAGTGGAGGAAGTCAGCAGGGCAATTTTCTTAGGGTCAATGATGGCAAATGCCAGCTTAAAGCTCTTGTGAACTTCTGGTCTGAAATGGGTCATGAAAAAGAATGCCTTGGAATTCAGCAATAATACACATTTTTGTGGCAGAAGGACAAATAATTAACAAAGCTTTTCTCTATGTTTAAAGATGGTATCTTACATAATTAAAAAGTAAGGCACTAGCTGCAGCTCCTTAAAAGATTCTTAGCTCTTAACAGAGGAACACAATTTATTATAGCTTCTTTAGTCCATTCTCCAGTTGCACAGGTCTTGGGTTCAAAGTATAGTGTTTCCCTGCAAATTCAGACTGCAATAAAGGATTGAAACTATCCTTCGTCCTGAGAACTCTGACTGGATCGACCCAAACTCCATTTCAGGAAACACATTCCTTTAATTTTACCTTGAAATCATATCGTGTTGGATACAGCTTTCAAGAGGGAAAGATTATTATTATTATAAATAGATAACATGGCTTCAGACTGTACCATTTGTTACTTCAATCTCAGTTAGGTCCATAATAATGTTTGTGCTCAGAAAATCCTCAAGAGCATGAGAGTGCATTTGTATGTCCTGTTAGGCACAAAATTGCCTGTTTTATTGGTGCAATACAGGTGCACCTTTTAAAAGTTTTACTCCCTTTGTTTATAACTGATCAACTAAAAAAAAAAATCACAAAGCAGACGTGACACACTGCCTGGTGATATGGAGATAGTGTCTGCTAATGCAATGTACACATAATTTGTCACTTTTCTTAACATACTAATATGCTGCATTTCTTCAGCCTACTTATCAGGCTTCTTTCCTAAGCAACATCCACACCAAAACAGAGCCAGAGGCATTGAAACAATGGTATTGCATTATCTCATGAAATAAATATCAGTTTTCTTTCCTTTAATGGAGCTGAACAGGTTGAACTCTACTACAAGGATATAGGTTAAGAAGTGCCTGCACTGTGTTTCAATACAGAAAATGTCTATATGGTTGGCTAAATCGCACCACAATATTTCAGCATCCTGTGTTTTTGCTTGCCTCAGTACCAGTTATCAGCTTAACCCTAGGCATCATTGTTGTGGTCATGAGCTCATGAGTATATATCTTGGCTTTTGAGAATGTGTGTTACTTTGTCGTAGTCCCACAAATGCAGTTCAGGTTTCATAGTTCAGTCTATAATAATACAACCAGATCACAATTTATGTACTCTTTGCATTTGGCCAGAGAGGCATTCTCACTGACCAGGTGTCTTCCATTGCTGCAGGTCCATAAGCCAGGATATCATGCTGCCAGTAGCTCTCATTAGGATAAGGAATTAACCCTTTTTTATCTCTTTCTTCTCAAGAGAATGGAATCTTCAGATAATTTACAGCTCAGAGCCAAGCTCAGTGGTCTTACTCAGGAGCTTGAAGAAGGCACTGGGACTTCCTTTGGATTTTCAGAATAGAAGGACACAAGGTCTGAGTAAGCTCATGAGAGATCCTGTTTTCCCCTTGCTTTCACTGCAGGCAGTGTTGTGTGCCTGCAGGAATCATCACTTCCAACTGGTAGAAGCAACAAAGCTACAGCCACTCCATCTTCAGTGCTCCCTTCCCCTTCTTAAAATTTAACCTGTTCTCTGAGGCACTTCATTTTCCCATATATTTCTATTTTGCGTATACCTACACTAGCACTAGTATTTTATTATACCACACCTAAAACCTAGGATATTTTTGTTAATGGAAAAGATTTTGCAGCAGTATCAAATGAGAGAAACTGGACAAATTCTTGAAGGACACACAAAGGTAGCTTCTTATTACTTAACTGGATATATACAATTTCCAGAATTAAGCAAGGGTTTATGGTCATACACTGACTATATATTGTCTATATATCAGAAACTTTGGACTGAAACAGAAACAAAAAGGATATTACACAAGATCCCCTAAAAAGTCTGTGCTGGGACTAGAAACTGAGCTGAAAACGTACTCACCCTGAAGTGAAGCTACCATCTACCTCTATTTCTTAAAGTGGCTACTGCAAAACATATCAGAGTACATTGAACTTCTAACACTATTTTTTATTAGAACAGAGCAGTAAGTATTTTTTTCAAGTGAGAAACTCATAAGGGGCTGAAAGCAAAAGACTACAAACCTTCATCTCCTGTACTGGACTGGGCCGGATTTTCTTTTGAGCCCTGTTTTTAGTCTAGAACATTTAAACAGCCTGCTGCTTTGGATCAACTTCCATCATCCCACCAGGTACCTCACAAAATTCCCTTTTCTTTAGCTCTGGGCTATATGTGTGTTTTCTGCTCCCCTCCACCTGTTTCTCCACCTTAGCACTTCCCTGCCTGCCCAGAGGGACGTCCCTGTCCCTTCCCAGATGCACAGCTCTGTTCTCCTTTGCCTTTTCCCCGCTGAGCAAGTTCAGTTGCTGTCAGAAAAGAAGCGACTGCCCCATCTGTGAAATGTTCTTCTATTGCCAAAGTCCAGTGGCAAAGTGGTCAAGGCAAGGCAGACAAGCAGTCTTCTTACCTGCTATCAGCCACTGATTTTTAAAAGGAACATGAACACACTAACTGCAAACCAGAAAATTAAACAGATGCTATTCATCACAGTCCCACCCGCAGCATCTGGACTGCAACACCATCCTCTTTCTACCTCAGCTCTTCTCTCTCTTCTACACCTTTTTCCTGTATGCCCATCTCTCACTGTCACCCCAAATCCTTTCATATTTTCTGTAATCTATATCAAAGGAATTTAATTTTTATTGAACTTTTCCCCTCTTGTTCCAAAAACTCAGTGTTCCTCAGATCATCTTTTTTTTTTCCTTCTGCTCACTTGTAAATTGCTTTTCATTCAAGAAGACTTTCTTTTCTTTGGTTACATGAAACCTGATATGGTTTCTGATTATTTTTCTTCATTCTGAATCTACTCATCTCAGTCTTTCATTTCCTGACAAACTCTGTGCCCTTGGCTTGCACACGTTTTTGAACACCAATTGCAGTGTATCCAGACCAGATCCTCACAGGGAGCATATCCTGTAGGTGGGCTGACATCAATTTTGATTTATTTGCAATTACGCCAGCTCAGAATTTGATTCCTCTTGTTGTTTTTTTTTCCCCCCCCGTTGTCATTTAAATTTGGTCTAGTTAAAAAAAAATCCTGACAATGATTGTATACCTTACCATTCCTGGTTTAGTTTGCAACCAGGTAGCAATGCCTACTTCTCCTCTCTTTTTTCCTGTTGCTGACAAATAACTGACTGCTGTGCGTTTTCAGGACTGAAGCTGTCTTTTTTTTGCTTGTGTTGCTACTTTGCTAACTAATGTCTATTCTCAAACTCCTTATTTACTTTTTTCCCTTTATACCCCAGAAGTTTTATCTGATCTGTCAAGCTTCCTTTATAATTGTGTTCATATTCTTGACCTTGTCATATGTTATTTTCTTTATAAGAACATGGGAATTGCCAAATCAGAAAACAAACAATGATTCATCAAGCCTACTAGCTTGTCAAAGAGGGCAGAAAAGGCTCACAGGATATCTAGACAGGAATAAAATATTATATAAGAGGATATAAATCCTCTTTGGCTTCCAGCATTGATCAGTTTGAGCCCTCAGGCTTTAGTTTATATAGTTTACTGTTCTTATTTCAGCTAGTATGAACTACATATGGCCTTTTTTTGTGCAGGTGTATTTTATGCTGGTAAAATTTTACCATCTTTACATTTTGGCTAAAAGCAACTGGGTTGGTTATTTACATTTTATTTATATTACATTTACATTATATGAGAAGCCTTTTTCAATGCTAAGAAAATGTCTGCTTACAAAAAACCTTCCTGGTCTACCTACATATAAACAAAACAATAGGAAAAAAGGTATTTCACTTTATGTACCTTCAGTGAAACAGGATCCTTCCTCTCTCAGTTATGTTTATATATGACTCTTTCAAATTTTTCTTAAGAAGATCAAATGATTTGAATCTTGCACCCGCTCTGTGGTGCAAGATATAAGAAGAAAAAGAACAGCTTCCCAAATGGAAAGGAAAATTACTTCTGTAGATCTTCAGCAGGAGAACATACAGGACAGGGTTGCAGGGTTATTTCTTGTAAAGCTCAGTAGTGAGGTAGGGAACTGAGATAGTCACTTTAAGAAGGTAGACTTGAGAAGACAAGTTTAGATAGAAAGTTTTGGATAGCCTTTAGCTAGACAACAGTTTTGTTTCCTTAAAATCTCTGCCTTTGGGATGAGAGAATCACCAAGATGCCACTTGCTGAAGAACTTCTCTTAAATGAATACCATGGATACAGTGTCACTTATGGTTTTTAAGGTAAATTACAGTCTTTAAAACTTTTTCTTTCCCTCAGTTATGAAAAAATGCTTGAAAATGGGGTATGTAGGTGCCTTTTGTGGGTAAAACATGTGAAGTGTTCTTTTCAAACAGATGAGTAAAACTCCAGCAGGAAATCAGCCATGTGCTGCAGTGCTGCTCCAGTTGGGAGGTGGTTGTCCTGTTTGGAGCCAGTGCTCTGATACTGTCCTCCATTCCACTTTGAACTTTCACTCACAAGTTGAAACTGAGCATTATCTGCCTCAGCTGCAGAGAGAAGGCTCCCCAGTGCCAGTAGAGCCATTGCTTTCCTGGATAGCCCAGTTGGCACAGTAGTGTCCCACAAACCATGGGCCAGCTGGGAAACCTTGGAGAATTCATCTCAGACCCCCCTGAAATACTATTTCCCAAATGCCTGAGGGATCATGGTCAGTTCATGACTGTTTACAAAGGTGTGCTTTGAGCAGTTCAAGGAATATTAACAGTTAGGTCAATTGAGTCATTATTAGTTATAAGTTGAGTCTGATTAGTTGTAAGATCAAAATAGGAAAGCTCAGAGTAATGTACTGCATGCTGTACTACACTTTAGGTAAATAAGAACAGCTGGGATAGAAATCATAGAGCAGAAATTAGGTTTTTTCCCTCTTTAGCTTGTAGGTGGTGGTAGATATCTTTTATCTCCACCTACTAGTACTAAGACTCAAATAATGTAACTAGCTTGTCATATAAATGAACTTTAGCAGAGCTAGTAAAATTTTCCAGTCATCTCAGTTCCCTCTGGTATTTTCAGCCCAAATAGATGATGAGTGAAGTATTTACCTGGCTTAGGGTGATCTGTGGCCTTCCTTTAAGCCTCCTGGATTATTTTCCCTCTTTTCCACTGAAAAGAGTGCACAGCACTTCCTCTTTCTATAATTTATTGATATGGCCTTTTACAACTTTTATGTACAGAACGTGTTGTCTAAGCACTAAACATTCCTCTTGTTTCCTACCAATCACAGCCCCGGAGGAGGTTTGAGTATTTCAGTTTCACTGATTGCAGATGAGCAGGAACTTCAGCTGCCATGTGCTGTTTTCTAACACACCCTTGTTAATCAGAGAGGTACCCAGAGAGACCAGCTGTGTGCAACTGAACCTCAACCATCTAGCCGAGGTGTAGCTGCTGTGTTCCTGCTTGCCTGGGTTCCTTCTCAGGCCTCTCTCTCTCCCAGCAGAAATTCAGGAAGGGCAGTGCTTGTTCTCTCCATTTAGTGAGGAGGAGGGTGCCAGTGTGCATGTCCATACTCTGGCTTTCTAGATCAGAAGGGTAAATTCTTTGTTTGAAGCATGTTTTCTATATCTAACGGAAAAATGTTTGGTGATCATTTGGTATCATTACACTCTTGATGTATAAGGATTTAAAAATGAAAGGAGAGCTGGATCTTAAGCAGAACAATAACACATTTGGTCTGAAGGATTGCTCCTACTGACTTGTAATGGTTATGAGGCTGAAGAAACCATTTGCTCTTGAATGCTTAGCAGCTGATTCAACACAGACTGATTAGATAAAGAAAAGAGAGTGGAAGGATAATAAATAAAAAGAGTGCTGTGATGAGAGTTCTAAGGAAATGAAAAACACTTTATTGATAATCAGTCTGTGGTAGATTTTGATAATGAACTCCTGTATAATAAGCAGCCAACGTGCTCACCCTGCCACTGGAATTCTAATGAGGAAGATAATAGATCCAAATTAGAAGTTTGCCAGTGAGCCTGTTATTAAAACAATTAAACATTTTAAATGCAAGTAAACAGAAGTTGGAATCCCTATTTTGCTATTAGGTTATATACTATCTTCCTTTTGTTTCCTTACTAATGTATGGGCAAAGTTATCCTTTGGATATGTACCTTTAAGATTTTTATGATTACCTTCTTAAAGCAGGTGAGACTATTGTGGATGAAATGGGGTTAAACACTGACATAAGAGCAGGTAATTATGTTGTATGGGACAGGTAAAAATAAGTCTTCATGTCAAGACACAGAAATATGGACATGAAAGTCCTTCTGCTCTTAAAAGTTATAAGCTCTATTGAACTATGTTCTGTTGCAAGGCAGTAGGTCTGTACATGGCATAGTAGTTAAAAAATATAAGTATATCCACCCAGGGGTTAATCAGATTTCTTCTTGCACCCAGGCAGCTCTGATCATCCCCTTACTGAGCTCTGCTAGAATGAGCATTGACCAACACCACAGTGTTTTCCCAGCTCAAACCCACCTCCTGACAATGCCTCTATGCTTAATTACTTGCCATAATTCTGCCTTTGTGGCTGTAATACCCTCCATCAACTGCTTCTCACCAGCCTGTTGAGAATCTGCCTTTCCACCTTATTTAGCTACTGTTTAGCTCGTCCCTTGTTTTTCTCATTTTCTTTTTCCAATGAACTTACTGCATGATTGGTTCTTGCTAATTCTGCCAGATAGTCACTAACTGTTGCCAAGCAGGCTTGTCACATCATTTCAGCAATTTTATACTTTGCTCTTCCTCTCCTCTTGTTCCCACTGCTGCCAGCACTGAAACCGGGGCCCAAGAGGTCACCTGAAAGCTGAAATGGGTCACTGTGGCTCCGTGCACCATTTTGTGTCTCAGCACTATCTCCTCTTCTGTTTCACAAATGCAGGTTAAGCAGTTGAGCAACTGACCTGGAGGTGGAAGTGGGTTTAATCTTTCCTTTTTCTTTGAATAATTCAAGGCGAATTCAATATTTTAGCTTCTACCATGCTTGGCAGAATACTTCATGTTTGGGAATTGTGTGTTGGGAGGAAAACAAGAGGAAGGACATGAGAAAGGAAAAGAGAAGGACCTAACTGTTTACAGAATGCCTTAGATAGCTTAATGAATTTCAGTCTCACCAGGGAGTGACCCTTTAGGGTGAAGGATGACTCAACACAGAACAAGTTTCACGTGTACACTTGTGGTAGATAATATGCTACTCCTGAGTGGAGAAAACCCTTTGAAATTAGTAGTATTGGATCCTCAAAGAACCCCTGACCCCCCTCACTTCAGACCCTACCTGAACTCCCTACCCAGGGCTCCAGGGTCTCAGCTCACCTCAGGACTGAACCCCTGGCCCATGCTACTTCCTACAGTTACCCAGAAGGATACCTTATTATATATTTAAAAAATTAATTACATTTCAGAAGACTGCAGCATGACCATAGTGTATGGACAGTTCCATTTCCTCTGGAATTATGAAAAATATCTGTGCAACTGATAAGTGAAATGTTCACAAATCATGATCAAGGGAAAAGATTTAACAACTTTTAGTGCAGAAGAGATTTAAGTATTGAACTAAAATATAAACCAGTAGCTGCTTCAGTCTTTTTTTATGTGCATCAGTCTTCCATCTTACTGCTGCCTCTTTTTGACATGGACTCTTAAATTCATCTTACAAGTTCTGTTGTTCTGAGGAGACAGCTCACTTTTAAAGGAGACATGAAAGGTCTAAAGATGTGTGGCTGCATTACTAGCAGTTCAATCTCAGAGATTTCTATGTAGTGATTAAATCATTTAATAAGACTTTTACTTATGTAGGAAAAGAGGGGAAAAACCTACATAACTGAAAACAAATTGAGTAGCACAAGGCATTAGAGAAAGACTGATTTAATATCATACGAAAACGAGAGATCTACATTTTGGAGATCATCTAATTTTTCCATTCAAGAGAATTTTGGGGCTGAGAGGGAGTAGAATTTTTTAAATTTCTTATTAAATATGTTTTACATCACATGTGGCTGCTCTACATATCAGACATATTTGAATAATGCAGATCTGTTCTAGCTCCACTCAGGACATGGTCTAAATTAAAACTGGTGTTACCCAATGGGATTTTAAGGGAGTGTGATAGTTGTGGTGGAATGTGAATCTCTCTGAGCACACTGCAAAAGCAAACAGATTCCACAACACTAATTTCTTAGGAAATATTTACATTTTTATCCTACAAAACCTAGAAATTTTGTGGTTTTGTTCTCTTTTACAGAAGATGGTTATGTCAGTATCAGACTGAACCTGCAGTCAAGGTACCTCACAGGTTCTTGTCCTGAGGGGCTTTCATAGCTTCTCCTTCATACTTTTTCTTGTGCATGCACTCCATTTTTGACAACAGCACTGATTTCCACTAGTCCAACCACTTCTACAGACAATGTGCTCTTTGCTCCATATCATTAATCCTAGATAGAAGAAGTTCCCCAAAATAGGTCATTTATCCATGGTCCTTTCCTCATCTCTTGTGTACATATAACAAATTCTTTAATGTTAAAGGTCTAACATAATAACCCTGGGATTTTTTCCAAACTTCTTACTCCATTCCTTCTCATTCATTTTGTTCCAATTGAGCTGCAGTCCATGGGGGCCTCTATCTATCAACAGTATTTAACACAATGAGTGCTTAATAGGGTAAGACATGGTTAAGGGGAAGGGAAAATTCTAGGTGTTATAATATAATTGGCGATGCAAATTAAAATCTGTCTTCTTTAAAGTCTATTTTTCTGTGCAAGGAGGGCTGAAAAATGCCTTGTATTTAGTCTTCTACACTCTGACTTCTATTTCAATATGCCTAAGGTAAAGCTCAGAGACAGAGCATTTCCGTTTTTGGGTCACTGCATTAAGATACTCTGCCATCAGGAAGGATACTGTTAATGACATTCATGTAGCATGGTTTTCCATTTAAATGAACTATCATGAGCAGTCTGCCTTTTTTATCCAACTCATACAGTTGACCTTCATCAAAACAATTTGCTTTCTACAGGAAGATGGAACCAACAAGTGACACTTGCATTGTGAAATGAAAAAGTAGTGATAAATCATACATGACAAATGAAGTTCTAGAAAAGTTTGGGGTTCTATTTACCACTGTTCCCAAGTAGATTAAATTTACTGTTCCCCCAGGAACAGATACTGTGTGTCATGCAGTAAGGTATTAATCTTGCCAATTACTGAGGATAATATCTTATATTTCTGAGTTGTTGCATTATTCTTGAAACGTGTTTCTTGGTTACTAAACACAAATGGTTTTATACATATGTTCTTCAGACCTGTCAATTTTAAAACCAAATGTGTTTTATATAGTTCTCTAAAAATAGAATCACCATTACTGTATAAAATTCTTTCCCCATATTATTGGTAGAATTTAGGTTATATTAATGTATTTGTTTTTAAGGACTTCTTTCAGAAGTGCAATGTAACTAATTGGTCCTTAAAAATTGTCTAAGTTAATAGTTTGACTACAAGGAACTGAACCAATAATTTTTCTTGAGTTGAAATAACAAGTTCATAATGGGTTGTTTACTCCTTAATTGAAAATACTTCTTAAAACAGCATTAAAGAAGAAGAATCACTGGAAAATCAGAGGAAGACTGTATTAAGAAGGAATTATTTATTCCTAGATGAAAAGATTAATTTACACCTATTCCCAGCCAGAAGACAGCTGATTTTCAGAAGGAATCTGAGGTAGACTATTATAAGTCATTCATGATATTGCAGCACCATTTTATGCTTTCTGCCTAAATATTACTAACTGAAGGAAACAGTTTTGACTTAGAGTATGTCTTCTGCAGATGACTTAAGTACCTTATGGTAAATTTGCACCCAAACTTATGGTTAAGCAGTATGGACATATGGATCAAGTCATGACTTTGAACTGCTCTAGTCTTCATACCATCTTCCCCAGAATTTTGTTGAAATGTCCTTAGGGAACAGACCTTGAAAATAGTTCATGTGCTAATTTTAAAATTTTCAGTAGAGTTGATCACAATTAGAGTTGAACTTTGAGAAAATGCTGAGCTCCTAGTAGACAACTTGTGGATTCTTTGTATTAAAACCTGGTCACTTCCTTTGGTGTCTTAGTGAGATCTGATTTTTCTTTTAATCTTTTGTCCCAGCTATTGACGTTTAGTTATTCTGAAAACTGTAGCACGAATTGCTGTCTCGATACTCTCCCTGAATTGCAAACAGGAATATTTTGTCACTCGAATGTTTTTATAGTTGCCTATAACTTGCAATGTTCTGTCATTGCAGAGTTTGCCTCCTAAACTTTCAGAGGAAGTTGGACTTGCTTGTACCAAATCTATATGTGAATTTTTGACACAGAGGGAAGTACAGCAGTAAAAAAGATTTATGCTCAGCCTTTATTACTGATGAATAGAATCATGCTAGAGTGAGGCTTGGAAAGACATGTTTACTGATAGTAAGTCTTCTGTTTAAAGTGCCAAGTCCCAAGTTTGATGGGATATGTGATACGCAAGCAGAAGACAAAATTTTACTGAGGTGATGAAGTGAATAAAGTTTTCAGAAGGATTTTTGAAGGAGTGCAGAAAAGTTGGCCATTTACCTCCAGCTGATGTTCAGCAAAAACTGAGTGCCAAAGTTCCTTAAGCTCTCCTTTACATTTAGTGCAGCAACTCTACTGGAATTTTCTTAGCCTTATTTATCACCACAAGAACAGGTTCAGACTTTTTTCTTCAAATTTCCTTTACATGAGATGGGAAAATTTGCCAACTTGCTTAGTTAAAGAGGGTGGGTGTTCATGTTTATGAGATGCTTTGTTTTGTTCACTTTAAGAAAATGAAAATGTTCTTGTTCTATCTTCTCTGGGCCCCTTACTGAAAGTGTGCAGGCTCAGGCTATATTTCAGCATGAGAGAAGATTATTTGCTTGGCGATTATCTCAGTGTCATGAACAAAATTTATAGGTAGTTTGGGAACTGTAATTTTTTTTTTCTCAATTTCAGAACATTTTTTACATTAAGATTTGCAGATCCAATTGACTTGCCTCCCCCTTCGAGCTCTAACTCCATGCAGGTGTGTCTCTGTAGCCATTGCACCTGCAAGCACTTCTGGGCTCTTTTAGGATGCAGACTGGGATGATTCAGTGGTGTAGGGAGGCAGGTGGGAGAAGATCTGTGCAATAGGGCTTTGCATGTTTTACATGTTCGTATGGGAAGATGCAGGGCCTTAGTGCATCTAAATAGTACTTCTAAAAAAATATCCCTAAAACAGTGCTCCAATAAAAATGTCAAACGCTGTATCCTGGAGTATCTTCAGGGCTGTGGTGGAGTCAACCTGCTAGAGATCTTGGAGAGCATCAAATGGGTCTTCTACTTCCCAAGTGGACTCCAGGCCTGATTTACATGCAAGATGTCTCCTTGCAGCCGCTGGCTGCCCCATCAGCTCCTACCATGAGATAAGGGGTGTACACTTTCAGAGCAGGGGGAATAACCTATTACTTTTCCTTTCAAGACCCAAGACAGCTCTGGTGCTATCCATACTGTGGTGGTGGGGAGTTGTAGGGAATCTAAACACAGGCTGAGTGCTGGTTGCCTTAAAGGAAAAGTTTGGATGATCTGCTGTATCCCAGGAGTGCTCGGCTCCACGGTGTGCAGTGTCCAGCTCACACTACAGCTTCCTCAGCCAGCACGCTCGCGTGTGTGCATGTCTTCATGGGAACCAAGGTCCCTGGGCCAAAGCACCATGAAAAGCAGGGAAGCAGCCTCAGCTGCACTGTGCAATAGCATAATACTCTTGGGTTATGCGCTCACTGTACTGTGGTGGAGCAGATGCACGGGTGTTATGTTGCTCTTGTTAGGGAAGATCCGATATCTGTCCTTGCAAAACTTCATCCTATACACAAGTTCAGATCTGATTCTCTCTGCGTTTCTTAACAAAATACCCCCCTGTATAGTCTTTCTGTTTTTTTCCATTCCCATCAAGCCCTTCTAAGGTTCACTGGACATGTTTAAAGCAATTTCAGTATATGTTAAAAGATAACCCTAAGAGCATGGCAGGAAATCAGTCTATTATGGTGGATTTTAGTTGATTTTTCAAATTAATGTTTCAGATCACCATGCAGCAGTAGATATAATTAAGTGTCAGAGAGTGAGGGCTAAATGCATGAATAAAATATCTTATTGTATCATTACACTTTTATAATAAGATTTACTTGTCAACTTATAATGTAATAATGTAACTAACAAGATAATTTATTTCTCAATGTAATGAAGATGTACAGAAGGCAGAGGCAGGACCTTGTGAGATGCCAGCTTCACTCTGTGGCTGAGCCTGCTGGGTAGCATGCGCATATAATGAAGGAAAAACCCTACTGAACTGAAGGAGGGGGCGTAGGATGGATAGCGGATGAGGAAAGAGCAGGAGTAGGCTTGAAGTTTGCATTTGGTAGAGGAGTGAAAGACGAGAGAAAAACTGTGATAACAGAAGGCATAAGAGTCTGCTGGGGAAGATGATATGGAGTGCATTTCTCCAATTGATAGAGCAAGACATTTCCATAATGTAAACTTTCAGAGAAAGAAGGTTAAAATAGCTAATTGCCTTGGTGTAGGCTGAGAAGATATGTATGGAAAGCTATCCCAGACCGGATGACACATACTAACTTGTCTGGCTGTGTAAGTTTAATGATGCCTTCCTTAGGAAAAAAGAGGTCTACTGGATGTCAACCAGGAAGACAGAAATCTTTATGAATTTTCCCCCAATTTAGCTACATCTGATAGAGACTGTGATTTATAAAAATGTGAGAGCTACTGAAAGAGGATGTGAGGAATAATTTGCTACCATCTCATTTCTAAGACTATGAATGCACCAGGTCCTGGAAAGGTTCTGCTTGTCGCTGTTTCTAGGCCATGAGCAATGCCCCTTACTTGCTCTCTCTAAATTTCTGTCAGTGGAACTCTATAGGGACAGGCATGTATTTGCAAAGAAACAGAGGGCTGTGCTGCCATTCCAGCTGGCTTCAAAAATAAACCAGGGAGCTGCAAACATGAGACCCTGCAAAGTCTGTGGTTGCTTCCTTCCTGTCTCCTTCCCCCAGACACTGGTTCTTCCAGGGACCACCATAATCAAGCAAGGCAGACAGGGAAACATGTCTCCCCATGTCTGGGTGGGGAAAAATATAGGTGCAGGTATGCTGGGGCTATGTTCGGCATCACTGAAGCAGGTGAATTGTTGCAGGGCTGTCTCAGAGAGAGAATGGCACATGCTAAACTAATCCATTGATTCTTATTAGACCCAGGGTTTGGCCAAGTGCTGAGGGAGCTGGCTCTGTTGATGTCTGGGCAGTTCTGCAGGCATCTAGTGGGAACAGTTGCAGGATAGGCTGCACTCTGTGGGAGTGCTGAAGCAGGCTGTGAGGTGGTGACAGGGTCCCTGTATCATCATGGTGGAAGAAGGAGTTGCTGTGATTATCATCCGTGGTGCAGTGCAAGGCTGTGCTGTGGAAAGTGTGTAATTTCTGTATAATGCACTCTCTCATATATCCTATGTAATCTACACAGCCAGGCAACACACGGAATAGCAATGGCACACAAAGTAAGTGCATTTCTGAGCTATGTAGCATAAATATGAATGAGGTAACATACTGCACTTTAAATATTTTGTACATTGTGCTGTGTGTTATGACAATTAGTACACTGTGGTACATTATTAAAAACGTGAGAAGTACAGTAACCTGCAGATGATGGTTTGTTTTTCCCTTTATAGCTGCCAGATGGTGTGGAACCATTTACACAACATCTGAGCGTTAGTGCATTTTAACCAGGGAAAGAAGGATCTTGCTCAGTGTTTTTCTTTTCTTTTTTTTTTTTTTTCTTTTTTTTTTTTCATTTGTAACTACCTAGCCAGCATATTTGAAGATATTTTTTTGTGCCGGACAAAATAAAGCTTACATAGTGTTACCTTATTTTTCATTTCCAAGTCACTTCAGGAGCTTCGGTGTAAGCAGAGAAAGAACAGTTTCTCAATGTTGCTTTTTTGACAGTGGAAAAATAGTGGAAGCTTTATTTACTGTGATTATTTTGTTTCTTCACAGAGGTCTAGTATGAAAAGATAGTGCTTGGAGATCCAACCAGACCACTTGTTTCAGGACTATTTTAAGGGATCTCCTAGACATGAAGGAACATATGTACCACATAGACCTTATGACATAAGGCAATATTATATTGTCCTTCTGATCAAAACAGCAGACTTAAAAAAGAGATCTTCCACTTGTATGCAATTTGATAAGCATACTATTCCTAAACTAAGACAGTAGGTTATTAGTCTTAGCTTGTTTGTATTTTCTTGGCTGAGATGGTGGCACAAAGCAGGCCATAGATGTGAGGTCAATATACTCAGACTGGCTCCAAGTTAGCCCTTCAAAGAGACCAGGAAGTTTTGAAAGTCAGTATTGTCTTGTTTTATTTGAACGGAACTTCACTTCTAAAAATAAAGCTCTGAGCAAATAGAGATCACAGACTGGAAGTTAAAGAAGAACAGTAATTTTATATACAGCTCTTATATTTCCCACTGTGTCCCAGCCAATGAGTTCTTGCTTCTGAGTTTTACTCTAGTTAACATTGTATTGGTAGCTTAGAAAAAAAATGCTGTGTCCCCTTTGGTCTTGGTAAATCCCTTTCCATTGCCTCTGAGGTCTCTCTGTGCTGTGATTCTTACATGAATCATAGCATATGTCTTGATCCTTTTCTTACTGAAGAAAATGTGAAATCTTGTCTTCTTCCAGAAGTTCTGCCAGAATTAGTGCAAAAACATTTTTCTTCTTAAAGAAAATGTTTTAAACAAGTGAAATATACCCCCAAACACACCACAGATGTTATGACGATGATGATTTGAATTTTGCCTTCTGGAGTGAAGGTCAAGGCCACAGCTATACTGTGGCATGTTTAGAGAAACCACAGCTAGCTTAAAATTGCCTTTCTTGGATTCTGCTGGCAGTGCTGTTATGACAGCACGTTCTTGTTGTGGGCTCCAGGGAAGTTGGGGAAAACTTCAGATAAAAAGATCCACTAGTAGAGTTATTCCACTGGTGCTGACCTACATAAAACTAGCAAAAGTATGTATATGTGCGCTATAGATGTTGCTGCTTAAGTTTAACCCTAATGAACAGTAAATCTTTTACATTGCTGAAGTCATAAATTTGATCCATTAACTGTCATTTTTCCAGTCACCCTTTTCTAGTTTTGAGGTTTTTTTCTTTCTGTTACCAGTTCCAGTCATGTCAATATATAGCTCTCTGTATATAAATCCTAATATGTTAAATCCCATCAATGTATTTGGTTACTTTCCCTCTTAAATGAAAAGAATCAATACACCTTGATGATCAACTTAGAGAAGTTACCATTTTTCTTACTTTTTGTGGAAAAATGATAGAAAGGAAAAAGTTTTGGTATATTTCTGTACCTGGCAGAGTCTTGTTCCTTTGAAAATGTGGGTTAAAGTAGTGACCTTTGCTGCATGTACAAGGGAGAAGGGAAGGGGAACTGTTGCTCACCTTCAGTTTCCAGCATTCTCCCACCTGTTCACACTGTAGGAAGTCACCAACATTCAAAGTCAAATTCGTAAAGTATTTGAGTGTTAGAAGTCTGCATTATAATATTGGCCTGTGTAAGTAACTTCTATCCAGTCTTAGCAAAAGGGAGGACGAGAGGAAGAGAGGAGATATTGTATTACATTGGTAGTTGATTAGGGTCATTCAACCTTACAGAATACATGTATTTTGATATAAACTGATATAGTACATCTTCCAGAAATACAGTTTTCACAGTGGGTAGAACCTTGTGGGCAGGTAGTAAAATCCCTGCACTGACCAGAAACTGTTGTGAACATCTGTTCCCTGACTACTTAAATTATACTTGGACAGTTTGATGCATCTCTGGCATCCATCCCATGTGCTAGCAGAATGAAAGTAGAAGAGAAGAAGAATGTAAAATCAGGAATCCTGTTGGGTTGTAATATTTCTGCTCTTTCTCTTTTCTTCTCTGTCCAGCAAATGTCATGTCTTTGTTTATCAACACATGACATCCTTTCTTTCCCTCTATTATATTTGCAGCTGCCTGCTTACTTATTTTGTGTACATTACTTTGAGCCATGCAAGACTTTAAACTTAATTAAAAGGCGTGACAAAAGAAAGAGATTTCTATAGAAATATCTTCTTGTGGAATGTCCTGTTGAGTTAAATCCACCCTACCAAACTATAATTTCTGAAATAAATAATTATTCCGTTAATCTCATCTTTCAGTACCATCTTCACTTGAATTCTGCTGCATGACTTGTGTCATGCTCAGGGGTTTTATATAGCCTTGAAAATGAGGCCAGGAGAAGGATGATTAGTTTGGTTGAAACTAATTGTGGTGGCACAATTGTGGTGGCACACGGAAATCTGAATTGCCTTCAGCTTCCCCAGATATTACAGCAAAAGAACAATTAACTCCCATCCTCATGTTAAAGCTACACATGATCAATTTTTAGGCTTTACTTATGCACTTGAAGTGTTATTGCAATGTGACAGGTTTTCCATTCTGGCAAAAACAGTGCTTGATTTAACAAAAAGTGAAAATCAAAGCCACTGCACAAATTTTAAACTCCATTTAAAAAGAGCAATAATCACTGATTAAGTCAGAATTATTAGTGTTTTTAAGGGCCTTTTTAATCGCAGTTTGGCTCAAGGATATAATCTCATTTTGGCATGCTTGCATGAAAATGGGTTGGTGCCTGTGGGTTGGCTTTCCACAACAGTAATTTGGAATATGACTCATCTATCATTAGTTTAAGCACATGTGAAAATACAGACCTTGTGTTTTAAAGCAGTGGAGAAAGACTTCAACATGTAATAACAGGTGTACCTCAACTGTGTGGCCTTAGGAGATGCTCCAGATGATATTCTTCACTGCCAATGGCAGAGAAAGCCTTTTCTGTATACGCTGGTATAAATTTGCTCCATACATAAAAAGGAACACATTGTGATTTCAGTAATCGTACTGGGCACAAAACACAACTACTAGCTTGTATTCAAATGAAATTCTGTAATCCTTTCCACAAGCTCAGAGCTGCATTCAGCTGGGAAATCTGAGAATAGATTATGTGCCTTATGAGAAATGGAGTACAGTGAAAGACAGAATTATGTGCCTCATTCAACAAATATGTTAATAATGAAGATTTTTTTCCCCTTGAGGGTAAAGGAGGAGACAACTGGCAAAAATCCTGGCCACCAAAGACAACCGAAGTTTCTATGCTGAGATACACGTGCTAATTCTGTCAGGTATGCTATCTGTCTTCCCAAGCATTTAGGGCTTGCCAAAATCCTTTTTTGCCATTCCTCTCCCTGCTTCCTCTGAACCACTTCTATGCAATTCTTTGGTCTGATTTGCAATCAACTCATATATTGGTACAAGTAAGAAAATTGAGTTTAAATGCAAAATTCTTCCACATTAATCCTTCACAGAATCATTACTTTATAAAGCCAAAGCTTTCTCAATTAAAGGCAAAAATTGCAATATATGTAAAAGATTTAAATACTGTATTAAAACATAGAATCCTCTTTCCTCCTCTTCTAGCCTGCATTCTGTTTCTTCTTCTTCTTTCTTCTTCTTTCTTGTTCTTGTTCTTCTACTTCTTCTTCTTCTCCTCCTCTCATATATCTGAGTGCCACATCTCCATAAATAAAGCACATCATATAGTTAAAAATGGAGATTAAAAAAAATAGCAAAACACATGCTTTTCCTTTCCTCAGTTTTTAAGACCAATAACTAGGACAAATTAATGTAGGAAGATGTGCGTGAAGCTATATTTCTTAGAAAAACTAAAGTCAAGAAGTTGTATTTTGTACTTTGTCTCTTCTGGGTGAAAGAAGACTGCTCCTTGCCTCTTCTGGCATGAGTTCTGTACCCGAGAATGGCAAAACAGGTTCCCCTTACAGATCAGTACACTCCAGTGGAAGCTAATGATCCTGGACCAAAAGGAAAAACAATAGCACAAATAAGGGAAAAAAATACATAAGAGAAATCAAAGAGCAAAGCTAAAAGCAAAGGATAAGTGATTTGCTGTGATTATTGCAATCAATATGTGCTCCTTTTTCTGTCCATGGAAAATGTATAGGTATATACTAAAAAGATCTCAGAATAACATTAGCAGGGTATATAATATGAAGCACATTAAAAAAATTCCCCAAAACTCCTCATAAAAAAACCCCAACAAATCAAAGGCAGGGACTGATTTCTATGGAAGAAGATACAAGTAACCTAGTACTTTTGACCTTGGAAAAGAAACACCTGAGAAAGGATACAGTAAATGATGTTATGTATAGATTATTAGGCCTGCAGTGGTCATTACAAAGTTGTGTAAAGTTAGTCACATCTCTGACCACCTCTAATAATTTTGTTTCTCTAGAGGATTGAGACAGAAGCCAAGTGCCTCTTCATCCACATACAAGTCCCCAGTTGGGTAACAGATGCTCATTTCTGCTAAAAAAGGCATTTCTGAGCATGCACAACTGATATGAAATAGAGAAGGATCTAACAAGATTGAAGGACTGGGTGAGATTAGGAAGGTTGGTAAGTAGGTTTACTGTCTGGCACTTAGCAAGATATAAGATGCCTGGTAGGACTGGGGCCGGCTGCAGAGCACCCCAGGTTTATGTACAAAACAGTGATGTACAATCTCCTACCTGCAGGATGGAAAGACATTTTTACAGTTGTTACATGTCACGCAGTCCCTGGCCCTGTGTGTGATGAATACATTTTCTGGGGGTGGATGCCCTTCACATTTGATATTGCTATGAAGGAGGCAACTTCTTTAGTGTATTTTCTCAGTTCTTTTGATTTCTGCATCTTTACTCAGGCACTGCTTGCAGGTTGCTGCTGGGACAGCTCACTGAAAGAGCTGCTCATGGTTCTCACTCTCACCTGTGTAGTGCTATCGATTCTGTGTACATTATCCTATCATCTCTCCCTAAAACTTCTGTAGGTATGGAGTAAAATGGAGAAAGGGGCAGAGCTGATGTAGAAAACAGGTCATTGTAATCAGCCCTTGAATTCAGCTAGAGAGGAGAAACTGGAGCCACCTCAGGGCATTTCCATTCGATGTGTTCTTAAGTTGCTCCTGAGAGTTTACACATGAAATATATTTATTAAATCTGCTGTAAAAATTGTTCTTCAATATTTTATTAGCTTAATTAAGTATTAATATCCAATTTACTTTATACCTCAAATTCTAATTTTTTGCTCACTACAATTTATTATGAACAGTATAGTCATAATTATTTTGTTATGTTGAATGAGTATGCATCATTTAAAATGTAAATACTTTAACCAGAATAACAATCAAAGATAAGATTGGTGCTTATGAAAGTTATGATCCTATCTCCAGAAGAATCCATGAACTTCCAATTTCAGGTGTCAGGTGCACATGAAATATAAAAACCTGCAGTGGATGTTCACGCCTGCACTTGGGGTACCTGTACACTGTAATGTGTGTAGTTACAGCTTGAAGGCAGTCTGAAAGCCTCTTCTGGCTTTGGTGCAGGTACTTGGTACAGGTCTCATGCCTCTGTACCAGGTATGGCAGCAGAGGATGCAAACCGCGTCTTTTAAATGCTAAGGTAATTATTTTGCAATTAGCTCCCTGTTACAGCTGCTACACAGCTAATGTTGCCCATGGTAGTTTGCTTAGAAATAGCTGAAGAAATTCCACATGAGCTGAAATCACCATTGACAGCAGTTTATAGATTTATAGAAACAAGAAGGTGATATTGCTGTTATTTTACTGAAGGGAAGAAAAAGGAACACTGGAATTAACTAGATAGGGAGAAACTGGGAGTCTGATGGACTGCACATAGGATGGTCACTCAATAAATCTAAGGTCTAATGTAGGTTCTAGTGCACTCTTGCATGATGATTGTGTCACTTAACTCCTCTGAATCTGAGTTTTTGGTGTACTAAGATGGAAGTAATTATATGCAGCTACCATATAATACCCACAGAGAGCTGTGCAGTTGGAAGGTATTACTGAACCTATCAACAGAAAAAATGGGAGGTACTTAATAAATTTTAAGGCCAGAAGGGAACATCATGATCGTTTAACCTGTCCTTCTGTGTTACTGAGGCCATAAAATTTCCTCTGCATGATGTTTGAATTACTTCTGAAACTTGTAGTTTCAGAAAGGCATTCAGACATTTTCTACTCTTGATGAGAATACTTTTAGAATCTGTACCAGTAAGCTTTTCTAAAGGAAATAAATAGAAGCATATCTTTAGTGTCCTAGGGAATGCTGTGCTTCAAAACAGGAGGAAAAACCCATTTAAAACAGTGTGAAGATATTCTTTAAAGCAAAAATCAGTTTGTTTGAGTCAGTGGAAATATCTTCCTTGAATTAAATTGAAAATGATAATTCTATTCCCTTATCCTGCGTTCCTCTCTGTTTGAGCAGGGCGGAGGTCTGCTGGTGCAGATGGATGTCTCCATATGTATAGTGTGGGTCTCCAGAAGCTGGGCTCTTACAACCAGTACCTGTCCCTGGGTCCCAGTCTCCCATTTCTGGCACTTGGATGTATGAGCTCCCAAGGCTGTGGCTTCATTCCAGTTGCTGGGACAGATGCTCTGACATACACCTGCAGTGGCACACACACACACACCCACGGGGCCTCGCTCCTGGAACTGGGCCTAGCCACACAGTTCATGCAGAAGCTGCTCTGGGTTACCACTCTCTCCTTCCTCCCATCTCGTTCCCAGAGACACGCGCACCAATGCCCACCCACCCCAGAGAGTCCCTCACCCAGGAAAAGAGGTAGAGAGAGGTTTAGCAAGAGGACACGACAGATTTCACTAATGGGGTGCAGGATGCAGCCGGATGAGTGTGCTGACCAGCCCCTGTTCATACATAACTGATCCCTTTCATCCCCTTACTCTTCTATCTTTCTAAGTGTGCTCCTTCCCAAATCACCTCTGGTTCCTGCCCTAAACATCCCATCAGTCCTATGCAATCCTGCAATGCTCTTCCTCTGCCTCTCACAGTGTATCCCCTGTCCTAGGCAGTGGCACCCTCAGTGTGGTGAGGGACCTGGAGAGCAGCTCCTACTGCCTCATGGGGATGAATGTCCCCAGTCCATGATACTGAGGCATTCCTGTGGCAGTCTTGGAGGAGTTGGATGGGGGCTATTTCTCTGACTGAGTTACTGGGGTTTCTCCACCTGCCTTGAGTCCTTGTGCTTCTTCATGGATGTGGAGATGGGCCTTCGATGGCCTGATGGATAAGATGGGGCTGGCATGAGGTGGGAAAGGGCGGAATTTGAACTCCCTACCTTTGTGCCTCTGTGTTCCTCTGTGTGTGTGCAGTCAAGCTTTTTATCCCATTACTTAACAATTGTATTATTGGACTGCATCACAAAATCACTTTTTTTCCTCCTCACGTTTCTTTTCAAACAAGAGGTTTTCAAATTACTTAAGTGAAGGTGAAACATTTCCTCTTGGGGAAATCCATATTAAAATATTAAGCAGGAATGTTTCCAGCTGGCCTCTCTTAATAGTTTTTTGTGGTGAAGATTTGTACCTTATGAAAATACTTAAACAGCATATAAATCCTCCTACCTCCCACTTGTGCTTCTAATAGGGAAAACCAGCTCGCTCTGCACTAGTCATCTTTGCCAATTATTTTAGGATGGAGAATCTTTGTCTGGAGGTTCTCCAGTCTTTCTGTTGTTTATAGGGTGAATCTATACCTTAAGTAAAGTAAATGCCTAAATTTGAGATAGCTAAACCCAGGTAAGATGGTTCCCATTCTGTATATAATTTTGGAGGAAAAAGGTCAACGTTTTTTCTTGCAATCACTGCTATGTGAAAATGTAGAATGCTTTTCCACATAATTTCCCTAAGTGTTTAGACTAAAAATGTCTGATCAAGCAGCTGCATTTCAGGAGGTCCAATAGCCCATAAAAATAATCAGTGGAAAATCATGCACCCATTTTTGTACCTTTTTCGATTTACAACTGTAAAAGTCTGTCCAAACCCTTTATCCTGCAAGGTATTTACCAAGAAACAGGTGTTGACACTGCTATGGATTCCACTGCAAATACAGCATGAGAGACAAAAAGTCTTGGTAAATCTCATGTCACAAGTTTAAAAATTCTGCATCACCCCTTTGTCAGCCATTGCTCCTGAACACAGCTGATTGGGACTGAAAGTGCTTCTTCTCCAGGCAATGTCCTTGCATAGTCCTGCATCTCCAGGTACACTCTTCTCCACAGACAGCTGACCTTATGTTGAGTGCCTGTGCCACGAGGATGTATTTTATTTTGTGGAAAGGTAGATAGGAAACAGTGCAGTGAGGGCAACTGAAGACTCTTCTATCAGTTGTAACTAATATTTTCTTTCTTAGATTCCCTACCCCATTCCTTATACTTGCCACCTTGATGAGTTTCAGAATGATCAGGCAAACAAAAACTTTCTCAATTCTCTCTGTATCTTCCTGTTCAAGATTGACAGATATAATAACATCAAATAAAACTAGAGTGGGTGAGAAACACTGTTGTAAAGTTTAACTGTGGTTTAAAGCCAGCTGACTAAATAGCAGTGAAGAGAATTTTGCCAATTATCTCAGTCCCTAGCTGATTGAAAGATTTAATGGAAGTATCATCTTTTCTATAAATACAGCATTACTCTTCTGACATATAGAGAGAAATTGCAGGAAGTATACTGTATTTTTAGCAAGATTAATTTAATGTTGAAAAATGTTACTTCTTGAAACATTAGGTATTTTATATAGAGTTGTATAATTGAGGACTGTGATTATCACAGCAAACATAATCTGATTATGAAGGTCCTTTTTTAATCTATTATAGACACAAGTCTAATGTATGCCTTTTAGAACCTGTGTCAAAATGAGTGTGGCTTTATGAGGCATTCAACTTCTGCCAAGAAAAACAAACTGGTGGGGTACCAAGATAAGTGATGTTGGTAACAGGATGCGTGCCCTGTAGAAAATCATAACCTCTTCTTGCTGCAGTGCTTCCTCTGGCTTGTATAAAGCATGGTCCTGGCACACCCTGCCTGTTAACCTGCCAGAATTTGGGGTGGCTGGAGTCCACCACAGCTGCCAGATGAGTGCATTGCACTGAGACAGGGAAGGCATTGCCTCCACGAGCTCCATTTTCTGCCAGCACAATGCAGAGGAAGGCATGAGTCACCCTGCACACGCTTCCTGTATGGGTTTGATTAGCTAAGATTTTTTTATGTAATTAAATTTTTAGAGAAGGTGTATAATGGCCTGCATTTTCCAGAGTAATAGGTTACATTGCCTGTTCTCAGCTTCTTTGCTGAAGTTGGTAAAACTGAGTGTTCAGATCTCTTCTAAAAACAGACCCCACTTTAAGGATGAAGTCAGGCACATGCCTTGGTTTAAAAAATGCTGGCTGTTCTGTCTTCTGGAAGGTATGTGAAGTATGCATATATTCATAGCAAAATTCTCACCTTTTGACTACAAAATTTGATTTTACTGTTTTTTCTAATTAATATGCTCTACACAAAATGTTTTCCAAATTCATTACACCTCAACATTGCTGTTAAAATCAGTACACACTTTTTTCTAAAATGTCCCCTATTTTTAAAATCCATATTCCTGATGGTTGAAATTCCTCTTGACATGTAAAATGGCAAATGATCTTATGGGACTCGATGCAATGCAGACTGCAGGCAGCCCAGAGTAATGAGGACTGTGGGCTGATGGTATTTGGCCCTGCACGTGCTGGGTCCTGGTCTTTCAGCATAATGTGTACAAATGAAAGAGATTTCTTAGTGGTTTTTCTGTTTGGCTTTAATTTTTTTTTTTTTTTTTTTGTTTTGTTTTTTTTTTCCTTTAGACCATTTTGATGTTTTCTGGATGGGATTGCTATATAGCTCTGAAAACTGGCTACTGCTCAGGTCATGTAGCTATTTTGATATGCATTTACATTGCAAATTCTACCCATTTTAGAAATATTTGGAGTACATATGTTGCCATGAAATTAAACTGTGATGGTTCCAGTGGAAGTGTTGTGCGTTATCAAGCTCATAATATCAGTTGAAAAGAATTTTTTTGAAGAAGAGGTACACCACACAGTGTGGAGAATAATATATCTTTTCACAATTTATTGAACTTCATTTATATAATTCAATTTTTTGAAGTCCATAAATACTTATTTATTTGGAAATTCTTGACATTATGATAAGATGTACTAGTTTGAAAGCAAACTAGTGAGAAACTGGAAATCAGAAATACAATTTAATAGGAAAACTAAAAATAATGCAATAGTACAAAAAAACCTGACAAGAGTCAGGATACAACCTGACACCCTGTTAGTCAGGGTGGTGGTAGCAGTCTGATTAAATGGTGCCTGCAGTCCTCCTGAAGTGGTGTATGTGGTTCTGTTTAAGCCGTGATCCTGTAGAAGGGTCTGCTCTTCCTCTGAAGGTCCAGTGGTGGTTACATAGCTCCTGTCCTCTGGGAACCCAGTAGGTAAGGGCTGCCTGCGGTGTTCCAAACCTCAGATTATATCCAGGTAGGAATGCTTGGTTCCTCCCCCTGGGCGGAGCATCTCACAATGGGATGATGTAATTTTATGAGTCATGAGTGAGGCTGGATGGCTCATTAACAGAAAAATCTCTCTCTGGAGGGAGTTATCAGGGATGTGTCATGGAAGACACAAAGAACACTGCCCCACCTGGTTTTAACAGATGGTGATATAATACAGCATATACATATAATACATACTTTTGGTTACATTTTACATTGTAACCTAAGATGTGACTATATCAGTTCTCATGTAGCCTAATGAGAATTAAAGAAATTAAAACTCAGGGCACTAACACAGGAAAGTCAAAAGAATCCTGTAAAAATAGCCAAGAAAATAGGATATGAGAAAAGAAAATTGGACACATTTAAAATTAAATCTGACATGCTCTTCTCAGTCCACCCCACTGTGTCTAGGAACTGTTGAACAGTGGGTGTTTTGTCATTGTTTTTCCAGAGTGAATCCCATTCTCAGAAAAAGTCCTGGCCTGATAGAACCAGTATGCAAAAGGTATGTTCTTTTTAAAAATGTTCCACACATGAACTATAGGAAAATCAAGAAAAGTATGAGCTGCTGAGCATCCTTTTCTTCTGGGACCTGAGTGGAGAGAAGGGCATTCAGCATTCCACAGGATGGGCTTGCTCTTTGTTTCCTTTTAATTCACTTTTAGCTTTTTGTCATCGGATCAAGTTCTAGATAAGAAAGTGATGAGCTTTCCTTGCCTCTCTTGCCCATAATTATTGGATTTGTGAGAATTTCCGTGCTTGACCTCTCTAATATAGGAACATAAAGGGTCCTTAATGCTAAATCTCTCAATTAAGCACGCCTTTCATGGGGTGAAACATTTTTTCTAGAAAACATCTCATTACAGGCCAAGAAAAATCAGAGTTGGGGCATTGCTCCCTCCCATAAAAAATTACAAGGAAGTCAATGTCCTGGAAATGCATTTATTCACTTTTGTTTCCTAGTGCAAAAGAGCCAGTTCTCTAAAATAAAGGAGCAGAAGGTTTAGCTAATCTCCCTCTGAATGAGGTTTTTGTTTTTGATATAAGCACAAGGAAGTTTTTGCACCGAGCTCTTTGTAAGACCAGGGTCTACTACTGAGTGCATTCTGATCAAAATCAATATTAGAACTTTGCACGCTGGGGTTTGTGAAGGAGTTCAAGAAATAAAAATCTATTTTAATAGTAAAGAAAATAGAAAGCATGAAAAACAGTCCAAAGTAAGATTGTAGAGTTTCTCATTTGAATTCTAACAGAAAAAAATCAGATTACTGTAAATTTAACTGTATAATGTAGATGCTTACTTGAGATATGAAGGCAGTATTTTCTTCTCGATGAATTTGGAATCTCTTTCCAAAAAGCCTTTATCCTCTGCAGTAGACATGAACACAACAGTGTGAGCACAAGTATAGCATTGCATTCTACAGCTGGAACAAGTAAACAAAAAGCCTCTCTGTAATTGGATGCATACATTAATGCAGTTGAAGGAGACCCTCTTGGCAGTGTCTCTGTGGCACAGAAACAATATTACAGCCAGGAGCAGCTCTCTTCTTGTCTGTTCACTCCATCTTATTGATACAAGCCTGGACAATCAAGCTGTATATGAAGTGGATGCATCCATTTAAGTTGCAAGCATCATTTAAAATAGTCAGCTAGTTGCATATTTTACATGTTGCTATACTATAATTATGCAGCTGTATCATGCTTCTCATCCAGAAATTCCTGGAAATCTGAAATTGTTTGTTCCTTGTTGTGGCCACAGGCTGTTGAAATTCGAATGAGCTTTTTGCTCAGTCTCAATTGTATTAAGTCTGCAGGACAGCCTGTGATGCCTGGATTGGAGGCAGGAGACAACTCTTGTTAGGAAATGTGTGTTTGAGTGTATTGGTACTACTGAATGATAGTTAATCATCTGAAAGGAAGGCTCTTTAAGGGAGCGATGCCTTGCCAGGAGAATAGGAACAATTCTGGGCCACATCCTTAGAAGTAATGAATTCTCATTTCTTTTCAATCTAGCAAATGCCCTCTTTAAAGGTTAATTCTTAAATAGTCACTTGGGAACAGATGACTCCTTCAGTCTGATCTCTGTGAGTCAAGCAGACTGCTAAGAAACTTCAGTTTGTCTCTTTCATTGCCTGATGCCCCTTTGCTTCAGATTCAAACTGCTGATAAAGATGATTTCAGCTGCCTCATCTCCTGCATATTTTTTAATTGCTGAATAAAGAAATGAGCTGAAGTAAATAAACAATAGCAAAGGAATATCTAGGCAAGTTAAAACTGCTTTTCCCAAATTCCTCACTGTTATGTGAGGTAGTGAGGCAAAAGGGAACACAGTTTTTTCTATATCATTCTGGTGGCACAAAGGCTCTGAGGAGACAATTGCCTTGGCTGAGCAAAGGACCATAAAGGCTGTTGGGATGATGCAGTAAATTATCATTTTCTTTTGTTCAGAGTGATCTGGCTGAAGGCTGAGTATCAACTAAAGTATGTCTGTGACAATTAGAAAGGATGCTGTCCTTGTTCCATGGCCCTCACAGACCTAGATAATCACCCCCATCTCCCATCTGCAGCTCTGAAATTCTTGCAATGATAAAACAGAATGAAATGGTTTTGACACTGTTCATTCATCTGTATGAGTGTGGAACAGGAAGGTTTGACAGGAAAATACGTCAGAGACATATGATAAACTAATACTATCCAGATGAATGCAAGAGCTGCCTGGAATATAGAGATGGTGGGTAAATTGCTTGAAATGAGCCTTATTGATTCCACTCTGTGTTGATGGGGCATATCTGAAAGACGAAGTTTCATTTAAACACTTGGTCACTGCAGTAATTAATTGAACCATGGGACAGTAAATGTAAAGGACTGGCCCTGATTCTTTAGGAGCTGGTGACTCTCTCTCTTAAATATGAAGCATGTTAATAGCAAAACAGCTAATTTATTATGATGACATGGAAAAATACCACAGCACCCTTGTGGCCCAGATAATGTAGCAGCAGGTTACTGCTCTGATGAATAGGGACGTTGATCAGCAGATGTAGCGCTTTCTAGTCTTAGAAGAGAATAGATCAATTTCTTCTTTATGAAGAGTGATTCCTTTGCAGTGCTGCTGAGAGATGTGGACATTTACACTTGAGTTAATCACCCCCAGAACAATCCAACCACTACAGGTATTCTTAGCTGTTATTTTTCTTGCTATATAAATAAGCAATTAATTTGTAAAACAGGAAACGTGAGAGAAATTTGATTTCTGTTTCTATACCTTGGTGGTATTTCTATAGGCTTCTACTGATCACATTGTATTTAAGGAAGATCAGAGAGGGGAAAGGCCATCTCCCGTGGGCTGGGAAGGCTGCAGATGGGAACATGTGGGGCTTCTAGGCTGAGTAAGCTGTATTTAGGTGGGCAGCCTAGAGAAAGGCTGGGGTTCAGTAGATGGCACTCTTCCCTCAGAGTCTGCTTCATCCCTGCCTAGGTTGAGGTGGTGTGGAGCTGGGAAAGGGACACGAGCTCAGTGCCCTCCACATTATTGCAAACACAGTTTGGAAACTCTTTACACACCTCTGGGAACTGCTGGTTATAGGCCTAGTGCTCCATCTGCATTGTTTAGAGGTGCCAGTCATAAACCCCTTTTTTCTGGCATTCTGGCCCCACAGCTCCGTGCTTGCCTTTACTTGATTGTTAGAGGTGACTTGTGTCTGAACACACAGAAGAGCACAAGAATGGGGCACACACAGCTGATCCAGCCCTGGTAGCAACTCTCTCCCAGTTTTTCTCTCAACCAGTGTCTGAGATTTTTTACAGTCAGGTTTCATAATAGACAAAAAAAATGACATAGTGACAGTGTTGATGAATGCCCTGAACAACTTTTTCGTGGCCTACACCAAGGAATAGCATTATAATGGTATTACTGGATGAGTGACATTTAAGATGATACATTATGCTTTGCATAAAGATGGCTCCTAACATAAAAATCAATGTCTGGATTTTATTATGTCATTTAACTTAACTCTTGATTTTCATTAATTTGGGACATGTTGCACTCCCAGCAGATACTCAAAAAGGAAAAGGCAGCTTTGTCCTCTATTGCAAGCACATAAATAGCAAATCTTCCCATGCCAAGATTCAGGTCTATTTGCAGAGAGTTCCCTGCTGTTCTCACTGCCCCTACTTTGGTATGGTAATAAGAACTTCATGATTTAAGAACACTTCAATAATTTTCTGTAAGTCTTTTCTTGTGGTCCCTCCTGATCTCACTTCCATGCTCACCCTGTGTCATACTTAAGAGCTTACCCAAGGCTTTCTTCAGCTGAAACAAAAGTGAAGCAGTACCCTATTGCCTCTCCTTACATTTGCAGATGTGCACTGATGTAGTCCTGCACATTTAATCATGAGGAGAAAACACAGAGCTGGAAATGAGGATGACTATTCTACAGTAAATTCTAATTATCCCTTAGTGTCAAACTGAAATTGACATCTGACTGATCCAGTTAGTGAAAAATATCCTGAAAAATTGTTTAGGGAATAGAAAAATGAGCTTTTTAATACATATATAAAAGTCTTGTTTCAATAAGACCAAATGCTTTGATGACACTTTTTCTAGAATACTTTCAAAATGATAAGGTAAATTTATATTATATATTATGAATAACTTCTTGACTGGTAAGAGGATAAAACAAAAAAAAAAGCCTTGTGAGGCTAGATTAGACAAAGCTCTGCCAGGGATGCTCTATTTAAGTTGATGGTACCTAAAAAGCAAAGGAATGGACAGTCAGTTGCTGTCTTCAGGCAACTCCCAGCCTGTCAGTTCTGAGACACTCTGCAATAAAACACATTATCACTAGCAGTGAAAGAAAATGCTCTGAATTTCTCAAAATGAAATGTTTCAGCTATATCGAAAAGGAATGTGTAGACTATTTTTGTAAAATCTACAGATAGAAACATTCCTGCAAAAGTGCTTTGATTTAAGTAGGACACAATCTTCCATCAGGAATTTTTTTGACTAGTTTTCCTCTTCATCTCTTTGGTGAGTGCTTTGCTACACCACTGTAACTTTCACCAGAAGTTCTTCCAACGGCGTGTTCCTTGGGTGTTTGCTAGAGAAGTGGTTTCACAGTTCATGTGTTTCCCAGTCCAATGTGTTTGGATTGCAGCTCTGCAGGACCTCTTCTCAGTCTGGCTTGTCTGACTCACACCAGAGTGCTGCACACTGAGGGGAGAGGTCCTTGCAGCAGCACATCATTGCAAGAGAGAGGGAGGTCATGCTGTCGGGTTTGAAGTCATTGACAGACTCCAACCCTGCAAAGGAAATGTCTGTATGTTGTTTGTGTCCTGAAAACTTCAGCCAAGAAACTGTCTATGTGGATCTAATTGCAGGTCAAATTGACAAACAACAGTATGTGCTTGACTCTCACCATTAATCTAGTTTTATATTGTCTGTAACCAGAAGCCATGTCCCTTTATCAGAGGGTTTTACAGGCTATGGCTACAATAGTAAATAAAACAAGCAGGGGCAGGTCTCCAGTCTTGAGGCCAGTTGATGCTGCATGGTGTGTGTCCAGCCAGAAGGAACTTTGCTCCCCTTCTCCCATAAATCAGGACTGCCATGTCCAGGCTACCACTGCAGAGAGGCCTCTGCCCTTGCTATCCCTGAGCCCTTCCTAGGCAATGTTTGAGACAGCAAAGCTAAAATCAGTGTTGGGGACTGTGGTAACAGTAGGAGAATGTTACTGTTGAAAGGAGACTTGCAGACCAGCACTTGGCCTGTACCTTGACCTTCTTTAGTTGATTTCTGTAGCTGTAACCATATGTGAAGCTGTACCCACTCTCTGTATTTTCTCCTCTCAGCATTTTGCTGAGGTAAGGAAGGGCTATATTGACTTTCCATGACTCCCTGCCCTCACAGATAACACACCAAGAGGTGGTGTGGCTTGCTCAGGTTTATGCAGTAATCTTGTAGAAAAGCTGGAATGCCCATGCCAGGCTCTATGTCATACCAGACTACCATTGTTTAAAAAGGTGCACTAACAGAACCCTGTTTTATGCAAGGATTTCTTTTGTTCATTGTGGCAATGGGCAGGGACTTCAAAGTATGTGTACTTTAAAGTATTCTAAATCATATTTATAAAACCAAAAGAAACCTCAGAATAGATGGGAAACAATGAATTTTTAAACACACTTCTCCCCTTAAAAATTTGATAAGATACAGTGTTATTTTTGCCTCCCGTTTGTTTAGAGTGAAAAATTTATTTCAATTAGAGTGGCAGCTCCTCACCCCCAAAATGTTCCATTATTATCAGCTAAAAATGCAGAATCAACAGAAAAATCTGTTTTATTAATTGCTCACAAACATAAATCATTCAGACAATACAACTCTACTTCCTGCTTGGGCACTTATCCTGGCAGAGCTCCAGCTGAGATTTATTTCCTTTTTAATTTTAACTGAATGTGCTGCTACAGATACTGTGCACAAATACAAAGCATAATAACTGACTTAATTACATATTTTTTCCTTGGAAAGCATGACTTTACACATCCCCTTAATACAACCACAGTTCCTGTGTAATCTCACTCCCTTTCTCACTTTGGGTTTTGACAGATGGGCTGTGTCAGACTGAGCAGCCGTGATCCAAGGTGTTACCACTCTCGGCTCCCCTCTGCCCTGTGCTGCTGGGAGCTGCCACTCTGGAGCAGGGTGCCAGAAGCTGCTGTGCTCTGCTCATGGCAGCCGCAGCCGGGTGGAACACTGATGAGCTGAGAGTGGGATCCGTGCTGAGCAGCAGGTACGTTTGTCTCGGATGCCTCTGCTAGGGGAAGGCTGGCTTTGGAGAGAAAAGGAAGGTGGACAGATGGGGTGATAATGCCCTCAGCCACACTTACTGGTCTGTCATAGCCCCCAGCTTCCTCTAACAGCATCCCAGCACTGCCTCCACACTTACAAATTTTCTATTTCAGTAATATCAGCACAAATTTCCCTGTGGCAAACTCCAAGCCACTGTCCTGTTGTCTACCATGTGCACACCCAAATGTTCAAAAACCCTAGCTGGACTCCCCAAGCCATGCTATGATAAAGCATTTGAAAATTGAATTCTGCAGTTTTGCCTTATGATATTCAAACTGTACAAGAATAAAAGATAGCAAGTTAAATTTTTTTTGTAAATTTGGTTGGGTTTTTTTTGTTATGATAAAGCTGAATTTTCACATATCTGCATGAATTCTTAGGGATGCAGTGAACTCCTTCTTCCAGGACTTCTCTGAGACACTGGGGTGGCCCAAGGCACTGCCAGAGCAGTGCATGTTCAAGCTGTGGTCCCACATCTGTGCCACCGCCAGGTTCTGCATGGGGGCAAGGAGAGGGTTTTATCAGTAGATTAAGGGTCTGTGATGCCCCCTGGAGCAGAGGTGACATCACTTCTTTCCTGCAGGAAAGAGAAGGCAAAGAAGAGCACCATGAGGCTGTGGCAGAGGGACGTTGCTGTCAGGCAACTGTGTGGTCTCTGGGGGCGAAGGAGCTCATCATCCTGCTCCATGTTAGCCCAGTCCTATGGAATCAGAGTGATGGCCACTGTCATCTCAAGGGACTAGCCTGCCTGGAAATTCTTTTCTTTGGCACAGTCAGCATCTACTCTTCATATATCAGACCCTACATGACTTGCTGCCTCTTCGGCGTTGCAGCTCAGTGTGTTGGTTTTGATCATTAGAGCCTCTCACTGTCTTTGTGCATTACTCTGTTCAGCTGGGAATTGTTCTCAGTGAGAGTCATCTGCTCTGGAGCTGATCCCAATCTCAGCCACAGATAACATCAATGAAATGCAAGGTCTAGACACAGATTCATGATTAAGAAATAATTATTTATAGAACTCTTTGACAGATCAGTATATGTCAAGATACGTAAGAATATTTTAATGTGACTTCAATAGACAGATTTGCTGAATGTCAATTGCAAATCATTTGTTCTTGCTAAGGTTTTACCTTTTAAATGTGCATTGTATTTACTTGTGCAATAAGTGTCAACAAACTAGCAGATATATTTATTTCATTCTATAGCATGTATTAAAGAACTATTTATTCACAGTACAGTGATCATAAATTTGGTTTCCTTAGTGATTTCCCCTGTGTGCATGAACTCTGGTTTATGTTCAAAATTCTTTTCCCTGTTAGATCAAATTATTTGTCTTCAGGGAAGATGGGTGGACTGAAGTGACACAGTAATATTTGTGATGGAAATCTGAAAAACGAGTGCTTTTGTGATTATTTACAAGGCAGATATTGGAGAACTGTGTGTTCATTATGTTGTACTAAAAATAATAGGCTCAAAAAATCTGGCTTTTATCCATAGAGGTGGAATGGAGCATGTGTTAATTCCAACACTTAAAATTGCATATCAAGAAGATAGATGGAAGAAGAAATTCTCAAAAAACTCCTCAAAACATAAGTTTCTTTCTAAGATTTCCCTCCTTCATATGGATTTCTGCTCCATAGTCTTTTGACTCTGGAGATATGCCTTAGATCACTTCATTGTAATAGCATGTGTTGAACGGAGCAATGTTCATGTCAGCAAATGAGAGTAGGACCAGCTCCTTGGGGTCTCAGTATCTGGTGTCAGGCTGTTTGAGGAGAAAAATAATATATTCTTACACACTTTATTCCTTCACATTCTTCATTTCTACCCTGAAGAAGGTTTTTTAAAGTATAGTAAGCATTTGGGATTTTCAGACTAAGAAATTTAGAAACGGGGGAAGAAAATTTGACTCCTTTGACTTTCTTTAAGCATTAAAATCTGTCCTTGTTTTTTAAGAGCAAAGAAACTTGACTTATAAAGATGCAGGTTTATATGAGGTTGCAACCATATTTGAGGCTGTACAAGCAGGATCTGAATGATTTTGTTAAAGATGTTAGCGAATCCACAGACCCAGTAATGTGTAATGCCCCTTGCTCTGCAACCTGTTGGGAGCTGTGCTGTGCTCTGACTCCCTTTGACAGGGGATGGCTGACAGTACTGTGTTTTCTCTTTATCTGTAATTCTCTTGTTATTTTTTTTTAATACTGGAGTACAAATGTGAGAAAAATTACAGTATTTTCTTGGCTGTGTGGGATGCAGTTCTTAGACCGTGGATGTGTTATGCTTGCTGTTATAATGGTGTTTGGGGGCTGTGATCAGGATCTGCTTAGCTGTCCTAGATGCTGTCACACTTGCAGAGTTCATAATAGTTGTAGAAGTAAGTCTTGAGGAGGGACTTGAAGGTTTGAAGCTAAAGCTTTGTTCTTCACTGAGCAAAGAAAGGGTGAAAAGCCTCTGGAGGTAAAGTGAAGCATTAAGTAGCCCGTGGTAGCAGCAGTGATAGTGCAGGGCATGGGTAAGGGAGCTTGAGCTGATGTTAGAAACAGAAGATACTCTTGTTCGTTTCCACACTTCTAGCAAAATGATGGTGTTCAGTTACCAAGGGTGTGACTGACTTAGAAAATTCAGCAACTAAAAGAGCAAAGCAGCATTTTCTAAATTTTCACCTTCATTTTGTTGCTGTTCTCTGCATTCATCCTTCGGTTGCTCATACACTGAGTGTCTGCAAAATCCAACCAAACAAGCCCTAGCAGATCTAGTAATTTTTTTTGCTTGCTTGCTTTTTTTTATCCTGCTTAACCAGATAAAAAAATGAAAGGCATACAGCAGGGGAATATGACAGCTCAGGAGAGGAATAGAAAAGGTTTTCATGTAAAACAACTCATTTCGGATTGACACAGGAATTTATTGTTTTAACGACTGGGAAAGTAAAGGATGCTTAAAGGCAAATTATGTATTTTTTGAGACATATAATTTCTTCAGCTCATGTCTTGTAGAAGTGTTAGTATATGATTCTGTGGGAAAACTCAGGATGGACAGTGAAGTTCATCTCAAATTTTCAAAGCTATATTGACTGTTTTGCTCTAGTACATTATGACAACATAGTAGCAATCCTTTTGGCAGCCACATAAGCCCTAAAATTTTCTAAAGTGGGCTAAGTGGTCGACAGTTTATTAGTTTTCCCATAATGGTGCCATTATGCAGCTTGTTTCTGTGCTGATTTCCTAAGTAGGACACAGCAAATTTCGTGATGGCAACTCTTGTAGCAAGGCCTGAGTGAAGTGTGTCACACCATGTGAGTTAATTTGGTCTAACAGCAGTTCATTCCCTGGACGAACAAGAAAAGACACTGGTGTATGTGAAAAACAGTCTTGAGCTATGTTCCTTTAATGTTGTTGTAACAGTGTGGTAGTGTTTTAAAAGGGATAAAGAAGTTAAAATTCATAAACTTAGGACTTGCATGGCAAACCTGACATAAGAATTGTAGCAGTTGATTAATGCACTTGTTTTAAAATTACTAAGGAAACTTATAGAATACTAGCTATTAGCACATTACTTACTCAAGGTATCTCAAGATGTGTGGTCATGATAGCTTTTGCCTTAGCTACTTCCTAATGAACAGCAACATCTTTGTTTTCTTATTTGAAGTTTCTCTGAATATTTCACCATAATATCAAATAATTGTTGCTGAAGGGTAGTTAATGACCCAATACATAGCTATTATAGCAAAATTATGTCTGTTAAGGAAGCGGTCTTTAAAAGAATAATTAAACAATTTTCATGGAGCCCTTGATGGTGGAAGTGCAGCTCCTTAGCATGATATTTATTTAAGCACATTTTAGGAGCAATTTAAGTCAGACATTTGTTTTTCTCTAATGGACACTGGAAGTTCTCCACCACTGAACAAACAGATTTTCTCAGTTCTAGTTGTTGTGTTCCTGAGCAGTGTTTCTCTTGAAAGGGTTTCCTACCAGCTGTGGACTTACAATTTATTATGTAATGGTGAAGGTCTAATGTCTTAATTAACAGACTGTTAATTATGTTAATGGTGCTTAGGAAAAGATTACTATGAAATTTAGTTAATAGTCCTTTGCAGTGCTAAACCATCGTAATATAGAGATATGAAGATATCACCATGGTGTCTCTTAGTGAAAGAGAAGATGAAGAAATGAAAAGGATACAGTGCTTACTGCTGAAACCTTACAAAAAGAAAAAGTGACATTTCAAAATAAATAATTTAATTGGAGTCATACTAGAAATCTTGCTACAGCCCATCCAGCCTCTGGTACTGTTATGTTTTGTCCCATTGTCACTGATGTCTTTCAGAACATGATAGCATTCAAGGTGTAAAAACTGGGTAAGTATAGAAATAATGAGAATGAAAATCCCTGAGGTAAAGCCATATCACGACATATTTCACTACAAGGAATAACATAGGCAGGTATTTCCATGAATAATGTGCTAATAGAGTAGTGTGTTTGTAAAACTAGATTGAATGGAGCAAACTAGAGAGGGTTTAATAAGACATATGATATTATTATAGACCTTATTTGTGCTTATTTGCAAGTCCTTGATAAATTTGCACTTGGGATATTTGGTACCTAATGGCAATTCTGGAGTCACTTGAAAGAAATGAAAAACCCAGGTGAAGATGTCCATGAGAAAACAACAGATAGTTCCACAAGGTAAAAACCCACAGTGGTTTTTTGAGTCTTACATATACAGTGCACATCTTTATGTTGGGTAGTAAGTTGGATGATTTTAATTTGGATTTATTAATCTTTTCAATTATTCAAACTTGGCACATATACTCTGTCAATTAGAAAAATGTAGTGTTATAAAAAATGTACTTTAAAAAAATTTTTCTTTAAACTAATTGTTTCAGGATTTTCAAGAAAAAGAATAAGGGCAACTAATTTCCCTGTCTTGCTACCCTTGCTCCACCTCACCTTCAGGTTTCAAACAACAAATCAGTATTAATTAGGAGTCAGTTAGTTACTGGGTATTATACTTAGCATGCTATAAACTAGGAGTTCACAGGATGGACCTCTGGATACAGAATCACAGAATGGTTTGGATTGAAAGGGACTTTAAAGATCATCTAGTTCCAACCTCCTGTCATGGGCAGGGACATCTTCCCAGGGACCAGGTTGCTCAAAGCCCCATCCAACCTGTCCTTGAACACTTCCAGGGATGGGGCATCCACAGCTTCTCTGGACAACTGTTCCAGTGCCTCACTGCCCTCACAGTGAAGAATTTCTTCCTAATAGTCTAAACCTACCTCTTTCAGCTTAAACCCATTCCCCCTTGTCCTGCCACTACATGCCCCATCTCTCTCAGCTTGTCCTCATAGGAGAGGTGCTCCAGCCCTCTGATCATCCTTGTGGCACTCCCCTGTGCTTACAGCAGGATTAGTACAGAAGGTTTCTCAGATCCGTGACCAGACATCTTTTGAGTATCTCCAAGCGGGGAGATTCCAAAATATCTCTGGAACCTGTTCTGATGTTTGACCAACCTCATAACAAAAAGTCTCTTACTTATATTTAGATGGAATTTTCTATATTTTGTGGCCATTTCCTTTGATCCACTGGACACAACCAAGAAAAATGTGGCTTTGTCTTTTTTACACCCTCCTGTCAGGTGTATCATTGATAAGATTCCTTTGATGCTTCTCTTCTCCAGGCTGAACAGTCCCCATTCTTTGAGCATTGTCTTGTGTGAAAGATGGTCCAACCCCTTAATCACCTTTGTGTCCCTTTGCTGAATGCACTTCAGTGCATCCATGCCTGTCTTGTACTGGCAGCTCAGCAGTGGACACAATGCCTGGCTGTGTCTCCCCAGGGCTGAGCAGAGGGGAAGGATCATCTCCCCTGACCTGCTGGCAGCATTCCTAGTGCAGCCTAGGAGGCTGCTGGCCTGATTCACTGCAAGGGCATATCGCTGGTCTGTGTTCAACCTGGTGTCCACAAGGACCCCACAGCCCTTTTATGGCGAGCTGCTTTCCATCCAGTTAGCCCCATGCTGGTGCATTGAGTTATTTTTATACTTTAAATTAACTTTTTTAAAAAAAGCTAAAAGCAAATATTTCAGCCTTTCTCTTAAAAAAACCCCCAAACATTTCTACTTTTCTTTTTTTTTTCCTCCATAAAAGGGTCAGAACAGTAGCTGAGCTTCAGCAACATGGTAAAACACCCCTGAGAACACTAAAGCAGCATAATGTGTAACCTTATATATACCATAAGGAAACTTGAAATTAAAATATGCAGAAATAAAGAAGGATTGTGATAAACAGTTGAAACTTCTAATGAGAAAAAAGACATGGATGATTGTGTACTAAAGACAGTTTAAGTTATATCTCTTACTTTTATATGGGGTTTTAGTTGTAGGTTTTGGGGTTTTTTTAGAATTACTCAAATAGCACAGCATATGTTGCTCAGTTTTCAGTATTAGACATTGTCTTTCAGGGTCAACTGAAAAAATGCAAAGGAATCAATGATATAGTCCTAGGGCCAGTTCTGGCATATTTGGAAGCAGAGATGGAGCTGCTCCTAGGAATTTTTTGAGGGCTAAATGTGCAGTTGACAACAGCTGGAAATGCATTAACTGCAGCCATTGTAATTGAGACTGCAAACAAGAAGTGGAGGAGGCATAATTTTCTTGTTTGGATTTGCCACTAACTTTGTTATGAGAAAACTTGGGCAACTAAAGGGACTACAACAATGCACCAGACATTTCACATTTTGTTGACACACTGTTGGAAACCAAAAGGCTGTCTAGCATCTCAAGCAAGATAACATTAATTATGAAAAACAATCTGATGAGAATCCATCATATCCCTGCTCAAACATTCCATTGCAATGCAAAAGATTGTAAGAGCTGAATTAATTAGTATACAGTGCCAATGGCATATGCCAATGAGGATATCTAGTAGGAAATCAAGTTATGAACTTGTAAAAGCAGGTGCACTGGTAGCTCATGATAGAGAGAGATTTGGTTGGTGAAAATCTACTATTGAAAGACCAAATCTTCAACTGAAGATTATTATTTCAGGTTTTCTATATGATGTGATGGCTGAAGTATTGGCTATAAAGGCAGAGCCAGTATCTGTCAAAGGAGGTGTGCTTCTGGGCACCTGGAACAGTATGAGAGAGAGTGCAAAGAACAGTTATATTGAACAGAAACATCTTGGAACTAGCAGGACAAAAGGAAGTAAAACAAGAATTAATATAGAGGATGGACTGGAGACTTTTTCATTTGGTTAGGTTTTGCTCCTAAAAGATTTGATGGCAAGGAAAGGATCTATAATCAGGATATTTGGTTTTTTGTCCTGGGCGCCTTACTGTGATTTGAATACGTGTAGTGTAGAGTGAATATGTGCATCCAGAGCGTAGACAGTTTGTTTTATGATGCCTTCTCTTTTGGCCTCAAAAACAATAAGAGTATTTCCACTGTACATTTTCAGAACTTGATGAGGTTTAAAAGCATTCTTCCCATGTGAGAGCATCATATGAAGAAAGGAATTACCAAGCCAGAACACAAAAAATTTTTTTTGCCAGATAAAACAAAAGGAATATTCACCTCTTCAACAGCATGCTTAAGAGTTTAATTTATACACAACATAATTGATCTGAATCATAACAAAACTGAATAAATACCTTGGAGATTTAAAAGAAAATGTTAGCATTATTACTCAACTCAAATATCAAGTGATGGTAATATAAAAATATTTATTTTCATAACATGTTGCAAACATGACAGCTTGATAATATTCTTGATAATTATAGCTGACATTTTCTTTGAAAAATAATAAACAGTATGATCTCCTGGAGCAATTACACAAATGATTATTGGGAATGTGCCCTGAGATATTCACAGAGAGTGGCACTCAGAATGGGGCCAGGGTTCCTCCAAGGCTGGTGTCGTGGGTTGACAACTGCCTCCCATCTCTCAGTGAGCAAATAAGAACCTGAGCCTGAGAAGTGAGAAAAGAAGGACTTTCAGAAAAGACATAATGATTACTGAAAAAGGTTGAGAATTACTGTGCTTCAAGTAAAACACAGGAAGCCACAATGCCATTTTTTGTTCAAATAAAGCTGATCCATTATGTTACACAGAATTCACAGAAATGTATTAAGCACTTAAGGACTCCTCAGTATGAAGAGCTGTACTGCATATCTCATCAGTTAAATATTTATTTCTGAGGACAGCTAAGGACAATACTTTTATGTGCAGAAGTGATAATGCTGTAAATGCAGACAAATGATGGTAAAATCCCTGTAGAATGGGAAAGCTTCAAGTACAACAATGTTTCACAAGAAATCTTGGAAATCTTGAATGCCTCATGTCTTGAGCAATGAGGGGAAGTCAATATAGATAATTTTTAACATACTGTACAGTGCTTTGCACATTACCAAATGTGGGTGAATGAATGTCTGTGCACAGCAACTGTAATACATTGCACAAATCTTAGGGCTGCGAGCTCATTGTTTGTTTGTAACAAAAAAAGCCATGAGTACCTATGCCACTATGCAGCATTTCTGAAGTTCAGATGCTTACTGTTATGGGAGTTAGGGACTTAAGAGCCTAATCACAAGACTTTTGTAGAAATTTATTTTATTAATTTATTGTATTTAATTAATTGTGTTTAATTAATCGTAAATTGATCACATAATTTATTAATTCACATTCATTTCTATCTAAATGAATACAGTTTTTTTATAAATAAATAGTCTCTTTATAAGTAGTTTTGTTTACGAACAAAACCTGATTATTAAAACCGTGTATTTATGTTTGTGAAACTGCAGTTTGATGTTTAATAACTGAAAATATAATGTTGCAGTAGAGTAGTAATAATGGCTAAAACTGTCTATAAAAAGTTTTGTTGGAAGTACAGTACTATGTGGGCAATCCCTGTGCTGAAATGCATGTTTGACCCTCCTTTTCTATCATTGAAGAGAAACTATGGAATGTATAAGCTGAAAACTCAGCTGATGCCAGAACAATTTCCTGACTATTATAATGTTATTCACTAACCATTTCATCAGTTGGAGCAGGATATTGATATTTTCTTCTCTAGAGGATCACATGAGTTAAAGGGATAATATTTTGTTCTTTATATTAAACTTTTCCATTTGAGAACATGTTGGGGTTTTCTTTCCCCTCCATGACTGTTTCTGAAAATAAAAGGTGGCAAGGCCCAATTGTGTGTATGTTTTATGGTCTAGTGGTAGTTCTGCATAGGAAGAAATTGCCTGCTCGACACAATGAAAATAACTCAGTAGAGCCCCAAGAATGTGTTGTCAGCAGCACTGTGGGGTAGTGCAGTGTCATATTCAGCCTCACACATGTAGCATGGGGAAACATGCTGATGGAGAAAGTTGAAAACTTACATATGGAGAAGAGCATGCCTTTCACCAGCAGTCAAAAGTGTCACCATTGTCTCTTCATCACACCTGCTACAGATCACAAGGCTGTAAAGAGGATGGTTTGGGCCAAGTTGATGTAAGGACAAGAAAAAATGGGCACAAACTGAAAGACAGGAAACATTTTTTAATGTGAGGGTGACTAAGGACATTGTGGAATCTCCATCCTTAGAGATGTTAAAAAGCTGTCTGGACTTTGCCCTGGACAACTTGCATCTGGTGGCCCTGCTTGAGCAGGGGGTTGGACCAGATAACTGACAGAGGTCCTTTCCAACCTTGACCACACTGTCACTCTGCAAAGACATCCTAGAGGTCATCTATGTGGATGAAATTCAAGAAGGTACAAGAAGGTTTCTTGTACCTTCTGCTCTCAGTACAAGAAACAGTATTACAGTCAAAGGCTGTGATGTGGTCAGAATTTCTTGGCAATGCATATTTCTGTTTTGACTCCAGACCAAACATATACATTAAAGACATGATATTTGTAAGAAAATCTTAATCTTTTTCATCAGTTCACACTCTCAGAAAATTCAGGTTTTCTAATCTTCTGAGTCAGAGGAACAGATCTTTTCACCTGACTGTTTACTGGTATTATTCATGTACACTATTATAGGCAAACTTGACAATACTCGTATATAAAAAAGCACAGGTCAGACGTTTGCTGTACAGGTAATGCAAAATATTTCAGTGTAGGTGTAGTAACCACAGGAGAGCATAAAGGAGAAGGTCAGTAGTTTGCTGCTGAGTATTTAGTCTATTGAACATAATAACATTTGGGTGGACTTATTAATTGCACAGTCCAGATTTCAATTTCTCTTCTGACTGGGTGCAAAATGTGGGTACCTTTAAGTAACTAATTTGTACAGACAACTGTGATAATTATTACCTGAAAGAGAGATTGCAGAAATACTTGATCAGTTACATAAGCCACTGAACTTTCTGAACATATATTTTTCCCGTCTTTTATTTGCAGACACAAATACGTAAATGATTCTCTAAAAATCTAGTCTTACTATTAAAACTTCTTAATTTGTGAAACTGGACTGTGTAGAAAGAAGAGAATAGACAAAAGGAATTTAAATGAGCCCAGATAGATTTGCATAATGTGGGAATATCACTACATTTTAATATCTATTATAATGTTTCTGATACTTAATAAAATCAGGTAAGTGCCAGATTTTAGTAAAGGTCATCATAGTGCATTTTCATTTTATAGCTACAACATTTCCCCATTTATTAAGATTATTTTAAACTGAATGAATTAAATGAATGAATGACATACTACAGAGGTAAATATTAAGGAAGGAGAATTATTATTTAAGTTAAAGGATGGTATTGGCAAAAGATCAAATGACTGTAAATTGGCCATGAATAAATTTAGAGGGGAAATTGGAAGAAGGCTCCTTATCTGTCCAAGAAGTATGTTTCTGGAACTGTCTGGCAAAGAGGGAGGGGACTGAGTAATCTAAACTGTTTTATAAGTAATGTGATATGCTTTGGAAAGGGATCACATAACTAAACATGAGATCTCATGGAGTGAGATTTGTCAGAGGATCCTGGGAAGTCATTTCATCCTGGGGCACAAGTTTGCAGTGACAGTTTTCAGATATGTGGTGTGTCAGTATTCCCAAAGAGGTCCCTTAGAAATGCTATTGCCAGAAATTCATATAATCATGTCCATGTTGCTGAGTTTCTATTCAGCACTGGTTAGAAATATCAGTTTCCTATCTTGATCTATATTTGGCTTTCTTTGGGTCTGCATTCACTGTCCTCTGAAGCCTTGGAGGTTAGCAAGTGGACAAAGATGGTGTGAAATTGTACCTTTAACGGCTTTGCATCCTTAGGTGTCTGGTTGCTGTCCCTGATCACATAGTCCGTGTAAAACTGGCAGGTGCCAGGTACGAGCTTAAGTGAAAATTCTTTCCTGAATTTAAATTAGCAGCAGTCCTGCAGTCTGTGTCTATCTTAGGACTCTCTCTGAGTTTGATTTAGCAACTAAATCACAGGGACCTGTGGTATTAGCAAGATGCTCTCTGCTTTTACCTAGGGCATAGTTCAGGCTTGGCTTTCTGAAGGAGTGCTGGGAAGATTTTTTTTATCCTTTACTGAGTGGTATAGATGTTTTCAGACTCTTTTCAAACCAGACAGCTGTGGCATGGCTGCCTGAAATTTGGAAAACTGGACACTGTGAAATGGCTAATTTCTCCAGTCCTTGGTTCTCAAATAAGGTAATCATCTTATTTTAAACAGAAAGTTTAGATTCCATTTCTTAACACGTAATACACATTCCTTAATTTTCTAATTCTGTAACCATTTTCTTACAGAATTTTTGCTTCTTGATCATCTTTCTTCACATTGGCACTCCCTACTTAACTATATGATTATGTGGGTGAAAGGAGACACCTGAAATGGAAGGTTTGCCTTTGATTCTGATGCAAGAGGGAAGAAAAGAGGATACAATGTAATCAATATTTATCAGTGGTTAAGCCTTTGCTCCTAAGAACAATGATCCCATGGAAGCCAGGTTGTGAAGTCTAATGACAAAGCTGAAAAGACAAAATTGCTTTGTACTTGCTTATGACACCTGCCTTTAGCAGTGTTTTGAGCTTCAAATCTAAAAAACTAACAAAATGTCCTCCTGAATAAAGTCAGTTCTCACCCTTTTGTGAAATACTGCAGGCAGTGTCTTCAATACCACCGTCTGTTCATCTGAGGCCCACAGCTAACCAGCAGCACTGCCGATACCAATATCATAACTTCCAGTTCTCATCTCTGTGTGTTATGTATTGACTGTGGTTATATCATGATGAAATTATGATTCGTAGTGTTCCTGTTTTTCATAATGTTCTCCCATTAAATACCATGAAATTGTGAGTGCAATATGAAATAATTCTGACCTTTTTTTCCTTCAGATTTGTCAAAGGACTCCAAAATGACAGGCAAAGGCTATTAACTTATGTATAGTCTTGATTAAGAGAATCTGCTATGATGGCCGCTGCTTTTCCCCCTCTAGATTTTCTTAAATCTGATCTTCTTCACCGTTCTGGCTTACAACTTCTTCAGGGTGAGGGAAAACAACTCCTCCTATTCCCTGTTGCAGAAATGAACTTTACAGTGCAAAGGCTGTCTAAACCCACATTCCAGCTGCCACTGAAAATTTTAACATATTACAGCAAATAAACCAGTCTGCTGCTGAAAAATAAATTAGAATTAAAAGTGGTCAGAAATGCTTTGCCCTGCTCATTTGCCTATGATATATGTGATGAATTTCAGTAAAAGAGGTTTTGATCACAATTTCCATCAAAACTTCACTTTCCAACAACAACATTTGAGTAGTTTGCCAGACCTACATAGCTTCTTGATTAGGAAAAAATCTAGTTTGGACAGAGGATTGAGATATGTAGTTCTTTTAATTTGTTTTCAAGGACATGAACTATATTGTAAGGGATATGAGGGAGAAAAGTAAAAAAAGGCCTAAGGGCTCCAATACAGTAAAAAGAGTTTCAGATGGCAGAAATGAAAATTAAAGCATGCAGGAGAAATTAAACTGGAAAACATATACTAAGTGGGATGGAAAGAGAAGTAAAGCTAAAAGAGACTTTAGGGAAGAGAGAGGACAGCAAATTAGACATGAATTTGTAATCTGATATTGAAGCAAAATGAGGCAATGAAATTTGAGCTATTTATACAAAGAAGTGCATCATAAAAATACTCCAAGTAAATGAAATAAACATTTTGCATCTAGCTTTCCCTATAGTGGGTTTATAATCCCATTTTATAACTAGAATTGCAAATATAGAGTGCAAAAAGGGGGAAGGGCTGGCTGGGTCTGGTAAAATATAGGCCATGTGAGTAGTATCCATCTTGCCTGATTTTGCATGTCTAGAAGTTAATTGACATCAAAAGAGCTGCCTGTCTTAAGAGGAGACACATCACCCTTTGGATCTGTCTGTTTGTACAGAGTGTCTCAAGGGTGACCAATTTAGACAGCTGAACTTTTCCATAGCTAAGTTTTAAAGAGGTGAATCATGTATTTTTGTTTCTAAAAGTCCTGAGAGAACTGAGATGAGAATGACACGAAAGGTCTAGCATGTCTAGAAAGGCCTGCAAGGTTTGAAAAACTACTAAGACTGAAGATCTCACAGCAGTTAATAAGTATAGAAAAAAAATGAAAGCTTTGAGGAATGTGAAAAAATATTTGAGGTATAAATGTACGTAACCAGTAAAAGGGGATTGAGGGGGATTTAGTAGCTTGCAGCTGGTACACGAAACACACAGTCCAGTTCAGGTGAAGGAAATGAAGAAGCTGCAGGGAGAAAGTTTGATCCTTCAGTAAGATGCTTCTTTTCTTTTCCACCTTCTCACAGCTGTGATTTAGTATTGCAGCACTGTCAAAGCCTTTCAGTCAGTTTAACTGCAAAATGGAAGGATATCCAAGTTGTTACAACTCAGAGAGCCATTTAATAGGTGCCTTCCTTAAACTGACTCACTATCTGAGTATGTGGCATCTGGGTGCCATGGTCAAACTCAGATGAACTGCAACACTTTGCACACAAAACCAAGTTTCTCAGAAAAACACTGCTTTTATGGGAAACCATTTCCTATGTCAAAATTGTTGATTTCCTGTTCTTTTGCATTCTATTTATTACAGATACAAAGAAGATATGTTAACCCTCAGGGTTTCATGATAACTAACATTTCATAGAAAAATCTGTGTATTTTTTGTGTAAATTGTTACTTTATTTGTAACAAAATTGGAAATATATTCTTTTTATGGTAGTTTTGACAAGATGAGGTACTTTGTTTAGTTTTGCTTTTTTTTGAATTGTACATTTCCTTTTTGTTGAAGCGTAAATGATTTTATTGCTATCAATTTAATTTAGCTAGCATCTTTTTAAGCAATTCATTGCTTTTGCTTACTGAAATATCAGTTTTGTCAACTTTAAACATGTTGACTTACACTTATGATGAAGGAACTCAAATTGAGGCTGACATAATTAAGCTCTGAGGATGTCACTCCCTTGCCCTTCCATAACCCTGTGAAGCTGAACCATCCTGTCTTGTAACATGCAGCATTTTATACTGAATGAACAAAGCTGAGGTTGACACAAAATATATCCCGGAGTCAGACTTGCAAAGCTCTTAAAATTACTCACCCAGACTCAAAATCTAATTATCTTTCAGCTTTCTTCCTTTTACCATGAGAATGGTCAATAAAGTGGGTGTATGTCATCTAAAATGACATTTTAGATGCTGATGGGAGGAGAGGGAAAGGAGAGAGAATTTTCCAAACCTGAAAACAACCCTTGTCTCCAAAAGTCACAGGTAAGCTTAGGCACCATCAAGCTTAAATGCAGCTTGGTACAGTTCATGTTATACTGTTTAGTATGCACTGAATGCACAGAGGGAAGAGCATGAGAGAAAAATAAATGGACTCAGTACAAAATAAATGGGTAACATAAGGCTTTTGAGACTAAGACAACATTTCACTGCCTCTTACTGTTTATTTTATTTTAGGTTGAAGTACTTTATATTTCCAAGTTTCTATATTTATCTGTGGAGCAGCTGGTACTATTTGTTCTGGGTGATTTAATTTATTTATTGCTATGTATTCTAAAGACATGTAGCTCTATCTTCTAATGGGTTTACTGTGTGCTCTTTAAATTGAAACAGTTGATCAGGGCTTTTTTTTGCTATACTCTCTCTTGAATTCTTTAAAAGAACAATTGTATTTCAATGCATTTTTCTTAAAAACGGAATTTAATCAAAGTGAAGGATAGATTTGAATAACGCTGTATATATTCATTAAACATGAATATCAGGATGCTCAGGATTGCATCATTAGATTTTGTTCTTTGGTTAAGATGTTCACAAAGTCTGCAAATATATTTGCAAAGTGATGTATGATCTAGCAAGATCCCAAATAAAGCTACATTTCAATTGAATGTATTTGCTTTCAACAGTTTTCTCTGTCTTAGTACTAGATAACATTTCCTTTTTGCTCATATCCTATTGTCAGATGCAAATAAGAATTTAGGAATCTTGTAAAAATAAATTTTTTGCATTGCTAGTATAAATGCGCCTGTCCAGAAGTATTTTTTTTTTAATGAAAATATCAGTAAACATAACCTATCCTGATATCCATTCTGATCTGATTAGACTGAAAACACAGATCTGTTGATTGGGGAAAAATAATTTGGCAGCCATGGTAGAACTAAAAAGCAATTCAAGAAAGAAGTGAGTGATGGATCTATAATATTTTTCCTTTCTTTTACTGTGCTGCTTCAGGAATGAATGGAGCACTGTAAGAAAGTTGTTACTGCATGCAGACTCTCTCTTTGATGACCCTTGAGAAATAAATCAGCAGTAGTTCTTTATGCAAGACTCCAAATAGCAGGAGCATTGCCACAGCTGACTCACACTTGCACTGCTGATGCCATTGTTTAGCTTTTTGCCAGTGCCTAAACAATCACCAGAGGATACCATTTACATTTACTCCAGGGCAGATGAAAGAAACTGCCAGCTGAAAAGAAAATCATGTTAAAGTCTAAAAAAATAAAGATGCATGAGCATTCAGTTGGAGACTGAATGTGTTTTAGACATTCACTCTGAAATTTATTTAGACATTCACTTTTAATTCGTGTGGAAGATTTTTTGTGTGCAAACTTTGGCAATTTTTTAATGATTTTTTTTTTCTGATTTTGATGATTTATTTTTTCTACATAAAATTTTTTAAATGCATGACAATTAGGAGAAGAATTATGCTTTAGAAAACTCAAAAGTTTAAGAATCTCTCTATCCCAGTATAATCAGGGAGTGCATTTGAGGGAACGTTTACAGGTGCTTAATGCACTACCTCTTTGGAAGTGCAGTTTTTTTGTTGTTTTTCTTTTTTTTTTTTTAAGGAAAAGCAGTTTGCTGTTGACCTTTGACTTTTCCTTTTTATAAAACAGAGTAGGGGCTTAAAATCAATTTATCGTTCACATCTAGGGCTGGACTTCCAAAGCAGATCAGTTTGCTAAATAAGTCATCTGAAAATTTGACTGTTGGAGTCACATTAGGAGTAGTTGTGCCCTCTAATCACTTCTGAGAAATCTGGTTTTTGTTGGCATCCTATGGAGCACCACACATCTGATGCATCTTAAACCAATGCTCTGAGAGCAAACGTTGTGTTGCGTAGTCATTATCTGAAACCAGAAGCTGTTTTTTACAATTTATTTTGAACAACTTTATGGCTTGTGCATGTCAATGCATTGACAGATATCACTCCAGCTGGGTTACAGATATTTTATGTTTTTGAACAGAGGCTGTCAGTGAGGAGCAATTCTCTGTTGAACAAACACTGGAAAATCTGAAGAAGCACAAAGTATTGTGCTTTGAACTGTCATATCTCTAGGCAGAACAATACAGTAAATGATTCTCTCTGCTGTGTCAGAGCATCAACCCCTCTGAGGCATCAAATATGGCTAGAGCAAATGTTTAATATTTGTTAGAGTGTAGGGAGGGATGCCTGGCATTCAGTCCTGGCTCTGAAGTTGATGATCTGACTCCAAACTGGCCTGTAGAGAGGGGAGAATTGCTACACAAGCAGAAAAGTTTTGCTTCTCTTCCAACTGCAGTATGAAGTTTTCTTTGTTGGTGCTTTTAATCATTTTACAGTCCTTAGAAAAAAAGCACCCTATAGAAATTCAAAGTATAAAATGCCATATTAAAAAGAGTAACAGAGAAGCACAAGTGCTCATATATCTGTAAAAGCCAATAAAAGCGTATTTTTATGAGTCTACAAAAACATTCCTTAAGATCCAGCACTTGAATGATATGCTCATGCCTTTCTTACACGCTGCCCTTTGAGGAGCAGCACAGCAGAGAGCAAGATGAATCCAACTGGCTAGCTTAGAAGAGGAACTGTTTCTGTCAGAAGTGCACCAGGTTTCAGTGGTCTGGCTCTCACTGATGGGTGAAAACAGCCTGGTTGATGGTCAGAGGCTGCTCTTACCAGCAGCAGCACTGTACCAGTGTACTCTCAGCCTGTTCTAAATATGCTGCTCTATGAGTCAATGCCATTTGCTTTTTACTGCTGTGCTGACATGAGTCCCTAGAGGAAAGGGAATTTAGGAGTCCCTCATGAGATCTGTGTCTGATGGCCTTTTGGTAGCTCTGGGGCTCATATCACTTTGATCCCTTCAATTCAAATAGAGTAGGATGTGTTTTCCCCTGCTCTAGGCCTGTCTATATTCCAGCTGAATAAATATATCCTTATTAATGTTCATTTGTACATAGACTTGCATTTCTGCTTGTGACTGGATCTTGAATGGCAGCCCACTGGTGTAAATTCAGCCCCACTCCAAGCTCCAACCAGGCGAGCTTGCTCACTGCCGGTATCTAAAGGTATCATGTCTTCAGGGGGAGGATATAGTTCATAATCCATGACTATTTAATTGTATCCTCTCTGCTGATACTGCTGTCGAGGGCACCAATTAGTTTCAATTGTGCAGGTGGTTTTAGCAGAGCAGACAGTTGGGCTAATGGGAAACGGACTGTGATCATCTACCTCATTTCACAGAGCTAAGGAGCAACAATCTAATTTGAGCTGAGTTCAATTATTCTTGACTGGAACTTGCTTTAAACAAGCAACTTTGGTGCAAAAAGGCTGTTGGGGCCATTCAGCCTCTTGATTTCTGTTTTGCATGCACAGGTCTCTTCATCAAAAGTACTTGACAGTAACTGGCTTTGAAGCAGCCAATGAAACATTTCTGTTTGGCAACATCTAATGTATGGTTCCTCCTCTGCACAGTCATTTTAACTTTTAATACTTGAGGACTGTAGGGAAAACTCCTCCTGTTAAAATCCACACAGATAAATAATTTAATAAGAGCAATAGCACTAGAAAAATTATCAAATGACCTCTTACAGGATATTTTTTGTCGGCTCACAGATTTATGTTTTCTTGTGTGCCCCTAAGCCTGTGTGGGTAATTAACAGTGTTTATCACTGGTTTTTGTCTTCTATTCTGGTTCTGAAAACTTAAAGATGACAAAACACAGAGGGAAAAAAACCAGAATAGAAGGTAGAAAAAATTAATGCGTAAATGTAAAATGTAACTACACGGATATGCTCACTGATAGCTGATCATTTCCCCAGGAAAAGCCAGAGAGCTTGTGAGGGCACTCAAGAAGTCAATGCATTTTTTGGTCTTAGGAAGTAGATCTTCTTGCCACACACAAGTACTTGGCTTAAAGGTCATGTAACTGCCAGTCTATCTGATTTTCTCTTTCTGTAGCCTTTTGAAATAAGGCTGGCTCATCCTCACTATCATCTTGTTTTTCTTTCTATTTCTCTGCAGGGCTCTGGTCCTGGATGTCCACACTACAGACATATTATTTTGATCTCTGTTTATTCTTGAACAATTCAAGATCTGATGGCAGGAAATTGTGGTTGAGACAGAGAGAATAACTTTTTCCACAGGGTTCACCATGTCTCAGTCTTCCTACCTGAGAAAGCCCTCCAGCAATAACACCTCAATAGGCCATGAAAAGGAGCTCATGACACTTCCCTAAGGGACAGAGATCATGCAAGGAAACAGCCTTTAATGAACAGGAGATAAGCACTGCAAGAGCACAGGACTAAGAGGTTGAGACAAGCTCTGAAGGCACTTTATCTCAATTCCACTACACCTCACCACCCATGAACAAGGGACATAGAGCTGGGACTGTCACTCACCACTCAGCAACAGCCCATCTGTCCCAGGTCCCCTCCCTGATGACTGAGTGTGGGATGCATCATTACTGCAGGCTCTGGATCCTGTGTGACACTCAGTAATACTGTACTGCTCTTCTGAACAGCCCTGAACCCAGTGGGACTCACGTATATGGGAACTGCTCCTCTCACCCTCAGGAAAAAGGAAAGGGGAACTACTCAGAGCTGTGGTGATGAGATGCTTGGAAACATCCCCAGCAAAGATGTCCTTCACTTTCTGCTGGTCATACAGAGTTAATTCCTCCAGCACTTAATAGCTTCTGTATGAGAATGAACTAAATGAACACAGACTCTTCTAGATGGGAAAGAGATGAGTGAGGAAGACTAGTTAGGAGGCTGTATGATGAAGAATGACACTGAGATGGTGGTTACTCACTGATCAAAGTCTCCTTTGATACAAGGGCTTGGGGGATTGAAATGAAGTTGGAAAATAGTAGGTCCAAAGTAAATAAAAGTCAAGCATTCTTCAAACAGCTGGTAACTAGTCTGTGAAATGCCTCTCTACAGCACCTTGTGAAAGTTAATGTCTTTCAAGAGCAGCTGGACATATTAGCAAAAAAAAAGTCAAAAGTTGTTAGATATAATCACCTTTGCCTTATGATGTTCCCTTTGTTGGAGGTGAGAAAAACATTTTTGGGAAGTGCTACTAGCTTTTAGTTTCTCACATTCTCTGGTTATATCTAGTTGTGGTCACTGTTGGAGCCAGCACCCTGGAGTTTTTCTGTATGCTGACAAGCCTTTCCATTTTACTTGAACCCTTTTCTGAAGGATGAGCCACATCATGCCAAGGCTTTCTGAACATAAGATACTTGAAGGGGGCAGCAGACAATATGTTCCAGTGATACGTGATAAAAATTGTCCATAGACTTGCATGACAGGGTGGTCATCTCACATAGGATGTGTTAAACAGATGAAAAGATATGGTCCTTATCAGAGGGGCTGCTTTTGATGAGGTGTTAAAGGTTCTGGGCTAAAAAATTCTGTGCAACTGTGTGTGCCACTTGATGCACATCATGGACATAGATGGTCCATGCCAGCAGAATAGTATGTAGTCTGTACAATGTGAATATGAGCTGGTCCCTACCAATTGACCACGGATAGATATTTGTGCCCTTAAATTGCTTTCAAAGTCTGCATGGACAAAAATCAAAAAAGCAAGTGACCAAGAGTTTTCTGATGGACTAAATACCAAAATGGTGTTGTTCAAGGATTATTTCTTCCTATATTAATAGAAATGTTATCCCAAGTAGGAAAAGAAAAAAAATTAATTGTGTTTCTCTTTCGAGTTCAAAAGTAAACAAGGCATTGAGAAAAACAAGGGAACTGTGTTGAAATGACTACTGTTGTTATTAAAAACAACTCTTTTGAGCCTGTGGCTATGCTGGAGGGAGTAATAAACATTTCAAAAATCAAGGGCTGATTTACAAGTGCTGAGCAACTGTGGTAAAAATTTCAAAGGAGCTCATGACCTGTTCAAACTATGATTAACCTATCTTTTGTTCTTAAATTTAAATGCTATCAATTTTACTTTTAGGAAATGTTACTAAAGAAAGAAGTATAGCAAAGACAATATTATTTTCCCTGTACAACATCTCCATGTGGTCAGGTTTCACATAGGGAAAAGGTGATTATGTTTTGCTTGCCTAATATAGAATTTTAGGAAAATGCAAACACAGATCTTTTAAATATTCAGTAGTTTCCATTCTGAATAGAAAAATGTAAATATTCTTTCTGATTTATTAAAGGTGTCAACAAAGCAATCATAATCTGACAATTTAAAGGATTTGTTCATGGTTAGCATTCATTTCGGTCTTTCCTTAATCTCAGATCATGATTGAATCTAACTAACTTTTATCTGACATCATGAAGATTGGCCCTGTTCTAAGCATGTTCCCTCTGTCATTGAGAGAAAGGGATATTCTGAGCTCTGAAGGCCAATGTGAAGAGAAATAATCTTGAACCACGGCATTTGATAAACAGTATTTTTATCACCCCCCCAAAAGTAAATGGATTTGGAGATTAAGTGATGATTGCTAGAAAAAACTAGCTTAGAGATTATTCTTTAAATGTGGTTATTATTTCAAGCCACCTGTATTCAAGCTGTCTCAGAATATAGAGAACGTAGGGTAAAATTATCCTTACAACAATGAAAAGAATTTGTTTATGTATGGCATATTCCTTAATTGTGTGAAACAATCAGGGGAATATTAATTGCCTTCTTGATGAAGAGACCAGCAGTTCAGTTACTTTTAGAAAATAGTAAAAATTACCTTCCTGATGTAGCACAGAATTCATTCAAGCCTGTGAAAATTTGTATTAATTCGATATATCATTGTTATAAAAACTGCATTGTACATAGCTTATGCAATAAAGTGTAATTTAGCACTATTATTTTCAAAGTATGTTTGTGTGTGAATTCATTCTCACATTGTAGTGCCTTCCCTTTTTTTTATGGTCACAATTAGCATAAAACAATGTTTTTCTCTCCAAGGAAAACACAATTTAATATAATGGACATATCTGAAAAGTAGTAATTATGGAAAATAGCCCTGTAGCTGTTTGGAGATCTTTTGAACCATGCAGGTCCCAAACTGAATGTTTTTGGTGAATCTGTTTTTTCCCTGGAGAAGTCATCACATGGAGAAGTTAATAGAAATAGACCTTAATCCCAAGCATGGGAGGCCACTCATCCCAGAGCAGAAAGACTTACAGATATCAGGAGAGACTGAGACCTCAGATCAGTGGGACAAAATGAATATGGGCCCTGTGCCTGTGCTTGTGCAGTGAGGGAGCTGCAAACCTGCATGCTACATTAATCATGCCTTGATGCACAGGGAATCAAGACCCTAAATTCTGTCCAACTTGGCTTTTTCAGCTTGCTGGAAAGGCATGGAGCTCCTCCTTCACATGTAGTCACACACTAATAAAACACACAGAATGATGAAGAGAACGATTTTCCTGCAGGGGCATTGAACTGGCCAGAACTTTGAAGAGTATGCACTTAGGTGTTTCCTTCTTGTGAGCTCCCAAACAAAAGCCTTTAAGCCACCAAAGCTTGGTTGTATTAGAAATACAGGCTTAAGTAGCTTTTTAAGTAGCACAATCTCAAAGTGACTAGCAATAAAAGTGTCTTACAAAAAATTTCCTTTGCCTGCTGCAAGTCTTTGCATTCACACTTACATTCAGCTGATTCAGAAACTTTCTGTGTTGCCACAAACTCTGCTGTGACCCTTCTGGTCCTGATGAGGACTCTTGCCACTGCCTCTGAGGGCTGATGACTGGCTTCTCTGTGCATTCTCCATCTGAACACATGCACTGCACCTCAGAAAAAGAGCTATCTCCCATTCCTTTAAGAAATTTGACATCCTGTTCTTTTGAAGAACACAACGTGCAGCTGAGGACAAGCAAATCAAACATATGTGAGCATTTGTCTGGTAGGGGTTTGAAATTGTGCACAGGTCAATGCTCAATCCATCCTGGGATTGGCAGGGGGGGCTTCCCTCTCATACTGTAACAAAGAGTGCTCTATGCATACCCAAAAGATATTTCTTCCACGTTAAATCCCTGGAGGGCTTTGTGGATGAGAAGGATGTTTCCATGTATCAAAAATGATCAACTGCGCAATTCTTCTGCTTTCTGATGGAGTACAGGCTGAAGATTTCAGCTTTTTTGTTTTCACTAGTCCACAATTCATCCATATCTTTAAAACTCCAAGTGACAGAAACATTATTCTGTATTTTATTTACATTTTATTTGCATTATTATTTTTATTTTATTTGTAGACAGTCCAAAAGTGATTTTGCCTTCGTTTTTATATTTTAATGGGATGGTGGTTCTGCTGTTTCATGGGCCTAACTTGCAAAAAGATGTGGTTCCCCATGCACCAAAAATGAAACACAACATAATTGAGTATAGATATAGATAGAAATAGATATAGATGATATAGATAAAGATGATATAGATATAGATATGACAGCGGAGAGAAATATTCCATGCATTGGAACATATTTTAACTTAGTTTGTGTACTGAAGGTCAAACTCATCTCTGAAAGATGCCTACAGATTTCCACTGAAGATGCTTGAAGTTACAGGTGTTTCTCTGAGTTCAAAATATAGCCCTTAAATATTAACAGCCTTTCTCAAGAATCTGAGAATGACAAAAGTCTTGGACAACTTAAAGTAATAAGTCAAAAGTCAGTGTGAATTCTCTGTGGCAGAAGCAGTGAGGGGAAAATAGAAATATGTTCTGCAATAATTTATAGGTTTGGAAGATTAATGGAGAAAAAGGTGCAGACATACAACAGAGATAAAAAACAGTATTATCCAGGCCAACCCACACACAGAGATCAAAGTTAATTTGAAAACATAAGTGTTTAAAGAAAAAGCAAAGAACGGCTAAAGTAACGAGAGGGTAACACTGAGGAAAAGGAACAACACATTAAAAGAGATACTAGCAAATGCAGAAAAGAACAAGAACAGAAAAGCAGAAAGGCAAAAATATCTCTCTCAGGAAGTTGCTGGTATCATTAAAAAGTATCTTGATGTTAGAGATATTTCAGAAAACCGGATTATTTCTTTGGATGAAATTATGCACAACTAGAAGGGAAAGAAAATTACTAGTGGAAGCGTTAAATGTGATGCAATTGCATGAAAGTGTGGAAAAGTGAATGCTCCAAGTAATCCAGAGACAGAAATGTGACCATCAGGGAGGAACAGAAACCCCTCTCGACCATAACACTGAGTTACAGCCTTCCATTAGAAAGGCTCCTGCCATTTTCCAAACTGCATGCACTTAGGATACTTTTCCAAATGTTTTAAGAGATTATAGGGTTTGAAAAGGAAGGCTAAGAAATGGGGAAATGGAGGATTTAGCACACTGTATCAGAAAAAGCAACACATGCTAGTTCCTCCTACTCTTGACCTTGTGTCTTCCTATACAGCCTTCTGTAAAATGCTGCTTTCTCTTCTCATAATGAATTCTCAGGATGTTGCAGCTGTTAAAAATGCTCATGGCCTTTTGATTACAAAGCAGGGAAACATCTCATAGAGATATAAGAAGATGTCATTCCTACCTTTCTGGCATTAACGAAACCCACAAAACACTGAAACACTTCAAAGGGAACTTGAGATGTTGGACAGAATTCGGAAAAAAAGCTGTAAGAACAGTATCAGTATGAGAAACTCTGCTCTGAAGAAGAGCTTAGATGAATTTGATCTTATCTTTGTCAAGGTTAAGAAGTACTTATACAAAGAAGAGGACTCAGAAGCAAAATTTTCTTAGATCCATTTTTAAAAAGCATAGTAGGATGCCACAGCTAATCAGAAACAGGAGAACAAGTATAAATAATACTAATTCTAAGGAATTTTGTTCCTGATGTTTTTATATCTAGCTTGAAGTCTCTCAAGTAGCTACACTGCATGCTGGGAAGTTGTGGACTTGACTGGGTCAGGTTTAATGGTATACAAGAAGTCAGATTACATGATCATAACAACGCATCTGATTTTATAATGTACATGTCTTTTCTTAAAGACTTACTATTATTGCAAAACTCTTTCTCTATCACATTGTATTACATCTGACATATTTTCTTTGATAAAGTAGGCTGTTAACTCAATACATACAGGTTCTTGCGTTATTTAATGGACTTTCTCTGGCACCTTTTGCTGTGTTTTTGACTGCTTGGAGAAGCATTGTGAATATCTTTGATTAACACAAGTTAGTGAGAGTATTTATGCTTTCAGAGCTTTGTAGTTTGGTCATGATGACACAGTAAGAGACATTTAACTAACTGCCCAGAAGCTTTTGTGCTACTTAGAATTTAATCTGTATCCAGTCAGGCTCATATTTTCACCATACTGAAAGGAAAGAGGTTCTCTTCCAGCTTGTGTTCCTGTGCATAGACACACAGAGATATATTTTATAAAAGTGCCATGTCAACATATTTACATGCATAAAACACTTCTAAAAATAGTATTTGTGTCCATGAATGTTGAACCTAGTCATGGAAAAGCTTCCTCTTCATTGAGTGAGTAGAAAGAAATTCTGCAGAATCACAGAATATTCTGAGATGGAAGGATCATCACAAGGATCATCAAGTCCAACTGCTGGCCCTGCACAGGGAAGCCCCAAGAATCATATCAAGTGCCTCTTGAACTCAGTCAGGCTTGGTGCTGTGCCCACTTTCCTGGAAAAGTGCCGTAGGCTGCTTCACATGAAATCATTAGTCAAACTGTAAGAATCCAAGACACTTTCTTGCACTTTGGAGATATTTCTCTGTGTTATTGATTTTAATGCTTCCTCTGAGGCTGTGAATCTTTGTGCTCAGTGTGATGAAGTCTACATCTTTTATAACAAGTATTCAGCAATCCAATGTTTACACTGAATAGCAAGCAACAATCCCTAGGAGCTTATTCTTTTCCTTCTATACATTCAGAGTATTGTCAGGGTTTTCCTTAGCTCACTACTATTCTGTATGTTTATTCTGCCACTTAAAGATGTAATCTGTTGAACATCTTACCAGTTTGGACACATAATATTTGCAGATGACTTGTATATCTTTAGTATTTCATCGAATTGCATTATATGCAGAGGTTTAGGGGAGAAAGGTATGACTTTAGTCCTTAAATCAGATGACCTGTTAAATATGCAGTGGACTCTCAGGCATTTCTGGAAGCAGTTTACAGCCTTTACATGTATTTTAACCCAGCCTGATTGACAACCTTAACTATAAATGTAGGTCATTAGCCATATATAGCTTATCTTTCAGACTTCTAGCTATCTGACTGCAGGAACACAACTTCCCAGTTCCCACTTGAAACTTCAGCCCACCCAGGTGTTTTTTGTTACACTGATCTGCGAAAGCTTCAGAGCTTCTTACTGTTTTTAGCAATATCACTCATTCAGGTGTGAACCCCATTTTTTATTGTAGAGTAAAATCACCCCCTTTTTATACACTATCATTCTCCTGGATGGCCCTGAACTGATGTCAGAAATACTTGTGCTACCTCAGTATGTTTCTCTTGAGTATTCTTTTTCTTTTCCCAGAAGATGCTCATATGTTGCCCATGAAATAATCCCAGAAAGTGGGAAGGCCCTGGCCTCTGGGGTACAGTCTGTCAGTGCTTAGGGCACAACCCATGTTTAGAAGCTGATAACATACCTTTGTTTCTTTGAGTACAATTTCATGACATTTTGAGTTGACTGGGAAACCTGATGGTTATTGAAAGTGCTGCTTTTCTCCTTCTGGGATTTATTGACTATCTGATCCAAAGCCTTCAATCTCCCATAAATGTTTATTCTTTCATTTGAATTATCTCATGAGGAATTGAGAAGAATACACAGATGGTGTCACCCAGACCTTGTTCTCTGGAGCAAACAACCTGCTCTGCTCCAAGGCCAGATGAATAAGGATGCTCCAGTTGCTGATTTTTAGCTCTGGATTGGCAGTGAAGCTATGCAAGAAATTTTCCTAAGGCTGAATGGTAGAGTAGAAATTGTTTGGATTATAGGTGGCTTTGGGACCACATGGTCTCACTTAGGCACCACTACATTTGATTTGGTATGAGAGCTTTATTGCAGTCTCCTGAATCTTAAGAGACTCTCAAATTCCCCCATCTCCTGTGTTTGCTGGTGTTTCTTATTTTCTCCTGCTAAATCTGTCAGTTTCATAGGAACAGTACTTGTTAGGGAAGAGTCATTAGAACTAGAACTAGGCACTTGTCTGTGAAGAGGCAAAATTGAGTTTTAGGTTTTATTCAGCCCTTTGGAGTTCTGGGATGTTTGATGCCATGCCTTGAGCCAATGGCTCTGAGATATCCTCTGCCTGTTCTGCTGCAGAGGTATCTGGAAGAAAACAAAGAAACTGACTCTAACTTAATAATGGCTAAGGCACTAAGCTGGGATAGGGCTTGCTTTAGAGCACCCACCTTCAGATTTCTATTCTTCAGTGAATTATCCACCATCTTTATTAGGTATTGGCATGAAGTGTCCTGGTAGGAACTATATTTTGACTGCCAGCAAAGCTTAGTAGTATGGTAAGCACACAGCACAAGGTGGAGTCTGCAACACCAACCAGATTTCATGATTTATAGAGGCTCAAGCTCTTTCACCATATGCTCCTTCAAAGGATTTTGGCCTTTGACACCCAGTGCTAAATGGTCAGTTCTTACTGCATTTTTTATGACAGTGTTGAAGGGGTCTTCATTCCTATATGGATTCTGCTGGGGGTATTGTGAATGTCTTTGACAATCTGAGCAGAATTTCAACAAATAAATGCAACTCGCAGACTGCTCTGCAGAAGTGATGAGAGGGGCCAGTAGTGTATTCTCTCTTGTGCATTTCTGAGTCTTGATCTGCTTTTGTGAGGGTCAGAGTTTAACCCCAGTCAGCAACTAAGCCTCATGCAGCCACTCACTCACTCCCCCCTAGTGGGATGGGGGAGAGGATTGAAAGGGTAAAAATAAGAAAACTCATGGGTTGAGATAAAGACAGTTTAATAGGGAAAGCAAAAGACACGCACGCAGGCAAAACAAGGAATTCATTCACTACTTCCCTTGGGCAGGCAGGAGTTCGGCCATCCCCAGGAAAGCAGGGTTTCTTCACAGGTATTGGTGACTTGGGAAGACAAACACCACCACTGAGAACATCCCCTCCTTCCTCCTCTTTCCCCAGTTTTATATGCTGAGGGTGATGTCTGGAATATCCCTTGAGTCAGTTGTGGTCAGCCATTTCGGCTGTGTCCCCTCCCAACTCCTTGTCCAAAGGACAGCCTCATACTAATTGCTGTGAAGAAAATTAACTCTACCCCAGCCAAAACCAACACTTTAAGCCCTAGGACTTGAATACACAAGGGATTTGTGCAGCAGCTGTACTGTTGTTCAGGGAAGGAAAAGAGAAAAGACTGAATCTGTCTTTGAAGTTAGAATCTGCAGACCAGCTGTAAGAGCATGCATAGGGTGCAGTAATAGATCATGGGCTGTATCATCTCCTTTTTCCTCATGTTTCTACTGTGTGCTTCATACAGATATATGTGTGATAAAAGTCTGCCTGTACAGAGAACTTGTTAAATTATATATTTGCAGTAATTTATCTAAAACTGTGATACACTCTGCACCACAAATGTTAAAAGCTGTTACTGAGAAGAGAGCACAATATAAAGACTCCAGTGATTTTCTAGTATTCGGGGTTGATGGTGTCTAATTCATTCTCAAATTCAGAGTAAAAATCTTAGTGGCTGTATTTTAGAAGCCTTGATAACAAAGAATAGAATGAAAAGAAAGAAAAGCAGTGAATAAGAAAAGTCAGCAACTTGGAAGACAATTTGTAGATATCAGGGTAAGTCAGAAAGATGCACATCTATCCTCCAAACTAGGTTTCCTCCTTCAGGCAGGAAAGCAACATCACTCCCTTTCTTTTTCCTCTTTCACCTCTTCTTCCTTTGACACTATACTGCTGGACTGCGCCCATTATTATAATTTTTCTGTTTTCCTACCTCTTTTATTGAATTTCTTACAAAACAGTTGATAACGAGGATAGCTATCCTTGTCCTGGATGAAGGGACATCCAGGAATGTCCTTATCCCTCCTAAGCATACAGTTGGACCTAAAATCTGAAACACTTTCTGAACCATTTCCTGCTGCCATTCAGGCTTTTAAATTTTGTTTTTTGGGTTTTTTTCAGACAAGGCAAAATACAGAGCAAATATACAGTGAAATAAATTACTTTTGATGTCCTGAGCTAATAAGTCCTCTAGCATTGTGGAAAGATATAAAATGCTATGTGTAGACCGTGAACCATGAATTTCATATGTCCTTTTAGTTATTTTCCTGATGGCAACCTGCAGTATTTGAAACACTGACAACTCCCTTGCCCCAAATGAAGCTGTCAGTATACATTAGCACTGTTCCAGTTGTTTCCACAACTCCTCAGCCCTGGAATGTATGTCCTATCCACTGTGTAGTATATGTATTATGCCTGTCATCAATTATAACTGGATCGTGTGAGCATGTTTTCACAGATACTGTGGCATCAACATGGCCTGCAGTTGTTGAGAGGACAAATCAATCCACAGTCTTAGGGGTGCAGCTTCTAGCACCTGGGACCTGTATTCTGCACAGATCTTTTCTTTTCTAGCTCCATCAGATTTGCGCTGGTGAAGACCACAGGGGCATTTGCTCCATCCTGGTTTGCAGCAGCTTGAGAAGGGATTTGAGGGCCAGGAAATGTAGCAAGTGTTTGGTAACCAACTGGGAATGCAATCTCTTTGAACAAATGTGCCTACACTTTAGGCAGTTTCTGTTACATATATTGGCATTTCTAATCTACTAACAGAGAAAACATTTTAATTGCACCTGTCTTATCAAACCTGCATAAAACAGAAAATCTGCTGAGTTCTTCAAGATGCTCCTTTGTCTTAAGCACCGAGACATTTATTGCAGTCTTTCCAGCTTTATTAATAATGTTATTAATATTCTTTTTGCACAGAGCAGTAGTGGAAAAGTGTCTGGTACTCGTGGGTGTTTCATTATTTAAAATGTAAATAAGAAAGGCTGCAAGAAGTTAACCATCTCAGCAGGAAAAAAGGAACAAACCTTTAGTCTCGCAGATATGGGCTTATCACTGTTTTCCTCATTACAGCATATGAAATACTTTATAGTCCTATATTTGTAACATCAACAAGAATATTTTTCTTTGTTCATCCACAGAATTATCCACCTGCCTGTTTCTTTAGGGAAGGAATCTAGATGCAAATTTTCTGAATAGCCTGTAAATTGATTTTATTTTCACAGAGTTATGAAAAAAAACTTTCCTTGATTCATCCCTTACTTTCTCCTCGGTTGTGTTGACTGGGTAGGATAAAGGAAAAGAAAAGGTAAGCATATTTCACCTGTCACCATTGGGGCCTTGGGGACGTTTGCACGTGGAGCTCTCTGTGGCATGTATAAAAAGAAGGGACATCAGCTTTATTTCAGGCCTGTACACCTCAGAGGTTTTGTGCTCTTGCTGGATAGGTCCATGTCAGACTGAGTTGAGAAGGATTTGAACTGACTGGGATTTGGCAGATTTCATATCCTGGTTGCAGCCTTGCACTCAATGTGAATATCAAGTTATTAATTGGTATCCACATTACAGAAGATGTTTCTCTACAGACTCTTCGACTGAGCAGCACTGTTCTCCCACTAGTCCATGTTTGTTTTCGGGTATTCAGAAATTACAGTGAAAGTGGTCTGTGAGCAGGTCCAAGTGACATGGGTCATCCTTCTTTGTTGGAAGGTTTTGGACATTAGATACCGGTGCACCACACACAGGAGCCGCAGCTGCTTTCCTGTGGTTCTTGTCACTGGTACCTGCCCCAGGGCAGGAAAGCACTACGTAGAAGGCAGCTGTGCACCTCCCAAATCTGCAATTGGTGGTTTTGTACGGCAGCAATTAATTTGGTCTAGTTACGTATGTCACAACTGCTTGAGGTTTGAAAATTGCATCACACCACTGCCTGGTCTTTCATACAACCATATAATATTTTAGGTTAGAGAAGACTGGTAAGATGATTGAGTTCAACTCAATCCAGCACTTCCAAGTCCACTGAATGCCTTTTAGCCACATGTAAATGTCTTTTAAATAACTTCAGGAATGGTTAATCTACCATGTCCTGGAGCACCCTGTTCTAGAGCTTGACAGCCCTTTTAGTGAAGAAATGTTTCCTAATATCCAACCTAAATGTCCACTGCTGCAACTTGAGGCCATTTCCTCTTGTACTATTAGTTGTTACTTGGTAGAAAAAAATCACCCCCACTTGGCTACAAATTCCTTTCAGGCAGTTACAGAGAACAATAAGGTCTCTCCTGAGCCTCCTTTCCTCCAGGCTGAACACCCCTCAGCTTCCTCAGCCACTCCTCATAAGACTTGGGCTCATAAGACAGACCCTTCACCAGCTCTGTTGCTCTTCTCTCCAGCACCTCAGTGTCCCTCTTGTCATGAGATCCCCAAAACTGGACAGAGGATTTGAGGTGTATCCTCACCAGTGCAGAGTACAGGGGGCTGAACCTCCCTAGTCCTGTTGGTTATACTTTTGCTGATACAAGCCAGGTTTCTATTGGCCTTCTTAGCCACCTGAGCACACAGTGGCTCACGCTCATCTGCTGTTGACCAGTACCCCCAGGTCCTTTTCTGCTGGGTCACTTTCCAGCCACTGTGACCCAGCCCTTAGCACTGCAGGGAATTGTTATGACAGAAGTGCAGGACGCAGCACTTGGCCTTCGTGAACCCCAAATTTTTGGCCTTCACCCATCGATGCAGCCTGTTCAGGACCCTCTGCAGAGCCTTCCTACCCTCCAGCAGATCAACACTCCCACCCAGCTTGTTGTCATCTGCAGACTGACTGAGGGTATACTTGATCCCCTTGTCTGGATATTTGCTTCTTCACTAGATATTCATCATGACTGAAAAGTGAAAATTAAAGCAAGGCAGATTACATGCAATTACTGCAGATTTCAACTATGAGTTATATTTCTTCATCCCTTAAGAGGGGCTAAGGCAGGAAGCCTTTGGAAGCCGTATACCCAATCAGGGCTCCAGAACCTCCTGAGTGAATGTAGTTGGGCAGTATTTGGATTTTACTGAGACTCTCTGCCTACTTCTCAGGTATTTGACAGCCACAGGAGATGCATCTTAAGAGTAGAATAAAAAAATCAGTGTAGCACAGAAGCCAGAGTAATTTTTGAGTCAAAAGTGTGAGAACAGAGGAGCAAGCATTAATATTCACTCTTGAACTTCAGTTTGAATAATCGCAGTCTTTAAGAATATGTATGTATAGAATGATGGTGGATTTTGTGGATTTGTGTATAGGACTAGAACAAAATAATAAAATTATTACTGTGGCAGAGTTCAACACGTGAAAAAACATTTGAACTCAAAGGTTATTTTATTACTAACAATAGGTAAGTACAGCAAGGATAATTGTCTATGTTTGCTTCTCAAAGGTTCAGCATCTTTGTCTGTAAAATAGTGTGGCCAAAAATGGTTTCCCTCTATTCACATCACATACATTTGTTTACTGGTTTTCTCCGTATGTTATGGAACGACCTAAACTGACCTCATGACAGACTTACATACTTTTTCAGCTGTGGAAACTAGAAAATAAATTATTCTCATCCTTTTATACTTCTCTTTTATTCTCTTTTTATAACTACTTTCAAAGACACTTTCCAATTGTCATACAAAATTCTGACTAAAAAGGGAAATTTTGGCTCATGCTTTTCTGAGCTTTTGGAGCTTCAGCTATTGTTGTAATTTTGAAGGAATGACTACTTTTGAATGTTTTCCTCCTCAGCCTCTTTTACTACCTGAATTGGGAGTGGTCATATTATTCCTTTTAGCATTTATTGGTGTTGAGTGCTTAGAATCACTGGGGGAGTAAGGTGGGGAGAAGAGAAACAAAGAAAGAAAAGCTGTTAAACTGGAATTATGGAGGAAGCATGAAGTTTATAAGACAATAAAATAGTAAGAATACCAGTTCTGAAGGTTAGAAAATACAAAGATAAAGCCACCTCTTCAGAAACTTCCCTTAACTATTTGATAGCCTCACATAATGAACTAGATATTGCTGACACGTTGCAGTGCTAGGTTTGGTTTAGCAAGCTGCAGCTTTCCCGGAGAGCACAGCTGGACTCCTTAGGGCCGAGCAGACATTCTGCCCTCCTGTAGTCCTTTTGGACTTCCCTGACCTCCTACTACAGCTAGCTGGGTACTACAACACAGTGATGGCAAAGAAGGCAAGAAGGGTCTCTCCATCGGGAACCTTTATTGTTTCATGTTGGTCCACTGGTTCCCACAAGCCGAGAGCCCTCCTGATCCAACGCAGGGGGGTTTTCTCAGATCGCAGGGGTGGTACCTGGGCGGGGTTGGAGTACAGGAACCAATAGCGAGAGCCCAAGGGAGTGGCCAGGACTAGGGGCAGGGGAAAGTGGGAGGGGAACAATGTGAAAGGCATTTAATAAGTGAATCAGTGGGAAATATACCACCACATCTCCCCTTTCATATTAAATTGAAAAGGGAATGGCTTAATTTTTATACAATAGAAAAATGGTAAAATAATGCAAAAATAGAAAATGATGAGGCAGCTGGTTGCTGTTGACTTTGGAGATCGGTGCTGGTTGAGTTCTCACACAGCAGCTGCTTTTGCAGCTTATCGCGTTCTTTCTCCTGCTGGGTCTGCTAGGATGGCATCTTTTTGGTTGCTGTTTATTTCACTTCTGGTCCATGCAGCATGGCGAATGGGGGAGGCTGCGCTGTCACTCCCATGCCATATGGTGCACGGAGCCACAGTTCCATGGCCTGCGCCAATACCACTTGGGACAGGCCAGTTCGCACGGTCCCCAGGCCGGGGCTTTTCCCGGCGCAGCCGCCGCTCCCAGCCTATACTGCTTGGGGCCAGGCCTGCCCTGCACACTGACACATCACTTGCCATCTTGAAATTTATCTGCCATAGTGTCTATAAGGTATGCTATCCCTCATCCAATTTATTGTCCAACACATGTAGTTAACTATTAATGAAAGGACAAAACTGTATGGATTATTAAACAAATGATACATGGAGCTGTCTACTTAAGTGCATGATAGCTGAAAGGTAGATTAATATAGTATATGTCAATATATGGTAATCACTTGAATTATGCCACCACAGCAAAAGACCTAAATGATTCAACTTGAGTACTTAAGGTTAGAGACCTAAATCTGTACTTGGGCAACTGCTTTTCAGGGCTGTCAGGTGTTAAACATGCAGCTCACACCCTTCACTGAGCTCAGCAAAGGCTGTGATTGCTAAGCTCTCCTGAAAATAAGATCATTTGAGTTTCGTGCTACTCTGTCTAACTCTTGGCTTCAGTTTGAAAACTTTGTCCAGAGGTATCTGAGGAAGCAAGGGTTAAACATCCCTTCTGTCAACTTGACTGAAATTTATTGTGTAACGCACTTCCTCCAAAGAAAGATGTTTAACGCTATTGATTGCAAGGCTGCCTACTTAAAATAGCATAATGTGACAAATGATGGATACCACACAGAGCAAAATTGTAAGGTAATTCAATATATGGGCATGTATGGTATGTATATCAGAATAGCAGCTTCATTTTTCAGGAGGGTGAGTTGGAAGGTCACCTATTTCACTTAAAGGCATTGAACGTTTTTGTTAGTTTGACAGCCATTATGGGCTTGATCCTGTTATTTACGGCAGTCATTAAACTCCTATTGACCTAAAGTGGGTAGGAGAGGGGCCAAGCTTTAGGATATGCAAAGCAGAGACATTGAGATGAAAAAAAACCTGATGGATAAAATTGCAGAGTGAAAAAAGCTTTATGGTGGCTGCTATATATAAACAACAAATATCCTAAGAATTATCTGATTATTTAAAATGTTTTGTACCACAGTATTACTTCTGCTAAAAATTTTCCTGCTAAATTTTGGATTTTCTCAATATTTCAAGAAATTTATGCAACTTTGTACTGTTTCTTTGCTGCATCATAGAGCAGATTAACTGCTTACACCTTTTAAAGCTGTGTTTATTCTTAGATGTGTGTTGTGTGATAGTCTGTAAGCCTTGCAAAAATCAGTGGTTTTAATGGCATTTAGACTAATTTTTAAATTTGTACTAGGAAAATCAGGTAGGAAAAAGGCAAAGAAATGTTATGTATGTATGTTTATTAATGAAGAAGTCAGTGAAAGAGACAAATTTAGGAGAAAAAGAATATTTCTATCATTGCAATGCATTTCATGCTTCAGCACAAAACCAAAACCAAGCCTGTTATTTTCTTCTTTTTTTCAATCTGTCATGTGTCATCGATCTCTTTCCTTCTTATTTGGAGCTTCCTGTGAAACTTTGGGGTATTTTCTGCCCATGCTTAGGAGTACACAGAAAGAAACTGGGACTGGTCTGATGTAGAAATGGGCTTCTGCCCACTTGCTGATGCACATTTCAGCTTGACACATCCACCCAGATAGCTCTCATCTTCCAAGACACACTTGAAGAAGACCCAACTGCAGGGCTAGACCAAGGGACCACTCCTTGTGGACAGCTACTCTGTTATCCTGCTAAGTACTGGTCCCTGAGATATAGAAGTTCCTCAGTTGTTAGCCATGTTTTCATGGGTAGGTAGACAACACAGAATTGCTTCACTGAATGAATCTGCAGAGCCATTTAGGTAGCTCAGTGATACCTCTGACTGCACAGTGAGAATAGCCCAAGATTTCATGCAGGACATGGAGAGTCATCCCGATCTTTCCCACTGAAGCCATTTTAGTGAAGTGCTTTAACATCAACCCTTCAATGCTTTGTTTTCAGGAATCAATAGCACGTTAATTAAAAAAAAAAAATTGTACTCAGATATAACTCAGCTTTAGTATTTCACACTTTTTCCAGTAAAAAATAATAACTTCATGATCTGAGGTAATGTGATGAAATAGTAGGTCAGGTTTAAATCCAATCTTCTCTTCCTTGAAACACCCTGGAGTTTAAACTCAGAATAAATTTTAGAAAGAAGTTACTATGGTTTAAGCTCTGATACAATTTCAACTCAAAGTAAGGTTAAGTGAGTAAATTATCTTGTTTTTATAAGATAGCAGATGAAATGCAGAAGCTCACCAAATGTTTGCTTTGGTTTTTGCTCATTCAAGCTCAGAAAGACAGAGAAGACTGCAAACACACCTGTCATAAATCATAGATATATTAAAAAAATATCCTGCAATGTAAATGCTTTCAGTTTTACGAATTGGTATATGATGTATTACATCATTAATTTGAAAGGTTATTTATGATGTAGCCTTATTTAAAAAATTATTTTAAATGAAAGGAGATTTTGAAGATTAAAAGCAGTAAAATCTGGAAATACAGTTTCAAGTGGAGAAGTAAGTCCAAACAATGCAAATATAGTACTCTAAGGACTTACTTTGCTCCATCTTTGTTTGCAAGAATTTTAACCTTTTTACCTCTCCCAGAAGAGTCCAGGGAATTTAGCAAAGGGCATCAGATTTTCTGTAATCCTTTAATGAAGGCTTTGCTTGACTGTAGTTTGCTGTTAAGCAAGGATCAATTAATTAATTAATTAATTAAATCTCATGTTGTTGCTTTGACATTTCCAAACATAGAACAAAACGAGAAGGTCAGAGTTGTTGCCTGAAATGCTACAAACAGATGAGAAGATTGTTTCTCCCCTGTTCATTTATCAGAAAGCACTCAGTTTATCTTTAGAAAGCTTCTTTATCATATCTGATATGATATCATATCTTATTTGTCATATCATATTTATCTGTCTGAAATTCTGAGTACTGTTTTCTCTGTCTTGAGTTCCTTGTTACAAACATTTTATTGTAAGCCTGAGATTGTCTGTAACTTAGAACACTGCAGTGTGTACTTACCTGTAGTTAATTCTGATCTATTTAGACTTGCACTGTTAAACTAAGTAGAAAGATTCATTGTTTTTTAATTATACACCCCAATGAAGGTACTACAGTTGACTAAGTTTTGTCTACTAGAGAACAATTTTAGCAAGTGCTAAAAAGTGTTCTTTTGGACTTCAAGTCCATCATGTGAATTACTTGTCACCCAGAAATTCTGGAGCTCTTTGTTATAATAATGCTTTTATTCTAATTCTAGAACTGTTTCAAAATGTGTGTCTGGACTACTTCATTATATCAAACATAAAAGTACTTATGAGGTTTTCTTACTGTCCCTTCAGTAGGTTTTGACTTTGAGATCAGAATCTCTCTGGAATCTTGAAGAGGAATACTAGAAAGGAATCCATGTTTTTAGCTGTTTCCAGTGCAATAAAATTTGTTCTATTTGAAAAGATTACAAAGATTACAAATACATTTGGTTATTTAAGAACATCCATCACTGATACTTCAATTTTTTATTTAACTAGGTGTCTACTTTCAGTCTTTCTGTCATCCTCATTCTTCCATCTTTACTTTTTCTTCGGTTGTGAACAAGACAGACAGCTTGCTACTCTTTTACCAGCCCTAATGGTTTCTGAGCCACTGCTTCTAAACTGACACAGGGAAAAAAATTGCTCAAAGGACTGATGACACTTTAGAAACTGTGATGAATGACTTTCAAGGCTGCTGCTGCCTTTTCCCTTTTTTTTCTTTTCTTATTTAAAATGTGACTTATTCCTTTCCACTAATTCTTTCTGAGTTGTGAAGAAAAAAAAGGGAACATTCAAAAGGATACACAACATACTTTAAGGATTTAATTAATTAAATTTTTGAGATGTGTTGATTAGCAGTGGGTTTAAAGCAGACCAGATGTGCTTTTCTCACAGCCCCAAACAGAAAACATAATCTGGGTTTTGGTCACTGATTTACAATCACTAAAAGTACCTAAATACAAGGTTATAACATATTGGATGCCCAGCTGGAAAACATGATCTTTAGAAGAAGAGCTAACAGCAATGGGCAAGTAAATCAGCTGAAATGGTCAGTGTTTTGTAAAACTGGTAGTTGTTTCGGAACTCGTACAACATGTGAGTAGACCTGCACACTCTCTGGATCTTACATGACAGGAAGAAGAGATTGGGAAAGACAGCAGTGAATCTGGAGCCTTCCTTACAACCAAAGGCCAGAAAAGGAAGCTGCCCCTCTGGCAAGATCATTGTTGCTCAGAATCAAATGTTTAAATGATGGACTGCTTTCTGAAATTTATTCATTCTGCACTGGCACTGCATGTAAGTTGACATTTAAAATGCATTAACACAGTGCTACTTGATGTACTGTATTATGCAGCCTATTTGTTTTGAAATGGAGTTTAGCCTGTCAGCAAAATCCTCCTTGCTGTACTCAAATAAACTTAGTCAGCCTTGGATCAAGGTGGCTTAAGGGACCTACATAGTTTTAATGCCTCTGTCATGTTTTTTCTTTATTTTTTATTGAGGCTGTCATACTTGGGTTATATAGGATCTTTCTCCATATGTGAACATACGGACATTCCCCATTGTGTCCACAGGGCTAAAGTACTTATAAAAAATAATATAACTTTAATTCCTGTGGTTACTTGATGTAAGGAGGATATGATCCTCCTTTATGTCTTTTACTCTTCTTTTGTACTTTGTGACTAATTTTTCAGCATTTTGCAGCACAAGCGTTAAGTGATTTTTACCCCATACAATCAGATATTTAATTCTGTAAAAACCCATCACATATTTCAACATTGCACCTCAATAAGCATTAGAAAAAACCCATTTAATTGTTGTGTAAAACTAGGCTTCCTCAGACCTGGATAACTCCTGATGTGATCTTTGGCAAGATGTGGTGAGTAACCCAATGATTACAATAGCAAATTCAAGTAACATCATGTACAGACAACTTCCCAGGAGCAGTCAATATCTTGTTATTATAATGACTGACATGGATTTTTACAGAACAACTTTCTTTTTGCTGTGTGAAATCAAAATTCTTTACTGCTCGGGAATGAAGGACACCAAAGCCCACCTCTGAGGCATCTGCATGATATCCTGCCCTTAAATTCAGGGAGATCCTCTTTCTTCCTGTTCTTTGGTTGGCTCTTCTTGCTTCAGGGAGCATATTTTATTTTTAGTAATTGAGAGTTTTTCTGGCTAGTGATTTGGATAATTGAGATGACTCTGTATATATTAATATTTACCTGGTGCTCATAGCAATCTTTCTTCCATGACTACTTCTGTATTTCCCATTATTTATAAGACATACATCACTAGTCTTTCATTCAGCAACATGACAGCTTCAAATCCTTCTGAGGCTCAATTGAATGAAAGGTTGTTATTCTTGTCAGTTTGTACGGGCTTCCATTCCTTTCTCAAATGTGCAAACAGTGCATGGCCCTGTCGTATTTCTTACCTCTGCAATGAAATTTCTTTCTTCCCGTACTCCAGGGGTTAATTTTCTTAAGTGGACAGTGGCAAATGTGCAATATAAGGGTTCATGCTTTGAGAATTTGGATTATTAAATCAATTCTTAACTTTCTTCCGTAAAGTCACTTTTCTAATGCTGAGACCATTGGGTATTTTTTTCATAAAATTCATGTAAGCGAATAGCTCTTGTAGTTTTCATGTTTGTTTTATAGTCCAGCTTTTTTGATGCTACTTCATGGAGAACCAGCACTTACCCCTTCAGAGGCTTCTTCAACAGTACCAAGTAACTTTCACTGTTGCACTCTGTAATCTACTGTGCTGTTTGCTTACTGACGCATTTGCCTGCTAAGAAAATAATTGCTGAGGGACTGCAGAGAAATCAAATGTATCTATTTAAAGCATGCTAAAGTCTATCTAACAAGTCTATCATAATGTTTCCTGCTGGACAAGGTTCCATTCTTATTTTCTTACAAGGAGATGTTTTCAATACAGACAAAATCCTCTCAGAGGCTAGAAGGGTAGCTGTTTATTTAAAAAATTCATAAATGTAGAATTTGCTTTTGTACAAAAGCCTTTGTCTTGGTTATCTTTTAAATGGGGCTCAAATGGCACAGGCACATAGATAAATATGTTTATTGTAGTACATAAGGAAGGGAGCAGCAATTTCTATATTGCTGGCTTGTTTACAAGTGCTTTTGTAGACTGAGTAATCACTCACTAGATAAGTTTATCCTCTTGAGCTCTACGTTTTTAATACAAAGCATGACGCTGGGCCACACTGTTCCTGAAGCCATCATCCTTTCCATCCATGCTTCTTTCCATGGCATAACACTTGATGAAGCTAACCCTGCACTACTAATTTGATGAAGGAAACTTGGTAAGATTTCCATAATCTTTGAAACTGCAGAGGTGAGGCACAGGAACTTGCTCCCATTTCTGTGACTATTTTCCTGCATGAAAAAATTGTTTTCTCACGTACAGTAGAGATCTGAGGACACTGAGCTGAATTGGTAAAATATGTTTACCTTAATGAGACACGTAAGACTTGCGAGTTTAACTTTGCTGAACTGTTGCAGTAGCCCTTTGTAGCAGAAGGAAAGTGTTACTGGCTTTACGAGCAAGCCTCAAATGTGTTTTACTGAAATACATTGAAGGTTCTTCCTATATTTTTGTGAAAATTCAGTTACACATTCTATCCCATTTCATTCAAGCTTGCTATAAACATGAAAGTAAAAGTCAACTTATTTATAGTCTTATTGGCACTTTGGAGAAGAAATGAATGAAAATTTCCATGTCCTGTGAATCCCTTCACAACAGTAAAATATCTACGGAATTTAGCAGGATCACCATCAATATCAAGTTTTTTGTTTCCCTTTTTACACTTTCTAGTACCTCTGGTTGCTAAAGTAGTGGTCATCTATTCTGTATTTTGTGAAGAGCTCTACCACTCCCAAGAGAGAGTGGTTTCACTTGCAAATGGTTTCATTTGCATTCAGTCCTAGACATTTCTTTTGACGTCACAATCTTCTAGACTTCCATGATTCACATATGTCAAGCTAGATTCCTCTCTTTGTTCATCTAGTGGAATGTTTGTCTAGTCTTTGTAGCCCGTCTTCAACTTTTGATCTCCGTGGTTGAATTCATGTCCCTGATTTCAGAGCCACAGTGATATTTTACTGATAGCTCTGGGAAAGCGACTCATGTGTGTCTTTGGTAGGAGAAATCATTTAAGAAATGAATGTCTGCAGCTCATAGATTTTTATGAATGTCAGATTTTGTTGGGATAATATGCACACAGTAAATGCAGTCACTTTGTATGTGTACCCTATTCCATGACATGTAAATTTAATAAGGCAAAAAAATTAGCTTTGCTTTACCAGTGAACATTATTACACATTTGCATGGCTGAGAGATCAGAGAAGTTCTGTTAAGACTCATATAATTATGATGGAGATTTTTTAAACTTGCTGTTTGTTTAAAGTGTTCATCAGATTGTTTGATACCATTTTGGTTTATTTCTTGCATTTAGGCTGAATAAATATTTTCAATAGCATAGATAATATGGCAAATTCTTACTTGCAACATTAGAAAATATTAACTTTAATTTAGTTTGAATCTAATGTCTCCTGAACTAGAGTCACGTAGTTTTAGCCTTGCTGTATGAATTTGTTTGCTTTCTACTTTAGGATATTCAATTTTCACAAAAGTCCACTGTTTCTAATAATTACTATAAAAAGATGACAGTTTGTATTAGAAATGAAAAAATTGTCCTCAAAAAAATGAGTGCAGCTGAATAGGCAAAGATTTGGTTCTCCTTTAAAAGACATTCCTGGTCTGATAATTATTGCTGACATAACTCATGGACAGAATCATGTACCATCTTCAAAAGTACAGGTATTACATTTATGCATGTATGAAATATTGCTAGAACTAGGACTAGACGTATGAGAAGGGAAGGAGCCATAGCACCCAATTTTAGACACTAGGAGTTAGCTATCAAGTGAAAATTGATCATTCTAGAATTCCTCTATAGGGCAATTAATTTTACTTATCCTTAAGTCTTATTATGAGATGACCTTTAGGAAGTGCTTACTTCTTTCTAGTAAGTACAAAAGAAGCCTAGTTTGATGAAAACCATTTAATTAGGGCAGATGAATCTCATTATCTTAGCACTAGATGATACTAATGACTTCCAGTATTCAAAAGTAGCCCTTACTTCAACAGAAATATGTGAACTAGAAAAGAAAAATACTTTTAATCATGAAAACCTCAGTTCTTCTGAATGAGATAAATACTGGGAAAGAGTTCTCCCTAGCTCCTGTGTCCTTACAAAAAGGTTTGTTTCCTCCAGTACTGAAAAATCATCAATTTAAGTTCATCCAAACACATTTGTGTCTCCCTTGGAGAGACCCTTTCCAGCTGTGCTGGGGTGAGGACATGCTCCCTGCAGAGCTGGATTCTCTGCTCTTCATAGGAGTTTCCCATTGCCCACATGAACTGTAGGAACCCTGCTACATCCCTGCACACCTCATCCTTCACTGCAGATGGGTCTCCAAGCTGAGCATACACAAACGTTTTTTGGGAAAGCACAATCTCCTGTCCCATCATTTTTTTCTGAAGTGGTTTACCCTGACCCAGACAGAAATAGCCAGAGTAATAAGTCAGCCTTCCCCTCCACTGCCCAGTTGCAGTCTTTTAGCCCAGCTTGCAACCTACAGGCTCCAACACAGTAAACTATGGAACACCAAATGCTTTAAAATCTCACCAGAAAATGGTCTCCAAGAAGTTAACGTATAAGTTTCACACGGAATTTCCCATCTTCATTCTATCATTTCCAACTTAACACTGAATTAAACACAGAATTAAAGAATTCTGATTTTTATGGCTAATGCAGATTACCATGAATAAGGTTTCATAATCACGTTAGAATTGAACGATAGAGCTGCACAGGCTGGAACTCCTGCTATTCATCACCTTTATATTGTTGGGATGTGTGTGGAAAGAAACAGGGTATACTTCAGAGTTTTGGGATTTCCAGAATTAAAACACTTAAAGTGAACAGTACTTAAAATTTGATATGCCCTACTCCCAATACTTATTATTTTCTCTTACCATCTGCTTATAATTGCTCTGCATGAATCCTGAGGTGCCTGCCTCCTGCTTCCACTCCTAGGTGTCAGACTGTGTTATCTCAGAAATTTCATGTTCTGAAGTACCTAAGAGATCTCACTCTTCAGCACAATGATCAGAAATAAAAGAGCTTTTCTCTCCCAGTTGGCTTGGTGCCCTGGTTATTTAAGCAGATATATTAGAGATGGACCATAGCACTGCCTTCCTTTCTTCTGCCCTGCTTAAAAAGGACAACAGTGAGCTGTCTCAGCTCTTTGACAAAACAAGTGCAGGTGCTAGTCATGAAAATCACTTTCCTTGGTGGATCAATTTTCGCTCCCTATTCTCTCTCATTCTACAACCCTCCTAAGCACTTGACAGTATGTGGTTGAGTGTTCATCTGTGGGCGGAGATTCCTAAAGTTCTCGTCAAGCTCAATATCTTTCACTGGATCTAATGCTGAGTATTTGTCTGCATTACATCTTGCATTACCCCTATCAAGCTTCAGCCCATTTTGGTGCTTTCTTTGGGTATTTGAGATGGAACAGATGTAACAGATGATTCAGCTACTCTTTTGACTATGTACTCAATGTATTAGTTTTGCTTTAGATGAATGCACAATATTTTAACAACTTCTTTGGAGACACTATTTAAAAGCTAGATGTATTTCACAGTTAGGAAGACAGAATAGGCGATGTTTTCTTTTTCATGTTGTACAGGAACTAATTGTATACTACTATGATTTTATTGCTAATTTAAATTCATATAAGAATATAGATATCCCCTGAAAATTTTACTTGAGCTTTTTTAGTCCTTGAAATTGCAGGTATTATGAAGAAGTAAATTGAATTCCCCAAATTTTACATTCACATTTTTACCAAAGGCATTGGCTTCTATTTCCAAAAAAAAGTGAACAGTTCTGTTGTTTATCACACAAAAATGAATTCTGTTTAATAGTTGAATGACCCTTGCATCACATCCTGTGTTCCATTTTTGAATCCTAGCAAGGGAAATGGTAATTGAGGAACATCTTATGGAGCCACTTTTATCTTCCCTTAATATTCTTTTTTCCTTGTGAAAGTCTGGGTTCTCCTTTTAATTTTATGCCAAAAAAAAGAATATTAAAATATTTCAACATAAGACAGTAGACTACCGGTAAAGACTGATAACAACATCTATCTAGGATGAGTTAAGTTCACGACTAATAGTCAAAACAGCAATTATGTAGAAAGCAGCATTGAAACCGGCATTGTAAACTCACAGAAATCAGTACTGCACACACAAAAATCAGTGTAACTATACCAGATAAAGTGTTTCTTTGAAGTTTTCCAGGTGGCTTGGTGTCTTCTTCAAACACAGAAGCTGATTTTTGTTGACAGAAATAGGTATTTTGCTGTGAAATGTGTTCAGATTTTAATGTGGCAATGGTACATTTAACCTGGAGCAAATATGTGAAAATGTCATCCAGGACAATTACTTTCCAAGCAGAAGAAAATGCACTTTTTGCATGTAGCATTTCTGAAAGTTATAAACTATGGTTCCTCACTGGCTTACAATGGGAGCTAAATAAACAACTATCAAAACCACAATAAAATTATCATATCCAAAGTGGAAAATAATTTTAACATTTTTTGTTTGCTAATAATTTTCCAATTACAGATATAGGGGTTGGTAAATAAATATTGCAATAATTTATGTAAATGAAGAAAAATGAGCCTACTAGTTTACTGTTTCTACAGCTCCCAATTTGTCACTTGCCAGAAATGTGCCTACAGTTCTGATAAGTAGCAATGAGTCTAGAATTTCCACAAATTCAGAATGTGCATTTCTCCTCCATTTTTTTCCATTGAAGAAACTGGAACTTCACAAAATGATGTTAACTCTACTGGAATTTATGAAGTTATTTTCCTCCAAGGTGACTAATTAGAATTACAGTTAGATCCTACATGGGTTCGTTCACCTTGCATAGATGCATGTGTCTTTCTACTGGCCCCCAGGGGGAGATAAGGGTGACTGAGGTCTCAGTAGAGACTGGAACAGGATTTATTTAATTTCCATACCATACTATTGCAATTATATCCTTTGCAATGTCAGAAAATCCTTTCCAGAGTTTGGGGTCCCAGACACACAAAATTAGTCTGAAAGTAAATAAACTGACCACCAGAGATGATTTGCAGAGTATCTATTGAGAACCTGAAATCAACCATATAGATGGGAAGTGAGCCTCAGATTTTCCAGAGCCTGCTCTTTTGTTGATGAATAAAGTAGCCAGTGCTCATTTACACAGTTCACACCTCCAAATTTAGGCTTATTCCTTACTTATGCTGTATTAAAATCCAATGTCTATTGATGCTTTTTTCCATGCTGTGAATTTCATCTCTGTAACTATGTGTCATAGCACATAGAGAAATGGAAAGGCCTAAATTCCATTGTGCAATGGAAAGTCAAAGTACCTTTTCCCCAGCAGTCCAACATCATTTAACTATGGATCAGTTGTAAGACAAAAAAGCTATCTCGCATAAGATGCCCTCATTTCCAGAATACAACATTTTCAATACTGTGAGCTGTTTGCAAATCTGAAGATCAAGAGTCCAGTTGCTCACTAAGGCATAATATTGGTGCTGTAAGCACTCCTTTGGCATGTGTAGTTCTATATGCACTGCATAGGTATTGACATTGTAAAGCATGCAGTTATTTATGCTCAGTCATTTTCTGTTTGTTTTTTTTGTTTTTTTTTTTTCACAGTTGAAGCATATAACTCATCTGGAATATGTCCTAACATCAGTGCATGAGTCTGTCTGCTAGTTATACATACAGAGTGTTCAGAATATGTAAATTGTTAATCTTTTCTATTCTTTGGTACCTTTGAATGAAGGCACTAACCACTATTAAGTATTCAATACTCATGGCAAATACATCCATAATTCAGAATTATTCTATCTACTTAAAACTACTGCATATATTTGTAGTATCTCAAATTCTATTACTGCCTCTGTTCCATAGGAGAACAGATTTTCTCTTAATCCATGGAGACTGTGTGGTATTAAGAAGACATTAGTGGTGAGAACAACTTTATTAAGCCTACTAAGTTATGAACATAGTTGTATATATTCATAATGGAGCTCTTTATAATAATCACTTCCACACTAATTTCTATCTATCAAACCTACAATTCTAAAGAATCCAAAAGGCATTGCAAGGACCAAGAAAAAACCCACAAAACCCCCACACACGGTTATAAAGCGTAACTTTTTAGAAAGTCACGTACAAGTCATGAATATGTACAGCAGCAGCAGAAGTATGCATGGGTACATTGGGAGGAAGCTGGACTCTGTGGAACAGTGCAGCTCCATCCCACCATTCTCTCCCAGCTTTGCCGACAAGCTGCTGCTGTCCTGAAGTGACCAAATCCCACTTTTTTATGTTTGAGTAAGGTCCCCGAGTGCATCTTCCTTGCCTGCCAGTGCAACCCCCTTCCCTTGGAATGTGGGGGAGGATGTTCCCATGATCCTGCCCTGCTGCCTGGCTGGGGGTAGTGAGTTCTGACCTGCTGCCTGCCTGCCTAAGGTTACTAAGAGAGATTGTCTCTTCAAAAACAAATGACAGCACCATGTTATTGAGGTTATGAGGTTATGAGACTAGTCCTGAGCTAAAGGAAAAGTTTTCAGAGCATGGCACATTGAAATGAGTTTTCAAAAGATCAACATCAGCCTTTTAGGTGATTTGATATTCCTTCTTCTTTGAAAGGAAGTCAATATAAATTATTTTTGTACTGTCAGTGTGAATCCTTTTTCATTCATAAAATTATCTTTTTCTATATTCCAAGGTAGTAAATGGGTCACATCAGGTGTGGAAGCAAATACGCTAAGATCTGAATTAGCTGTCTGATCTTGCTAAGAAGGTAACCCCCAGGAACATGACACCAATCGATTTTAGATACCTCATTTTTTTAATGCTATCCATGACACCTCACATCTGAAGTTTCCCATTTTAAATTTTGAAGAAGTTTAATCTCAGAGAAAGCTTTATTCCATCATTGTGCTTTTAGATGAACAATGTGCACTCTTTTCCCTGAAGTTTAATGCAATACAATTTTGTTTTCATGTATTTCTGCTTCACCAGTCTAGTCCATTAAGGCATTTTCAGAATCATAAATCAAAATATCTCTACCACACTGTGCATGTATTCCTTAATAAAATCTGGGAATGTCTCTGTGGAGACTTTTTTTGTTGTTTCTTTTTTAATCAGTATGTTCTGACTTTTTTTCTGAGTGAGCCTGTTGCAAAATTCCTTGAAGACTGATATCTATAACGCTGAAGTCTTGGCAGTTGTCTCATACTGCTGTATATTTTTTAGTGATTAGGGTTCTGGTTCAACAGTGTCCACCCTATGAAAGACGTAAATGAACTACAGTGATGCCAGAAGGCTTTGATACTCTGTACTTTCCAACATGACAGGCTGTCTTAGTATTATTACTTGGAATTCTGCATTCATAATTTTATATTTTCACTGTCAGAACATGAAATGTGAATTTGGTGGAAAATTGGGATTTGATTTTTCAAATTATTTGCTGCCTTTGGTGAAATTTAGCCTTATTGCTGCTCTTACAGATGATGATCCTCGAGTATATTTAAAAGATCTTTAGAGTAGAAACAAAAATGAATCATGGCAATTAAAATCCTCTTCCAGCTACAACAACTCTTTCATACATTCTTCTCTAAAGTAATGTTTAATATTCATAATACCTTAAAAATTAAGTGCTGAAAGCATATTCAAAAACATTTTCAAAATGCTTTCACTTTTCACCTGTAATCGAGTCATCAATGTTAGCAACCATCTATGAAACTGATTTGGCTTATTGCATTACTCATCCTCATATGTTAATTATTGATTAACACTCTTACTGACAGTGAAAGGTTCCCTTTGAAACATAATTACTGCATTGTAACACTATGCTATGACTGTCTCCAAAATTATCAGTGCCACAAATTTTCTTTATAATTAAAATAACATGTTTAAATTTGCATCTGGGCAGTCAGGCAAGTATCTTCATACTATATTCATATGTATTAAAGGACCATTTGTAACAGACAAGGGAATTAAACATCATGATATGGTTTACTTCTCCAGAAAATTAACTCAGCAGCCAAATGAGTTGGCTTTTGCCACCTGCTTAGCTTCCTTCATTGTCTGTATATCCCTTGAAAAGCTATGGTTTTTTGATTAAAATGCAGTGTCCCTGGGAAATAAAAAAGTTTTTCTAGCAACACTCTGTTAGCACCTTACATTAAGTCAATCATAACATGATGAAAATATATTAATGTCCACATGAAGTTATTATGTGTATTATTAATTTTATATTCTATTTTAATAGATCATAGCATGTGTAAGTTTGGCTAAAGGTCTTCTTTTAGTCTTGAAGAAGATTGCTTTCTATATGTTGAGTTTGAAGAGACATGATGCAAAATTTGCATGTTTTTAACAAGCTTGAGTGGTTACTTCTTAGTAGCCAAAATTCTCTGCACACTTGAAAACAATTTTTGAGCTACTGTAATGGGCTCTAAGGAACAACGTCTTGTTGGTCACAACACAGCAGCAGTTTCTTCTCTATCATCTGGGTAACTATTCCCAAAATTGCTTATATTGTGTCTGGTCATCTGTACTATTGAAATGAATCAGTTTACCTTGTCTGCATCACTTTATTTAAGCCATCAACTTAATTCAGTTTGTGTTGTATTATCCATAGCATAATGGCTTTAGGGAAGGTACTGTGAAAATAGTGTCAAGTCCACTCCCCAATAAGCAATCCAAGTTTAACAAGAGAAAGCCAAAGACCTAGGCTAGAACTGAGTCAGTTATGGAGCCCAGAAAATAGGTTGGAACATACCTAAATCTGACTAGAACAAGAGGAAATCTGTGGTTGTGAAAAGCACATCTAGTAAGCAGTGACAAGCAAGTGGGATAAGACGGCTCCTGGGAGGCTGGAGAGAGCTTGAATTGTCGAGGACTCTGTGTAGTCAGTGGTATCAAGATGTGTTTGTACTGTAGAAGCAGGAGGGGAAGATGTTGAAAATTGAGTTAGGAAATGAGTAAGCCAGTGTGTAAGCATGGGAAGGATGCAGTCATTGGGGCAGCCTGAGAAGTTAGGGAATGTATGGCTCCTTGATTGGAAGTGCTGTCACAAGGGACTGTTGTAAGCCAGACAAGGTAATTTTTTTATTGTTTATTTTCTCCCTATAAAATCTGTTTCCACTGCTTTCTTATTTATGTTGCTCTTCATGAATTGCTTCTTTACAAAAGTAGTCAATAGTCAGTGATAGAAGTAGATTGGGGATAATCAATGTGTAGAATTGTCTGATTATCTTAATCAGAAAATTTTATTGCCCCTTCCTGTCAGAAATTATTCTTTTTCACTCTGTGTGTCTTCTGTTTTGTGTCCTCCTTCACATCTGGAAATTTCTTAATACATAAATTACATTTTTCTGTAGTTTTAATATTATTAGACTAATTAGCATCTCCACTTTTAAGGATCGATAAATCACATTTGATTATAGTGATATTTCAGATTTTGAAAATTAGAGAGGCAGATGTCAGCAAAGTAGTTTTAAGCCCAGTTTCTTTTGAGATGTAGGGAATTATGAGATCCAGCCAAAGATATTAAACTGAGACATATCAGCCCATCTTGTAGTCACTCACAAAAATCTCGTCCTTTCCTTTCTCTCAGTGTATTCCCCCAAAATTACCGATCTTTTAAAATTTAAAAAAAGTTAGGTGCATGAAACAGTTTAATTAAAGGACTCTGCTTTGCTTAACCCTATTCGCAACTCAGACAGTGTTAGAGATCCAAACTTCCAAACAATGTACATTCTCACCTGGCAAAATATGTGAATAAAGAGATCTTTGAATTTCTGCAGCTGGTCCATGTCTCAGGCTTCCTGTCATCCTCCATCCCGACAACTAATTACTTTTATGCAATTTCCCTATGTGATTTAAAAGTTGTGCAATGTTTATAGAATGGCATATGTAGCCCATAAACTGATAATCAGCCCAGGGTGCCAGCTGAAAAACCGTGTTTGTGGTGCTCTGGAGAGCAGGGATTTTTCTGTCCAACTATAACAGCAAAGAAAATCATAGGATCACAGAATGGCTTGGGATGGTAATGATCTTAAAGGTCATCTAGATCCAACCCCCCTGCCATGGGCAAGGGCACCTTCCACTAGATCGGGTTGCTCAGAGCTCCGTCCTTGAACATTTCCAGGGATGGGGCATTCACAACTCTGAACAACCTGTTCCAGTGTCTCACCACCCTCACAGCCAAGGATTTCTTTGTAATACCCAATCTGAAAGTACCCTTATTCAGTTTGAAGCCATTCCCCCTTGTCCTATCAGTATATGCCTTTGTCAAAAGTGCCTCTCCAGCTTTGTTATAGCGCCCCTTTAGGTCAAATATACTGCATGGATCACCTCTAACACTTCCTTAACCTGTCCTGTTGGACTACAGAAGAAAGCTGTGTAGATTCCATGGAGATGATAGAATAGATTTTAAAACTAACAAGTTTCCTTTCAGGTTTTTTGAGGTTTCATACATTGCTTAAGAATGAAATGATCCTCAATACTTTGAATAGATATTAATTTTATTTAATAACTTAAATTTATAGCAATGTTTTCATGAGTGTGGGCCTACATTGAAATGAAGTGCAAAAAAATTAATCAGAACAAATATAAGCCTTTTTTGAATATCACTTTCAGGTTCTACAAATTTAAAATGCCTATTCTATGAACACATTTTTTCCTTTAGAAGGGTCTCTTTGAGTCCAGTTTCTGTAAAGTTTACCATTTCAATTCTGTTATTAAAATAGCTGCAATGTTAAACATTCAACAGTCAATAGTTGCTTAGTTATTTCATTCATAGTATTAGGTGCTTTCAAGCACTATTGCTGCAAATTATAATATTCAAAGTACACATGCAATTGATCATTTACTTGTTGAATAACTCATTCTCAGTTATTTTCCATTGCTACCGCTGATAGGAATCTTTGGAAGGATGATTAATGTGTTCTAGATAGCATGCTAAAGCCACAAGATTTGCAGCTGCACACTTGCCAAAAGAGAGAAAATACTTCTGCTCTGTAGTGCATGTAATTAAGCATCCAGCTGTTGAAAATGTTATAAAATAATGAAGCATAATTGGAGAACTTTTAAGCAGGATTTCTGCTCTGTCTCATAGCAGCTGGTACAAATGGAAAAGCCTAGTAAACAAAAAGTAACACTGCTTCTTCCAGTCATGATTTAACAAGAAATTGGTATATGCATGCCCCTAAGAAAAAGGAAAGTCAAGAGAGTAACTGAAGTAAATAAAAGTGGGGAAGGGATCGTCAGAACTATTGACTGTGAATAAACCACTAAGAGCACATACACATAAGAAAAGAAGTAATTTCCTATGACATTACCTGCTAAGCAATGGCTTACCAACAGTAAACCTTACAGACAATGATACGCCCTTTCCTTGCATGCACAGTGATTAATGGCAAATGAAGTGCATTTTTGAAAGCCTCTTCATACTTTCGCAAGAGGCAACAATAGCATAGCTTTACACCTCTGCTGGTGTAAATCAGTGTGTCTCCAAGGAAGTCACCAACATGTTGCTCATATTTATTTGGTGAGAATCTAAGCCAAAGGAAGGAAGCTGAAATCAAAGAACCATCCTTAGTCATGTGCACAGTTCCACAAATACCAAATACACGTGGATATAGCCGTGCTATTAACCTTGTGGAACTAAGAAAGGGCCAGTACATGGAAAACAGGCAACTGTAAACTTTTCACTTGAGCAGCCTACAAAATGATACCTGCTCTGAGCAGGCCAAAAGATGGAGTGGGTCATCTGTGTCACTGAATCTGTTTCAGCTGTCATATAAAATGTTATGTAACACATATATAATGATTTGTTTCCTAAAGCAGGTGCACTCCATGTTCAAAGTATTTATATATTTTCCATACTACTTTCAGTTAGAAAGCTGTCTTAGCACTGTACTTTTGCAAAGCTTGGATGAAAACCTCTCATTTAACGATGTATTTATTTATGACTGCTATACTTACATGCATTGTACCAATGGGAATGGTTTAATGGGATCTCAAATCACACAAAAAATGCTACTCTGGTCCATGCAATTTGGATTGAAAATTATCGTTTATTGTAGTAATATTAGAAGGGATTGTGATCTAACTGGTCACAAATAGAAAGCACTAGAGCACTGGAGACCATCTTCACAGAGAAAACTTAGGGAGAATGGTTTATAGGATAGTTTTGGAATGTATTTCACTATATCTTGATTTGACATGATTGCAGTATCTGCTTTCATCCATATATTTCATTCATCCACCCATGCTTTAGTAGGATGACACTACTTTTCTTTGAAAAGCAAGATTTCTAGAATGAAGCAATCCTGTTGCTTTTGTTAAAGGCAAAATCCAGGGCTGGTGGATAGGTAATCTGCCTGAACACCCAGACGCACTGTTTTAGCTTTGTAGTCTGACAGATTGCTGGCAGTTTTCACAATTCTTTAACTGTTTCTGTCTAATTCCTGACATCTGTGTAAGCAAGAATGGGATTTATTTAACTATTAGCATTTCTGCCTGCTAGCTTTCTTCAGACTGTTCCAAATCTCTCAAAAGCTGTTTAGCAGTTTTATAAATCATGCTTGTCAAGGCAAATTTTTAGTAGTAGATTATATTTGCTCTTTTCAAATTTCTCCTGACTTTCTTAACCTCCATCATCTGTGAAATACAGACAGATTAAGCACATTGAACATTACTAGACAATTCAGTTTCAACTTGTATTTAATATTCTTGTGCTTTTCAATAGGAATTTTTATTTTTCATGCTGCTTTACTTCCTTCTATCATAGCAAGAATAAATGAATGTAGCATATTTCTGGACCTGAAGTTTCTGTGCCAGTAATACTCAAGTGATCATACTTTAGGTACTGTTTCATATAGTGTAATTGTTTTAAAGCAAATGCTGTAGATTCTAAGTGCGAGCGGCCTTGAAAAGGGATATAAAATATGTAATTTTTGTCATATTTGAAATGATAACATTAATCTTACCTTTGAAGCACATGCTTTTGTTTTTAAAAGCACATGCTTTTTTAATACTTTCTCAGTGAGGATTTGCATTTGTGAGTAGTCAATTGGTAGCTAACATAGCAAATATATGCAGACACAGGATAAAACTAAATAGCCTGAAAGTTGGTAGTGAAAAACTAATTTGTTAGGGACCTACTTTTATTCTCCTATTTATTTTTCCCCATTATTTTTCTAAGCTTTTGGTTTTTTTGTAAGAAGTTATCTTGACCCAACTGACGTTATCTTGACCTGAACCTCATAACTTTGTTTTTAAAGGTGCAGTTTATATGTACAGTACATCTGCAGAAAATAGTTGAGGTATTGCTGCTTTGACTGCTCCTATTATTCCTTCTTGCACAATAGTGCACTATTCAGTGCAATTTGAAGGAACTTGTGTAGTGAGGAACAAGATATTTTGTAATAGCTGTCCATCTAATGTGAGGGAGAGTCAAGGGTGAGGACTCTCAGAGTGGAATTCCTTCCACCTTTCTTTTCCCAAATGCCATTTAGGTAAATAATCTAAAATTCCTCTATTGACTCTTTCCATAATCATTTGACACTGAAACACCTGTACAGTTGATTAAATTTATCTAGTCTAAAGAGTTAGCTGGTTATGATGAATCATTCTCTAGGGGTGTCTACCTTTTCCTATTTAGTGTAGGAAGACCAAGATGAGTTTTTTAGGCTAGACATCTTCTTTTCAGATGAGTGGATTCAGAGATGTGAATCCTACCGCCATAGCCAAGTGGAATGTAGAAATCAAGATCCCCAGTCACCTTCTTTCAGGCATTCTGTAGACTCAGACAGACATGTCCCAAGTAACTTTACACAGTTCCTTAATTTAAAGGTTTCGGTATAATCAGAAGCGTGAGGGACAACTGCATGTGCTGAATCTTCTGTAAAGACAGATGTGCTATTGAGTGAATATATGACAAATTTTACTTTCTTGCAAATATCCCTTCTTTTGCAAGAATGTATTTTTATGTAGAAATACATTCTTTCTATACATTTCAAATAAAACAAGAGATTCAATCACTTGTTTGCAATTACCTTGCTAAAGTGAAAACATATGAATAAATTAGTGGAACTTAACCCTAGGATTATAGCATGAAAGAATACACTTTTTGAATAACCCAAGAACATTACAATCCTAGCTTGCTTAAAAAGTCTATTTATGTTCTTACTTTTATGTATATCTATGAAAGGCACATTCAGTGATATTGAAGGTCATGAATGCACTTGAACTGGATAATACCTTGTTATAAAAATCTTATTGTATTTCTGCTGTTTCTGCACATGTATAAGATGTATTTCCTGAGCCACAGAATGCACTAACATACTTTAACTCAATATGTCCTGAGAAAAAAATGCTACTCAGAAGCTGCTGGATGAAAAAATAAAGTAGGAGTGTTAGCTTTAAAGTACACAGTTACAATGCTAAACCGCAGCAATCCTAGTTGAGTTGATCTGTGGTGCATATGGTATCTTAGGGAAGCGTTGCAAAGAGGGTGCTCATAGTGCTGTCAGACACCTAAGTGTTTGCTTTAATGGTTTAAATTTGCCTTGACTATAAGATATCTCTAAACTGGAGGCCAAGTAATCACAGCTGTCTTTCTGCAGCCTTCTGGATCAAGGTCACTGCTTTTCTTTTGTGTTCAAACTCATACATTTTTGCTGGGTCTACAAAATGGAGGGTGTGAATTTTGGACTATCTGAATAGTGTTACTGGGAAACTATTATCACCAGCTTAAAATGAACGCTTTATTGCAGCTATGGTCAATTAGCCTATTCTAGTCTATGACTAACCAAATGTAGGAATCTATACTGAAGCTAGCAATACATGAATCCTAAATCATCAGTAGAAAGAGTTTTCATACCATTCAAAAATCTTAGGGTGACTTGTTCAGGTGAACATCTCTGTACAGCAGCCACACAACATTAGGTCAGATGAATCCCACCCTAAAATATTAAATATAGCCCACTTCATGTTATTGCATAACAAATATTACTTTTTAATGTTGTATCTTACAAATAGTCCAAGAATAATCTTAACTGTTGCTCATATTTGCCACTACAATGAGTCCTAACTAAACACTTAAACAGTCAGGTTAGATTACAGTTTTGTTCAGTTCTTTTTCTTTATCCTCCTTATTCACAACAGGTACATAGTCAAGGTCAAGTTTCCTATTAGTATGCTAAAACACACAGCTCTTGCTCAGGAGTTAGTCTAATAACTTATGTGTGTTAGAGTTGTAAATCACTGGTACATTTAAAATTTGGCTTCTTGGTGTTAAGCAAGGCAGTGCACAGCCTTGACTTTGCTTTGTTTTGCTTGTATGATTACAGGGGAGCTTTTTATCTCTCTTCTACGTTGGAGAGCTGATGTTATCATATCTAAAAGTCATATTTCTGAAGCAGAAAATCTTTCGGATTTCAGAATCTTCTGGGGAAATTTTCCAGATCCTCTCTGTTGGCAGCATGGCCTTAGTGCCAATTTGTCCTAGATATATGAAGTACTGGAACTCATGGAACAGTAATTAATGACGAGGAGCTAATGTTCAACATTTAGTTTTGGTTTTATACCTATACGGGATGTCAAAAGCAGAGGTGTTCATCCAGTGTAGTCAATATACTCCTGACACCAGTCATTTGTCCAGTCCTCAGTTCCAATTCATACACCCAGCATTATTAGAAAGTGGTGAGGAAGGAATCCTTCCAGATCTTTGCACCTTTTCTTCTGTAGTTTTCACTCAGAAGCCTGCAAAACCCTCAAGGAATAAGAGCCCAGAATCTCTCCCTATCACTTGTGAAGACTTTCACATTAAACTTTAAGACTAAAATGTTGCAAATAGCCAAGAAAACCTTTCAGTTTCTTCATACCAGTCTTTCCAACTTAAAAATCTTTCTTTCTTCCATGATTTAACTTCCATTACAATCAAGCATACCTAGGCCTTTGAGTCACAAAAAGTCTTTGAAAAGATAAACTCAGTACAATTTAGTACATTAGACATGCCTGCCAGTATGTGCAGAAAGCCTGGGGCAATGATATATACCAGGAAGTGTGTCTATTTTTGAGATATTGTGAAATTATGAGCATGATACTGTCACTTGTTAATTGTTGTTTTGTTTTGTAGAGCATGTTAAAAGCCACACCTAATGTACAGGTGTGTACAATTAGTTTGTGTGGCCTTTCATTTTTTCCACTATTGAGTAGACCAAGCACCTTTTTATGTCTATATAGGACCACCATTTATTTATTCTGAGAAGAATCTAAGAATTTCAGGTCTGGAGGATTCACTTAGTGGGTGAGTCTTTGTCTGCACAGCTCTTAATATTCTCTTATACTCTTAAGGACACTTGCATTCAACTACTCCTTTGCATTTTTTTCTTGTTTTGTTATTTGCATTATTTTGGTAAATAACAAGAAAAGGAAAAGGCTATGTCAGAAAGAGATTGAGAGATTTTCTTCTTGATCTTCAAGTTTTGTTTGTATTTAATGTATTTCTTAGCTTAGTCTCCTAGCTTTCTTGAAGCATTCAAAAATTTCACATTGTTTAATTCCTTGACTAAATGCACTGTGAAGATGAAATTTTTCCTCTTTAGCTTAAACAGGTGGTGAGTTTTCCCCTGGAGGTCATTGCCTTTTTAAAAAGAAAAATTAAAGGAATGATCATCAATTGGATTAACACAAATTTGACTTATTATTAAGTTGTGAAAGATGAACATTAAGCACACTGTTTACTACATTTTTCATCATGCTATTCTTCCTCTTAAATTATTCATACAGCATAAAGGTGTCTGTTTGGTTAACATTCAAGCTCAAATTGAATTTTATTTTGTTAATCTTATAGTTTTCTGCTAAGTAACTTGTGAGGGAATGTGATTTTAAATGGAAGAGGTTCACTTCTCTTTCTGAAGAAATAAAAATGTTAAAATTAGTGACACAGAGATATAAAAACCCAACAAGACTACTAAACCAGCACTGTGATGTACAAGGTAAGTGGCACTGTGGAAACGGTGGCTGTAAAAAAAAGGTGAAATACATTCTGTATTACCCAAGTTCACAGTCTTATAAAAACCCACAGCATTGCAGACCAAGAGACATGATTCCATTGGATCTATTCTGTAGGAAGTTTGTAATGAAGTATCTAATATCTGCTGGAAGGCCAGCAGCACAGATCACAGGTAATCCAGGTGTGTGCATTGGTGTGATAAATTCATGACATGGATGACAGTGTTGTTGATAAAGGACATGCTCTGCTGGACCTGATCCTTAAAAGGAAGGAAGAACTTCTTGAGAATTTTGGCTGTTGGCTGCAGTGGCCATGAGATGGTGAAGTTCAGGATACCGAGAGAAGGGATGAAGGCAAACAGCAGGATTCTAACCTTGGACTTCAGGAGTGTGAACATGTTAAGGCTGTGCTTGCAAGAATCCCATGGGAGACCACACTGGAGAGAGGGGAGTTCCAGGGCAGATGGTTGGTTTCAAACATTATCTCCTCCAACCTCAAGAAGGGTCCATTCCAATGAGCAGGAAATCAAGCCATTGTGACAGGACAAAGACACAGTTGAACAAATTGCTCCTGATTCAGCTCAGGCATGAAAAAAACACATGTAAGAGGTGAAAGCCCAGTCAGGTGACCCAGGAGGAATGCAAAATCCCAGAATTACAGTGATGCCTTTTTGCTGGTCCTAAAATCATGAGCCAGACACAGTTAGGTGATAGAAAGGATCCTTAGGTGCACAACTTGCTAGGTGGAAAGTGCCTGAAGATGCACACATAACATAAAGCAAATTTTTATATGTTTAGCAAATTAGCATAACTGACAAGAATCCCCAGTTAGAGACATAAGTCATGAGGTAATTCCTCCCTGGTTCAACCCTTTCTGAATCCCCTCCCTTAGATAGGAACTAAACTTTGTTTGTGAAAATGTGTCCCAGAAAACCTAACCTTGGACCCCCAGCTTGGAGCCGCTGGGGAATTTATTTTCTCTTTCTGTCTAATAGAGTAGGTAAAAGACTAGCTACGAATACTATAATAGGCCACCGAGCTACAAATGTATATGTAAAGAATATAGAGAATATATAAAAGCAAAAAAGGCAAAAATCAATTCAGCATCAGCAGTACAGCTAAAATCAACTGGCACCTTTGGATATCATTTACTCCAAGTCTCCCACTCAAAACATGGTCATCTGTAGAAAATGGCACGAGTCCATGTTCAGCTGAGTTTTGAATATGTACAAGGATGGACACTGTACAACTTCTCTGTGCAGCCTGTTTCTGTGTTCAGTCACCCTAAGTCAATGCCCACAGTCAGAGACCTATGCTAAATGGTCAAATATTTTAAAATGTTTATTTAATTTTAAAAAAACCAACAAAACCAACAAACAAAACAAAACAAAAAAAACCCCAGAAAAATAAAAAAGAAAAGAAAAGAAGTATGCTTTTCCTGATAGCCAAGAGAGGGATCTAATCTGTATAGCACAGATACCTTTTTTCACATCTCCTTTACTAGGAGTAAAAAAGTGGTGCCTAGATTCTTGTTCCAGTTTGGCCAAAATTAGAAATATACCCTCTGAGAGAAGGCACAACCATCCCTCCCCCACCAGGTTCGGGAAAAATAAATTTTCCTCAAAAGAAAGTGAAGGAGATAAAACTATTTATTTAACAAACACAGGGGAAAAGGAAAATAATGCTAAATAATAAAATCTTTCGCTGTGGAGGAAAAAACCTGGGAAAGTGTTAGAGTCCTCCCTTCGGTCTCCTTGGAGCTGGGGCTTGGGCCAGGGCCAGGCCCTCTGTACCCACTGGAAAGTCCTCCCAATGTGCTCTGATGTTACAGAAATCAAGCAGTCCAGTAGAAAAGGGAGAAAATCCGAAATTCCAGGGAAGGAAAAATTCAACTCTCAGTCTCTCTCTGGAGAAAAAGCAGCTGAACCACTGACCAAAAAAAAAAACTGTCCTGGGAGCAGCAAGCTGGGTGCTTCCTCGCTCCCTTGCCGCAGCTGAAAAAAAGTCCCTTTCTCTATGTGACCTTGAACAAGCTGCAAACTGCTTTGAGAAATTTTTGCTCAGTTTTCCTTTCCCCTCTCAGGCTCAGTTTAAAGGCATAGAAAGGCACAAGAATTAATTTCTGGGCATAGGGCAGCGATATGGGATACACATCACAGTCACCCCAAGACACTTCTGTGTATAGAAAATGGTGAACAGTAGGTATCTTTGAATGCCTCTAGAGAGACTTCCTGTCTGCCCAGTTTTAGGTGTTTAAATTAGGTAGACTGATGCTGTCTCAATGTGTGTCAACTGTTAGAAATGGACCAATGCAGAAGAAGGCAGTGAGGAAATGAATCTGGGAAGACACAGCTTATTTCCCTTCCAACAGAAATTTCTTTAAAAGAATGTGAATATTATGTAAGTTCAATAATAAGTTCCATTGAATAAATCAGTTTGTTCATTCTATCCCCCACAAATATCTATAAACCAAAAAGGCTATAATTTTTTACTACACACATCTACTTAGATGCATGGCTGAGCTACTGCACTGGTTTAAAAATCTTGACACATGATGATCTAATCTTTTGCTTGAAAGGTGAATAGTTCTACAAGCCCCTTCTGCCATTATTATTCTGTTAAAAGCTGAACTCCATTGATTCCAATTTGTTGTTACCTCAGAAAAGTCATCAGCATGCACTCATGGAACTGCTGCAGAACTAATTGCTCTCAGGTCCACACTCTGAGTGTGATACACTCTGAGTATGAATGCCCAGGCATAACATCTCATGCCTTAAAGGCATAGTAAGAAAGGTAAGAAAGCACCCTGCCCTTTCACAGGGCTGCTGGTGTCCATGCCCTGTGCTTTGGTGATGCTTACCCCATATATCTGACTAAGAAACATTTACCTCCTGGAGGCCAGGCCTAAAACCAGTTATGAATACAGTAACTGGACAACCTTCTTAAATGAAAATATAACTTAATCTTATTGGTAGCAATAAAACTGAGTGTAAATAAACCATTATAATCTGAGCTAATCTCAACAGTGATGCAAATCGATACAGTTGTCTACATCCTATATTTTTGCTGTGTTTGCCTGCCTATGAGAAAGTAGCTTTCAAGTAAACTTGGTAACTGTGAGTCTTTCTTCCCAGTGAAGGAATAAGAACCCAAGGGGGACTGGAAGCTTCAGGGATGACTGCAAAAGGGGAAAGTTTTTGTTACAAAGGTTGGTGGTAAGCAGAAGCCCATCAGAACCTAGTTTTCATCTGAGCTTTTTTAAAAAGGAACTTGCCATACTCACTTTAGAAAAAATATGACTTTTTTTTATTAGCTTTTTTCTACATTTTATTAAATCTTCCTTATCCAGTGAATCAGTAAGAATGGTTTACACTGTTATTGCATGCATCCTCTGTGTGTAAAGAAAATTATATCCTTGGTATGAAGTACAAGTAAGGATTACATCATTTGCCCTGTAGTACTCACCATGGTACAATAAATCCATCATACTAGGTAACATCCATGGAATAGAAGTCCACAGCCTAGAGGGAAGTGCCTTTTTCAGTAATTATTTATTAGAGATTCACTTTCTTTGACATTCAAAATGGGATTTAAAATGGCAAAAAGCCTGTAATTTTGATTGTTTCTGCCTACTTGGAGACATGGTTTAGGTGTGCAACTTGGCAGTGTTGGGTAAATGGTTGGACTCGATCTTAAAGGTATTTTCTAACCTAAATGATTCTGTAATTGTACTGTTCTAAAATTCTCACTTCTGTTTCCTGCCATCAGTCTCTACTGCTTCTCAACAGCAGCTTTTTCACCCCTTGGGAACTGTGTCTATCTTACTGTTAAATGCTGATGTGCTGTTTCCCTACAAGGGTAAAATGAGATTAGAAACTTGGCTGTGTGAGATGATAGGAACTTGTCTGAAAATAACACTGTCATCCCATTTTAATCACCCTGAAATGTTTATCAAAAATTTTCTTTTTGTGGTTTATCTTTCTCTTTCTTATTTTTTGAGCCTTCTGCTGTTATACTTTAATAATACATTCATATGATGAATATCCAAGTAATTTTGTCACACATGATACAAAAATGGTTTCACAGAGCAGAACCACATTAATCTCAGAGCATGCATCTCAGACTGAAAAAAATGCTGTTGTAAGGAGACATATGGTGTAAGGATAAGCTACTCATTTCCACTGCCTTTGCTATCTATGGAGAGAGTGACTACTTAATCCTTCCTATTTTAGAGACTTATTTAAAAAAAAAAAATTGGATGGGATAAGTTGCTTTCAGTATGTTCCTAACATTTTATGTTGACTATATAATAATCTTATAATGACCCTTAAGTTAGATACCCAACTTTTTAAGTGTCTAATGAATATTAATGAATTGCATCCTAATGAAACCAATAAATCTTACTTGAATGAACCCTATACTTGAACCTTGCTGAATGTTTCAACTTTACTCATGCTGCTTCTCTTTCCCTTGGCTTTGTATGAAATGACTGAATATTTCGAGTTTCCCTTTGCACATAAAGCACAGACCACAAATAATGTTACTTCCTCACTAAGGTACCATTTAAAATTTTAAATGCTAAATGTAGTGCAAAAAACTAATATTAGATATGGTCCTGTTTTATTAGTTTTGACAAGTGTTTTTTATCATTTGAACTTTCTGCCTGCCATACTTAGAAAATGGATTCATTTTTCCTTTAAATGTTATCATACCTTAAATTCAAGCAGTTTAGGGTGATCTTTTCTAATCAGTATGCTAGCTGCATTAAAAATGGCCTTTGATTAAAGGTATTAAATCCTTCTGCTTGCAAGTTGAAAAATTTGTACTTTGTTAGGTATGCTATTATTCCCCATTCTTGCCACCAGACTCAAATCTATTCATTACATATTAAAAGCCAGTAACCACATGATTGTTAAAACCTATGAGATGGAAATTATGTTCCTCTTTTTTCGCCTGTGGTAGGAAATTGCCACAGCTTTGGTCTCCAGTAGAAAGCCATCTCAAAAAAATTGAGTCACAAGCCAAATAAGTACCAGGGAAATAATTAGGGGTTTATTTTTGTTTGCAAATTCAGCATTTACTCAGTGAACTCAGGCGGTGTGTTCACTAATTTATTTCTATACTTTTTTCTTTTTTCTTCTTTCTGTGGATACATACCCACAAACCCATGGATTCATATATTCACAAAGTAGACAGTGAGAGCTTGCCATATGCAAGTATGCTGATTAAGGTTAAAACCACAAAATTTATTTTCTTTTCTCCTTGTCACTGCATACAAAATACCATTCATTCTTATAATGGGAACAATATTAAGTGGAAGTTCATTGTATTAACTCTTTCAAAAATCTGACTGAGATTAATGATAAAACTTCCTATTATCTAGTGGCCCCAGGATATGACCTATATTTTAAAAACATTTTTAAAATCATATTTTTTCTCGCTTTTTATTTTAAATCCTCAAAGGTCTCATTTAATTCAGATATGCAGAAATCTCCATGTCTCCCAAAGCTGATTTTTTATGTCCAGCAGTTAAAGCCATATGCACATGTATGCACAATAAATAACATAAGACTAATTTACTTTTTTGTTGTTTTTATATTTTTCTCAATGACATATCTAAGTTTGACAAGTACTATATGTGATTGCATTTACAGATTCTTATAAATAGCTATAAAATCTTTGTTTGACAGGTTACTTATGTCAGCTTATTGTTCCTCTCTGTTTTAGTGACAGAGAAGAAGTAACTAAAATTTCGCAGTAAATTTTGCTTACTGATTCACTGATGGAAACCAGTGTTGATATGGTGCACTGAAATGTGGGTTCAAGTGAAGAGGTACCTTGCAACAGATAATTTATTCTCAATAGTGTCACTCAATCTAGACACCAGGTAGGAAGCACTTTTGCTCCAGACTGCCAGTAAAAACAAGCAATGTGAGTGCACTTGGCACTTGCTGTGTGTTCATACGGTACTTGTAAAGACAGATCTGGGGGTGAAAGGAGAGAAAGGAAAAAAAAAAAAAAGGATAATTTGTGTCTTCAGAGGAATTTTTGGATTATTTGGAAAAGTTTTGGATTTGTATTATGGATTTTTTAGTTGGACTCATCAGTCAGACTACATAACAAGTAAAACTGTGTTCCCTAAGTGCAATGTCTTCCTGAAACCAAATCTTATAAAAGGGATAAGAATAGCAAGGCTAAAGTAATCTGACTAACATATTTTTATGTGTTCATGTATATTAACATTACCTTTTTTCCTTAGAAAGGTATTATTAAGCATGCAAAGTATATTAGAAGGAAGACATCTTTTTCACCCTATTTATCAGCTCAGGTGAAGTATATCAATAAAGCATCAGGAAAAGTGCAGTAACTAAAGAAGTGATTTATTGATAGTTTAGGCTTGTTAAAACAGGTTAATGTCAATGCAATTAACTTCTGGATCAATTCAGTCCACTGCAAAGTGCAAGCTGACAGAATGGCTTTAAAAGCACATCCCAAACAAAATGAGAGCATCAATGAGCATCAGGCCTCAGAGGAAGAACCTGCCAGTGATAAGGCTGACCCTCTTTCAGTAAAAAAAAAGGTTTCTTTTGTAGGTAACTGTTCAAGTATTAGGTCAGTGAGCCGCATACTGATCAAATGGCTTCAGACCTGTATAAAGAAAAGGAAGATGGGATAACAAGGCAGTGTATAGAAATTAGAAGTTGGACAAAGTTGGAAGTAACAGTACTGCATGATCAGCAAGTGGCCAGGTTACAGGATGTCAGCTTCACTTGCAAAATATTAGATGCTAATTACATTGATTGGATAAAATTCTGCTGGGAAAATGAATAAATTCTTCATAATTTAGTCAATTATGTAATGCCATTATAAATTAACAAAGAAGTTTTTTAAGATCTTCAAACTGCTTCTTAAACTGAAAGTTAAAGTGTATGTAAACCATGGGAGGTTAAAATTTACATCAAGAAAATTTAGAACTGTGAAAATGAGCTATAAAGGAAAGGCAGATAATAAAAAAACCTCTCATATTTCAGACATTTAAATAGATTTCCATGTGTAAAACACCATATCACATATTTAAAAGCAGCTTTTCTGTTTCAGTGTTTCATCATGATATTGCAACAGCAATTGAATTCAGTCATATATATTTTATACTTGATAAGTCACTGCTCCTCATGTAAGTGGTGGCCCACACAGTTTCAACCATTTCCATTTATTTGCTGCCCATGGTTAGTGGAAGCTGCCCTGTAGGATCCCAGCCTGTGCTACCAGTGATGTAGAAGAGCTTTATGAAACTGTGAAGTAGAGCTTCCACTCTCACTGAAGTGAGAGCATGGGAACAAGAGAAAGGATCCTGAATTAACTTCCCCAATCCCTACAACAGGAGGCACAGTGGGATCAGGAGGTACAGGCTACAGGGCTGTCCTTCTTTTGATAACAGTAGCACTTAAATAGATTAGTTTGTGCTAAAGGAGTGCTTCCACAAAGAGATACAAGACACCCTCCTTCTTGTGTCAGCTTCCAAATCAGTTAAACAAGCATTGATCTTAAAGCATCAATAATTGCATATGTAGTTTTTATACTGTAGTTTTTAACAAGCTCCTCAAATACTAAGAACAGTTAAGCTGGCAAGAGCCAACAAAGGCTTGTTAAATGATGGCTCCATGAGTAAGAACCTTCCAGAGTCAGAAGGTTTTTGTATTTATTTCTCTCATGGGATAGTTCTCTTATTATGGATAATGGAGACTTGTAGTATTTGCTTGGTTATCAGTCTTACAGGAAGTATTGAAAACTACCAAACTTGTGACTTAACTTTTAATTTAGTATTTCTATGAATTCTATCTTTCAGTAATTAATTCCAAACTGTAACTTCCTAGATGTTTAGTGACATGAGAAGAGTTTTAGTAAAGCTGAGGTGTTGCACTGCTATAGCTTTCCCCTTCCAGTAAAACCTATCAGGTTACGCATCAAAGAAGAAAATGAAATCTTTGAAACATAGAATAACATAGGTTGCAAGAGACCTCCAGAGGTCATCTAATCCAGCCTCCTGTTCAAAAAGGATAAGGTTACTCATGACAATTTCCAGTCAAGTTTTGCACATTCCTAAGGATGGAGATTCTACAGCCTTTTAGAGACCCTGTTTCACCAAAGTAAAAAGAAAAATTTGTGCATGCAGAGAAAAGTCTTTCCTAGAGTTATATGACTTTCATTCAGGGTGTTGTAATCGCATTATTTTATAGATTTCAGAATCACCGCAGGAAGTTTGTTCGGAATTTGAAGTTTTTATCCCTAAGATAATTTTTTTCTTATGAGGAATCTGAAGCAGTGACAACTTCTTGAGTATGTTATCACTGAAGAAACCTGTCTTTTAGAATTAGGCTAGTGTTTTATGAGGATGAACAGAATAGTTGAGGCAAGGGGCATGTCCTGGGCCCTCTGCAAAGAGAACCAACAGAACATGAATGTGGATTCTCCAGCAGCCTCTCTGATGCTGTCTGGGAAAAGAGAGGAAGAGGTGTTGGGAAAGGAACTACTCCAGACTGCGTGGCTCTGTGGTCATCTCCTGTCTGGAGCAAATAGGCCTGTTCATCAGGCCTGATGACGTTTCTCAAGTATTGCTTTGAACAACTTAGAATAAGATTTTCATCATGTGTTTCTCTTGTTCTGTTTTGCTTCAAATGTCTTCCTGAAGCACATCAGAAATATCTGGGGGCACGCTTGAAAAAGTTCACCATACATGTAACAGACTACAGGCTGAGGATTCTATGTTCACATTTTTTATTCAACATGGGAAAATGCCAGTCTGTGAAACTGATAATAGTCAGGGACCAAGAAGACAAGGGTTTTTTAGCCCAGGTTGCTCTCACTTGTATTTTAAAGAGATCTCAAAACACACAAGGATTAATTATTTTTAAAATACATATTTTGTGACATAGCATATGCTCCCCAAGGGACGCATATTAGCCAATCCTCTATCAACACTGCTCTGGGCCTCTGTTACAACACTGTCTGGCTTTTCCATGCAACAGCCGGCAGACATCTGGGCCAATAAGGAAAATTCTAGCTGAAGATGACTTACCCACTGATTTGGAAGTTAATTATAAAACTAGATTATTTTAAATTATATGTTCTATATAATCACAGAATCATTAAGTTTGTAAAAGACATCTAAGATCACTGAATCCAACCATTAACCCAGCACTGCCATGCTCACCACTATACCACACATGCCATATCCACACATCTTTTGAACACTTCCAGGGATGTATTATCACCACTTACCTGGGCAGCCTATTCCAACCAATGCCTGACCACCCTTTCAGTGAAGAATTTTTTCCTAATATCCAATCTAAGCCTCCTTTGACACAACTTGAGGTCATTTCCTCTGGTCCTGTTACTTGCTACCTGGGAGAAGAGATAAACAAGTTGCTACAACCTCCTTTCAGGGAGTTGGAGAGAGTTATAAGGTCCCCGCTTTAAAGATTTAGTGGTACTTAAAATACAATTTCTGTAATCTAAAATCATGACAAAACCAGAAAAAATGTATGGGTCAGACATAATTAGAAATGGTTTCACCTGAATGAGCTTGTTGTATTGTCTTCAATAATATAAGTATTGAAATATATGCTCCCTCTCAGAGATTCTGAGGGAATTTATACTATACTCAGTCTACTTTATATGGCCACTGGATGTAACCATTATTCTTCCAAAGCCAAGCTTCTGATGTATATTTTCTGGCAATATATCAGCTGGTTATGAGAAAGCAAATGTACACATTTGAGTAATTGCTAGTAATTTTCATTTGTTTTTATATATCATATGGCATGTTATCAATACCTCCAATGGTAATAGGCACCCACTTTTACGTGTGCCCCCTGCTTCTGTTTGTGTTATGCTTGCTTAGTTCAACAGCTTCTATCTTCATGAATCTTGCTTTGCTTTTTCCAGGAAAATGCCTGACTTTAGGAGTTGCTAAGAACTTACTGAGACTTATTGCTCTCACAGTTATCAAATATCTGTTCTACTCTGTATGTATCCCAAATGTATAATTTATAGCAGAATAGAGGTAAATTGCCTGTAACATGTTGTCATGATAATTATTTGTTAGCTTCATTCATATTGTATCAATTCTCATATAATTTTGTCAAATATTTTCAATTTTTAGTTTTTGTGCTTCTATAAGCAAAGAAGGTCAGCCACATATATACACCAGTGTGAGAGAAGTTTAGTTAAGAATCCTAGAAGTATGATTTATATATTTTGTATTTGCCACCCCTTCACTGTTGAAAGGTACTTGTTTCCTAAAAATGCAATAAATACTGTAAGGAATTAATATGGATTAATACTGTAAGGAGAAGATGCCACTTCTAGTTCATACTTCTGCTTGTTTAAATATCCTTTGATATAAGTTATCTGATGGTATAGTAATTGTAAGGTAATATATGGCTTTCAACTGATTCTTTTTGTTGAAGGTACTGGCATGTTTTGGCTTGGTCTAAAATTTCTTCTTGTCCTCTTGGTTTAGACATTACTGATGAATCCTTATATTTTTTGGAAGCAGATATTAACAACAAAAATTTCTGGATGGATAAGTTAACTCACACGATTTTGATACTAACCGTTGGCCTGTTTGAACAGAATTTAATCCATTAAATTGAAGTGATTGACTAGTATAATCTCTTCAATGTGACAAGAGAAAAAAAACCTCTACAACTCCAAAACCAACAAATGAAGTTTACTGGCCTGCTGAATAGTATTTTATTCTGTGTCCATTGCACCTGTACTTTCTTTAAATAATAAGGAAATGTTAAACAGTATATGGACACTGTCTGAAATCTTATAGGAATTTGCATTTCAGGAAGTTTAAAGTTTGTAGCATGAAACCTGGTTGTGCAAATGAATTAAATTACAGTAGTCTAACAGATGGAGAAAGTGTTTTTCATGTGACAAGATAATGCAAACAAAGTATTCAGGGAATTTGTTATTTCTTGTTTTATCTCTGTATTTGAGTGCACATAGCAATCCTCATCTTTTTTATCCTGTTTCAATAAATTGTCCATCCATCTATTCTGCGGTTTTCTTATGATAAATATTAATATAATTTATATTTAAGCTTTATGAGAAATGGATTTTAAATGAAATAGATAATTCATACTGACTTCCTACTGATTGCTTTCTTTACTTCCTTCCTTCCTGTTAGAGAAAAGTTGCAAGAAATATTCTTCAAATAATTATAAAATAAAACCAGGTCAGTCTAGGTGAAAGAAGAATATATAATAAATCTTATGCTGCAAAGGGAAATCCTCAGGGATTCAAGTTCTTGACCACTGCATAACTGCAAAAAGATCAGGGTCTTCACATGTCACTACCAGAAAACTGATAATGCCCTTGGAAAAAAATGTGCAACCTCTCAAAGGTTACTTTTAGGCAAAAAATTCATAAATTTCAAATTATGCCATCCAGTCTTTTGGCAATTAACTTTGCTGCTTTGTCAGTAGTTCATGTACTCTTCTTCCACACAAGTTATTGCATTGCAGAAATATATAGCGAGTTGGAAGGGACCAAGAGTGTTCACATTGAATGACTACCAACAGTACATGTAACCTGGGATGGTTAGTAATCCAAGATCTCTCTTAGTGATTGTGCTTCATAAGAGAAGATTAACAAATTCAACAAACATAATAGCAAATGTGTAAGTAGCAGCATTGTTTGCAGGACATTCTTATTAGGTGATTTCCATTATCACATATATCACTTTTCATATTGCTTTCAATATGCCTTGTCAGCTCACATTCCTAAACGCCCTCCTCTGATTATTAAATGGCGAGCTTTTAAACCAATAATTTTGAATCTGAAGTATTAAAAGAAAATTACCTCAATATGCTATTATTAATGGATGTAAGTGTTTGCATGATTAAGCCTATAATTGTGAGTTGTCTTGTGGCTGAACCTGTATTATTTTCTGCAATTGCATTACACCAAAATAACAGGGACCAGTCCCTGACTTTAATACCTAGTTTTAGTGCATAAAAATAGATGAACAATTCTGTAATTCTTTTGCTAAACTGCCATCAGTTAATCATTTTTCAGGGTATGAGTCCATTGGTTATTTGATTTAGAAAATGTCTGTGTCTGCTCTTTAATCTACCACTTGCTGGTGTATTACCATTAAAACTATGGGAATGACACCATGGCTCTTTGAGGAATGGCCTGTAACCTTCTGTTATATAACCTGGAATCACATTCACTTTTTCATGCTTGCATGGCATTGGTGGCTCATAGATATTCTATGACTGATTAATAGATCCAGCTGCTTTTACTTCTTTATTGTTTCCAACTGAGAAGCTCCTGGATTATAGAAGAAATTCTCATTATTGGTCCCTGCATGAATGACCTTTACTTTCTGCAGTTGAATTTCATCCATATTTGTATTCCATTCCTTAATGTCACGGAGTCCTTCCATTACAAGGATCTGATCTTTCCCATGCTCACAGGGTTGCCAATTTTGTGTTAGCAAGTGAAATACCTTTGCGGTTTTCTTTCCAAGGGTAATAATGAAGATATTAAATGGGTGTTGATTAGTGCTTCATTGTCTACTTGGAGCTCGATATTCTCTCACAGATTCTTGAAATTTCCTTTTGAGTCTGTCTTTATATGTTTTGCTGTTCACATTCTAGTTCTCTTCTGTCCCATTACCATTAATAATGTCCAATATGATCCTGAGTGGCACCACTATCTTATCTTATGAAAGTACATGTTTATATTGTATACCATAGACTATAGTGTATATTTTTATATTACAAAATACACTTTTTGCACTTAGTGCAAGAAATTATTTTGAATATCGGATGAGTTTTTTGTAATCTACCTCTGAGAAGCAGTCCTAGAGGAGAATGACCACGTCTAGATTCCTTCCCCAGTAGTTGGAACAATTCTGTTGGATATCACCTGAGGCAGTTGTGCCTCTCAGTAGCTACCCTAGTTTGGAGTAATTCCCTTGGTCTGTTCCATTTGAAATCTAGGGTGTGTCCCTGTTGTAATCGCTAGATTTAGCTTAGCAGGCTGTAGCTTCCTGAGAGCTCAGCGGGGATGCTTAGGGCAATGCGACCCAGTTGCATCCCATAGTCCATTTTGGATGGCCCTGCGATCTTGCTCCGGCAGCCAGCAGCGCTACAACCAGTGATGGTGAAGGAAGCGAGAGGGTCTCCCTTGAGGGTTTGAGAGGACTTTAATCACACCTTATCCCCATGATCCCCAGAGGCAGAGAGACCTCATCGTCTGGGTGCAGGGGGGTTTTGTCAGGGGCTCGGGGGTGGTCCCTGGGTGGGGTTGGGGTACAGGAGCCAATAAGGAGAGCCCGAGGGAGTGGCCAGGGCTAAGGGCAGGGGGGAGCGGGAGGGGGAACATGGCATCACAAAAGCAGTGGGTTAACAGATTACCACATGTCCCAGCATGGAAAGTGATCAATGTCTGTATATTTCCCCTGTTACAGTGGGGATACTGCAACACGTGTATCAGACAACGAGGCCCGTGGAAAAGAAATATATATATATATGGGCCAATTCTTCATAGATGTTTCAGAGATGTTTATTTCTCCAGCCGCATGGCCGAGGATCTGCCGAGGAACTGAGGCAATCACGGGACCTGAGGGTCCTTGCCCGCACAGGGGAACACAAAACAACCAATGGGGAACGAGGCTGAGCAGGGGCTAAGGAAACCCCGTGTCTCCCCCCAGGGCCCCTCTCCCAGGACCACATGGCAGGGGGGAAGGGACCCTGACATTTCACCCGTTTATTTTTAACTAAAAGAGATTTAAAACTTAACATTGAAAACAACTGGATAAACATGAGATAACAAGGACAGTTTCAAAACAAAACAAGCCACCCTCCTGAGTCTTGAAATGTCCAAACAGATTCTCTGGAACATCTTAAGGCTGACAGAAGGGAGACAGGACTCTCTGAGCATGCTTTGTGGGGAAACTGAGGCAGGAGAGGGTTTCTTCCATTTGTACCTGTTGGAACTCTAAACAACAATAGTTAATTTCTTCCCTCCCCCTCTTCATCCCCCACTTGGCATTGGAAAGGGATTTTTGGGGAAACAATTGGTAAAGGCATGCTTTTGTGAGGGAAACCATGGGGTGTAAAACGGATTAGGGATAAATTGGGGATGGGGTAAACTTAGGAAAGGGTTCATATTGGGTATAGGGTAAAAGGTAAAGGTGGGATTAGGAAAGGGAGACTTTATAATGCGGATGTTGTCTAATATGACTACGATTTTTAGCATATATACTGCCTTTTACAGAAACACCATCAGGCCCAGTGACCTCTGCTGCTTGTAACCCTTTTCTACCTTACACAATTTTGAACTCTACTACTTCTCCATCTCCTAAACTTGGGATGTATTTTTCAGGGTTATTCTTTTTAATAGCAGTTTTATGAACGAATATGTCTTGCTGGTTGTCACATCTTGTTATAAAACCATAATTTTGTTTAACATTATGCCATTTTACTATTCCTAAAACCTTAGCTATGATGATTATTTCCTTTTTCCAAGTGGCTGCTGTTTTCTGTCTCGCTGCGTTTTTGCTTTCACTTTCGCTCACTCCCGTGTTGGAACGGCCAGGGCTGCTGGGGCTGGCGGGGCTGCTCGTGCCTGCACACTCTCGCCGTGGGGTTTCAGCTTCCCGGGATTGCATTTGGGGATGCGCGGGCCAGGCCGGGCTGCGCCGCTCAGCTCCCCGCATGCCGCCACCTCCTCTGGTCGCAGCTGTGCTGCCGCTGCCTGGGGTTGTGCCCACGTCTCAGCCGGGCCCCTGAGCGACCCCCCCGTGCCCTGCTCCAGCACGCGTTTTGGCTAGGTGCGGCTCCACTCCGCAGCCATTGCCGCTGCCCACGTGCTGCTCCTCTCATGGGGCTCGCTCCACCACGCACTGTGCGGGGCCAGGCGGGCATCGCTGGGTCCTGCCGCTCTGGCTGCACCTCACTCCACTGCCGACACTGCAGCTCACGTTGCTCTGCCCGCGCGCGGGAGCTGCCTCGCTGCTGCTCGGAGAGGGCTTGGTCCACATGGCCTGGGTTGCACGGTCCCTGAAGCAGTTTTAACTTTGCAAGGGCACAGCTGACATTGTTCAACAGTCTCGGTAATTAAATAATATTAAATATTCTTCCATCGGCATATATTTTGACTCAGAAATTAACTGTGTCCAAACAGTCTTCCAAAAGTCTTTGGTAAGAATCAAATCCCAAGAAACATAGAAAAAGTTCTTAAACAACCATGAAAGGAAATGTTTCAGTTCCTTTTGAGCTTGAATTAAGCTGAAATTTACAAACCGTTGTTCAAGAATCTTTTCAAGTTTATGATAAATGTCCATATGCGGCTCCGAGAGCCAAGAGTCTTTTCACGGTTCCTCCATAGTTTAGAGATGGAGCAGCAAAATGAAAAAAAGAAGAGAAATCCAGAGTTTGCTCACAAATCAGTCACTGTCCTTATGGATCGGGGATTGTTCTGCTCTCATCATCCACCATTTGTTACAGTGTGGACACTGCAACACGCGTATCAATCAACGAGGCCCGTGGAAAGAAATATATATGGACCGATTCTTGATAGATGTTTCAGAGAGATGTTTCTTTTCCCAGCCGCATGGCCGAGGATCTGCCCAGGAGCTGCTCAATCACGAGACCTGAGGGTCCTGTTGACCCCACAGGGGAACACAAAACAACCAATGGGGAGCGGGGCTGACCAGGGGCAGGGAAACCCCGTGTCTCCCCTCCAGGGCCCCTCTCCCAGGACCACATGGCGGGGGGAAGGGACCCCAACATTCCCCCTGTTTCTTTCAAAATTCCTTTTATCCCTGACCTCACAGTGTTCATGTTTATTCCTGGCAGACTTTATACTGACTTTCTTCTGGATCTTTTGTAGTGGCAGGTCTGTTAGTCCTCACCAAGGACTCTCCAGTCACAAAAAAACTGCCTCTCATTGTTGGGCTTCCTTCCCCCTGGTGTGGGGTCTGAGGAGAGGGGACCCTGGAGTAGAGGCATGACCTATGGGGTCTCCCTGCTCCCTGGTCACATGTACCCTAATCCTGTTCCCCATTGGTTGTTTTGTGTTCCCCTGCCCAGGAAGGACCCTGGTTGTCCTGTGATTGCTCAGTTCTTTGGAGTTGTCCGGCCATGTGGCTGGAGAATAAAGATCTCTGAAACATCTACCAAGAATTGGTCCCTATTTCTTTTCCACGGGCCTCACTGTCTATACATGTTGCAGAAATCCCCACTTCCACACTCATCTTAAAGCTCTATTCTGAGTTATTTCTCCTGTCTGTTGAGTATCCTCCCTTCTCTTCTGTATAATATCTTTGTTTATACTTGGGCAATTTCTCAAAGCTATCTCCATTGCCTCTTCTCTTATGGGACTAGCAGCTTCTCTCTTCTGTCATCCTATCTTCTCTTTCAGCATGTTTCTCCTCATTGCTTCCCAGTGCAGCATAGCTGTTCCTAAACTGGTGCTTAATCCTCCTGCCATGTTCTTACAGTTGTTCTTTTTTTGGTTTATTGATCTGCCATTCAGCTTCTGTTGTTCAGTAAATGTGGGCCGTCAGTTTTTTATGCCGCCTTCTCTCTTCCATTTATCTTGACATTCCTGTCTAGACTTCTGTTTTCCTAGTCCATGTCCAGTCCTCATTTCTTCTTCTCCATGAGCCCCATGGGGAAAACTCACAAACCCGGGTTCTATCTATCACTTGCTCAGGAAGAATGCACTTCTCACAAGTTTGTTTTGGTTTGTTTTTTTTTTTTTTTTTTTTTGGTTAGGTTTTTTTTCATCTTTATCTTCCCTTTTTGGTGTTCACTGTTTGGTTTCACTGTTACTCGTTGCCTGAGTAACTGCTTGCACTCCTTACCTTAACTTTAAAAATAATCATGGGTGGGTTAAAATTGCTTTACACAAACTCAGTGTTTTCTGTCATATGTTGGGCTTGATAGTCAGTGATCTCCATGTTACAGTCAGACTTTTATGGCTGGGAGTTTACAATCTATATGACAACTCAAAATATAGGAACAAAAATTGAATTAAACAGGATTTTTTTTTTTTTCAAGTAATTCCACTGCTTTTTAGCTCAAGACCATGGTAACATAAGGGTAGCCAATGAAGCATTTTTTTAGAAAATATTTGCTGTTCCTCTTCTGCTCTGAATCAAAAACATCCATATATATGCACGTTTGTCTCCTATTTATCAGCAGAGGTGTCCTAGCAAATGCTTGCTGTTCAATGTTTCTCCATATCTGTCAGATGCAATTCTCTACAGAACACCTGGAGAAGAATGTTGTAAAAGTAAATCACTGGAGACAAGGTGAAGTGTGTACTCTGTTTTTATAATGCATTTCACTGCCCTGTTCTTTGTCAAAGCATAAAGCTGTAATCCAACAGATCTAACTGATGAAAAGGCAAAATACTCTGCTCCTTTTAAGAAAATTTCTATTCCTTTTTCTATGAAAACTTCTCTTGGAGACTGAATCTGACAACTATATTTCTTTAGTAAAGAATTTAAAAGTAGGAGTCAGAGGTTGAAGAACGTGGTTTCTCCTTTTTGGGGCTCATAATGAATTATTTAATAAAAAAGGTTTAAATTCTATTGCACTCTTCAAAAGTACATGTGTATTTATACTAATTTGGTACAAAGTTACTGAAATTAAAATTGTACTAAAATCTAAACAGTTTAGAATTCTGAAGAAATAGCAATCTTCAAGATCATATGAACCTTAAACTTCCTTTACAACTGGCTAAGAAGAATCCTGTTCCCTGAAAATATCTTCCAACTCTGGTGGTTGGGGAAAGAAGACACCTATTTTCTTAGCATGAAAAAAAAAATTATCACTGTTTCACCTAAGGTCTGTTGACATCTATGTTTTCTATCAAAATGAATATAGGAGAAAAACCATAGAGAGATAAAGCAAGATGACTTTCACAAGCATTAATTGCAGTCTATAAAATTACTATACTGTTAGATCCTGTAGTTTAAACTGGTACACTTTTAACAGCTTTTAACACTCCTGACATATTTCTCTTCTGACGAGAATATAGATGATATATAGGACCGGATCTTTACAGTCATTCAAATAAAGTAAAATTTGAAAAGAAAGTGTACTTAAAAGTACACACTACGCATATTATTCACATTGAAGACCTGGTTTTCATGTACAATTGGAGGGACGGTAATTAGACAAACTAGACTACAATTCTTTGCTATCATACCCTGAAAAGTACAAGGCTTTTCTTTCTTATTTTGTCACTAGGAATCTGTTTCAAATGGATTAGTGACTTTTTTTTCTACGAAATGCTTTAAATTCTTTAGAAGCTCTTTTGTCTAGTAGCCTAATAGTACTTTCTGTAAAAAATTGAGTGCAACTGCATTGTTGGATGAAGATTATGAAGATAAGTTGCAAACTCTTTGATTATTTCCTAAGTTTTCTGCTGTATAATATGTAACCCAGGAGGGGTTTTTACATTTTTATCAAAAAAGCCTGAGTTTCAAATAGCTTTGTAAGTTCAATTCTCTTTCCATGCACTTTGAAGATGCAATACAATCAAGACACTTTGGGACGAATTTTAAGAATTATGCATGAAAAATAATCACATACAGTTTGAGCATAAATAAAGGGGGGGTTGTGTGTATTTCCTACAGATTGCTTTGAAAGTTTACCGTTTTAGAAGTTCATAAGCTGCAGCAAAGAAAGGTCTTAAGGGTCAGACAGGAGTTCTAAAATTTTTTAAATGGTTTCTATAACACACTCATTTTAAATTTCTGTAGGTGTGACCCAAAGTCTGTCAATGTAAATGCAGTTGTTTCACTTCTTTCCAGTAAATTTTAGACCAAAAAAAAAAAAAATCAATTTTCTAAGAGAAAGAAAGAATATGTTTGTAAGATTTGGACTCCACTTCTGAGAAATAATTAAGATAATTGCAATGAAATTTCTTTTCATCACATGAGTTGGGCATTTAAATAATTTATTAGTAGCAAGACTGTAGTTGGAATATAAAGTGAGCCTATTATGTATCAAGACTTCCTTTAAATGTCCCTACAAGGTAAACATACAATTTTGCTTCCTACTGCTTGATATTGCCATTTCTGAAAATTAAAACAAACAAAAAAACCTCCAAAACAAACAAAAAAAAAAATCAGGAGCTGTTGAGGCCAGTCCTGACATTGCTGTATTATTTTAAGATGCAAATTGTAGAAAGTACTAGAAAGAGTTACTTCCAGGGTTTGACTTGACTCTTTATATTTCTTAACGATTTTGCCATAGATGACATAAGCCAGAGAGCACTGCAGGTAACTGAACTTCTACTAAAATTTATGTGCAACGCAAGATTGCACAGTATTTATGGCTTTTGCACCATGTTGTATTAGGATTAACGATCACTGCTTCAGGAACCCTCACTTCTAAGAGAAGAGAAACATAATGAAATGTAATGCCTCCTTGTTTTCCCCCAAGATATTCTGGTTCTATTCACTTTTATTTACAGTGCAGTATTTGTTTTATTCTAAACCTGTAGATGATATTACATTTGGAGTGTTTAAGTCACAATGGAGAACTGGAGCTAACATGCAAGAATATGGAAATAGGAGCACTTTCACTAACTTTTGGAAAAAAAATGCTGTTGCTAGAGATCATTCAACTGTTCAAACTATGAGGATTTAAGAGTTTAGCAGAAACTGTGGACTGTTGTTCAGCTAACTAGAAGTATTGATGCCTGCAAATGCCTTCAGATCTTAAAGGAATTAAACTAGTTGAAAAGCAAGTAGAGTAATTCATTGTGTAGAATTTATTCTACAAATTTAGTTAGAGCAGTCTAGATTACTGATTGCAGACACCTTCCCCTGAGAATTGATCTCTTCCTACTGTGAATTGCTCATGAGGTGTTTTTCAGTTGATTAATTATAAATGTTGTGGGAATGGGGAAAGAACAGCCTCCACACCACTTAAATGTAGGCGACTAACTTAAGTGCCTGAGACAGCAGGCTAATCTACTAGGTTTCTTATATACTCAGTGAAAAAAAGATAGACTCTTCCTCAGGGAGAATTTAAATAAAATTTTTAAGCTCCTGCTCTGACTTGCAGTACTTTCATTTTTCTTCACAAATTCTAGGAATGTTCTCAATTGTTTCTGTCACTTGAAATGGATAATTCCCCTTAGTACTCTGAATCTATAATTTGCTCTTAAAGAAATTAAAAACATACTAAAACATTGGTTTAAACACATTAAGGCAAAATTTTTGCTTGAGCATAGCAAAAATAGTACACAGGTATGCTCAACAAAACTGGCTCTTCCCTGGAAAGGTTTAAGTAGAAATGGTAGAAGGGTCCATCTGGGGCAGAAGACATCCTCCCAAAGCCCTGCAATTCGTGTAGAATCATGGAATGGTTTGGGTTGAAAGGAACCTTGAAGATCAGCTAGTTCCAACACTCTACTATGGGCAGGGACACCTTCCATTAGGTCAGGTTTTTCAGGGCCCCACCAACCTGGCCTTCAATATTTCCAGGGATGGGGTATCCATAACCTCTCTGGGCAACTTGTTCCAGTGTCTTACACCCTCATAGTAAAGATTTTCTTCCTAATGTCTAATCTAAACCTCTTCTCTGTCAGTTTAAAGTCGTTCCCCCTTGTCCTATACCAATAGGCCAAACAGTTTGGGTCCATCCTTTTTTTATAAGCCCCCTTTAAGTACTGGAAGTACTGATGGAGGGATTAAACAGTACCTGTCCCAGTACAAACCTCTAAGAGATACCACACACCACTCCTCTCTCTCTGGACACTGAGCTGATGATCACTATTCTCTGGATATGACCATCCAAATGATTCCACATCCACTGAACAGCACATCCATAAAAATTCATAGCTCTATGATTTAGAGAGATGGATGTAGTGGAGAATCATGTCAAAGGCTTTACGGAATTCCAGATAGATGACATTGAGAGTTCTTCCTTTGCCCACTGATGTAGTCACTCCATCGTGGAAGGTGTCTGGGTTGCTTAGGCAGGATTTGCCCTTGGTGAAGGCATGCTGGCTGTCCCAAATCACCTCCCTGTCCTCCATGTGCCTTAGCACAGTTTCGAGGTGAATCTGTTCCATGACCTTCCCAGGCACAGAGATGAGGCTGACAGGTCAGTAGTTCTTAGGGTCCTTCTTCCTACCCTTTTTAAAATGTGTGCAATATTTAACTTTTTTCAGTCACCTGGGACTTTAGTTCATGTGGTCAGTTTTTGACTATCATGAAGAGTGGCTTCACAACTGTATCAACCAATTCCCTTGGGACTCTGGGATGTATCTCATCAGGTTCCATAAGCTTATTACATTCAGGCTCCTCAAGTGGTCATGAACTTGATTGTCACTTAGAGTGGGAGGCTTTGCTCTCCCATTCTCTGTGTTACAGTCCATCTACTCAAGAGGTATGGGAAGAGAGGTTACCAGTGAAGACTGAGACAAAAAAATGGTGGAATGTCTCAGCCTTCTCATCTTTTATTGTTAGGGGTTAGTACATCTTTCTCATTAGGTGGGGTATGCTTTCTTTGGCTTTCATATTTTGGATAAAATGCCTGTAGAAGCCCTTTTTATTCTTTGCATCCCTTGCCAAGTTGTGCTCCAGCCTCACCATGGTCTTTTTAACCCCAACCCTACACAACTGAAGAATGTCCATAAACTCTTCTCAGGATACCTATCCCTGCTTCCATTGCTTCCGTAGTTGCCATATGTTAGAATAACCATAAATGGAATTTCAAACAAAGCTAATGCTATGGATAATTTTTATAACTATATAACTACAATTTATATAGCTTTTATAACACCATTTTGTAAGATATGTCATGACCAAAAAAAAAAATCTAGTAGGTTGCTGGACACATGAGGTGTAAATGTGTTATCTCCACAGAAACCATGTGCTAAAATGACCTAGCTATACAGGAAGTGGTCTAGATATGAGTAGCTGTGCTGCCATTATTCTTTATTTGGCTACACACAACCTAGACTTTGGGCAGATTTCCTTTCTTAGTTTGAAGAACTGAAAAACTGGGTTAAAAAACAGGGCAATTTGGACCTGCCTCTTGCTTGGTCTGATGCTGTCCCAGGAGGAGTTTACCAAAGATATGGTTTATTGTTTTTGCTCTCTACCCAGGTGTCAGAGACTGAAATATTGTAGTTTAAGACTTGAACATTTTCTTAAAGGACTATTAAAACTGTATTACAAAAGCTGAAGAGAAGACTACCACACCCTGAATGGGGCCCTGAGGCCTGACACTGCTCGCTGATGAAGATAAGATAAAATAACAACTCAGGGCTGGGGACATTCACTGAGCATAGGCTGAACACCTCCAAGATGAGGACCACAGCCCCAGAGCTATCAGCTGCCAGGCTCGAACAGACCCTTGAACCAAGGGGTGGAGGGAGGAGAGGCTTTGGGTATCTTGGAAAAGCCTGTGATCAGAGGTGTAGTGACTGCCCATCCTCCACTGTGCAGAACCCAGCTGAGGGGTCCTCACCGGGCTGGGGGAAGCTTATCCACAGCAGAAGGGGGTGACATGGCCCATCACAGGGGCCCCCCTCAAAGGGGTCCCCAGACCCTGCACCAGAACACCAGAGATGATGCAACAGACCCTCAGTGTTGCAAGGGACAGTGTGTCAAGCCAGGCCCTGCAAGGGGAGACACGTGGGCATTCCCACCTGGCCCAAAGTGTATATTAATTCATGGGATTCTGTATGTTCTGGCATATGGTGTGGTGGTGTGTGGCAGTGTATGGTGGTGTGTGGAGGTGTGGCGCAGCATGTGGCGGCGTGGCCACAGTGGTGACAGGGGGCCCTCACCACCGAGAAGACCAGATGGAGGGGAGCAATGAGACATCATCAGGACCCTTGGGTGGGTGATATGCTTCCATCTAACCCCTGTCACCTCTCCCTGTCCCCTGACCCTCCCCACACTTCCTTGCTTCCTTCCTTGCTTCCTTCCTTGCTTCCTTCCTTGCTTCCTTCCTTCCTTCCTTCCGAATTCCTTCCTTCCGAATTCCTTCCTTCCGAATTCCTTCCTTCCTTCCTTCCGAATTCCTTCCTTCCTTCCTTCCGAATTCCTTCCTTCCTTCCGAATTCCTTCCTTCCTTCCCTCTCTCTTTTCTCTTTCTCTCTTCTTTCTCTCTTTCTTTCTTTTCCCTTTCCTTCCCTTTGCCTCTGTAGTGGTTTGGTTCAAAATATCCATTACTTACACATTTCCCCTCTGTGAGATAAGAATTAGGAGAAAGCAAAGCAGGCACAAAACTTAAACAGTTGCAGTACAAAGAAAGAGTTTTATTGCTAATAGAATTAAAAGTAAAGAGAAATAACAAGAAATTAAAGCAAACCCCCTCCCCTCTTTCCAGCACTTTCCTCCTTTTACCCAACTTACACAAAGGATAACAGAACATGGGATGTTAGTCAGTGTTGCAGTTCTTGAAAAGTCTCTTTCTTATGCTTAAGGAAAAAAGGGGTTTCTTCAGCTGCACATGGTTCCCAAACTGCCACCAACAGCAGACCCGCCCAGAAAGAAACAATCTGCCGTGGTGTAAACCATCTCTTCCATGAAAAATCTCACCGTTCCTTCACACTGCCAAACATGGGCTATCACACGGGGTTATTAATCTTTTTAAGGATGAGTTATTTTGGCCTGAACACAAAGGCTTTCTTTGCCACAAGTCTCTAAAAGCCTCTCACTGCTTCTATACAGCCTGGCATAGGCACTCCTCAAAATCTTCACAGGCCACACGTGAATTCTCCATCCCCCCATGTACTTCAAATGGATTAAAGAGACAAACAGTTTGTGATATTACAGTTTCTTACCATGGCATGCAAGAAGTTTTTTAAGCCACATGCGAGAAACGCGGCACCGCCCTCTTTTCTCCTGTCGCCATGTTCAGCTCCATCTCATGTGACTCGCTTTCTCTTTCTCTCTGACTCTGAAGCTGCCATGTTGAAGAGTGTCCTTGTTCAGGCTTTACAGTGGAGAAAGCCTCGCTCCCTTTGTGCTGCTGGCTGCATGGTGTCTTCTTCAGTTTGGCATGAAGTGTGCTGGCTGCAGACAGGAGGCTATGCCGGCTCCCGTTGGCTCCACCAGCTCCGCATGGACCCACCGGTCCCAAGAAGCTGCGCAGGATGGGGTCAGCTGTGTGGCAGTCCATGGCTGGTTTTAGCTGCCTGCGGCTCTGGGGCAGTTCCCCCCCGCAGTGACCCAGGGTCTGTGCCGCAGCGTTGGGAAAGGGGGGGCCTGGCGGGGCCCGGAGGCTTGGAGGCCCCCCTGCCTTCCGGCAGGCAAGCTGGAACAAAAGGCAATTCCCGCCTTTCCGCGTGGTTTAAATATATAAATTGTGAGAAGTGTCATTAGTCTAAAAGACTGTCCATCAGCTCAGGTTCAACCCACTATATTTCTACTATGAAATAAAATACATCAATTTTTTGGCATCAACATCTAGTGTCGTTTGGTTTTAATCTCGTTTCTGGGAATATTTTGAACCTTCTAAGTTCCTTCCAGTTTATGCACAGAGACTTAGCTTTCTTTGCTTTTCTGGGTTTAAACTGGATTGTAGCACCAGGTCAATTGATCTCTTAGTCTTAATGTTTGCAATATCAATGTCTGAAGTTGTGATTTCAAAATTGGTTTTCAAGTAAAAGCTACCAGTATTGACTTACTAACTATACAAGTAAAAAACATTCACATAAATCTTTATTTAAGCAAAATCTTACAAATCCCTATTTCAGAATTTTGTTCAGATCTATAAAGGGTTGTAAAACATTTTCTAAAAGAGTCTGTAACCATTGCAGGAATCCAAGTAGTAGAGTGAGTTTAAGGGCTAAGGATTTAATTAGGTCCTCTCAGATCAGAAGGATACAAAGGATCTCAGTTTACAATAATTAAATAATTATTTGAGGTAATCCTGGGCACACTGGTTGATGTATTGGAAAACCTGTGCAGAGGATTAAATGCAGGAAAAACAGAAACAACAAAAGCATGAGACAAGGCAAAAAGCATGAGGGAACTATGGATCACAAAGAGTAACGAAAGTATACACGAGGCTTTGAACTAAAATTCAAAACAATCTTGAAAAAAATGAAGTTACAGTGAGAAAAGAATGAGATTTATTAGGCAAAATAGAGCTTTCAAGCAGGAATAGTCTGCTGCATAATTAAAGAGACAGGAACCAATTCTTCAGAGAAAGATTTTGAGTTATAGCTGTTAGCAAACTGAATATAGGTCAGCAATGCCACGCTGCGTGAAAGAAAACAAATTTGTAGAACATGCCAATGCTTGTTCAGCCTGTAAGACACATGCATATCCTGAAGATAAGAATGGTTTTCATTTCTATCCAGTCATGACAGAAATAGTCATAACAGTTTGTGTCAGCTTCTTTCTGTCTTCTCCTAGGCTCTAAAAGAAGTCCAAGTAAAGGCCACTAACTTCATTGTCCTCCTTCTCTCCATTTCCCTTTTTCTGTCTTCTCTTCCTCTCTTCCATTTACCTACTCCTTTATTATTTGGATGGGTTTCCATGCTCCCAGGCAATGAAAAGCTCCTGAAATTTTGACTGGTAGTCCTGGAAACCTGTTATCTTTCTCACTCATGAACTTCCAGACTCTTGAATTGAAGACACAAAGTCCTAAAGGGACAGGTTTTTAGATCTCACAAATTATTTTAGACTCCTTTCAAGAAAATGAGCCTCCAGCCTTTGATTAGTAGATCTATGAGTTCTCAGGAGACATGGGTTTTGATTTTGCAGAAATTAGTTTGCCTTTATTAGGAAATGGGACAAAAACACCTTTACATTTTTAGAGATGAGTCTCTTAAGTCTAAGTACCATGTTCCATTTGGGATCTGGATTTAGTTTTTAACAACTCATCTGAAACAGATATTTCTGTCTGCTCCCTGAGGGATTTATTGGCAAAACTAGTCATCTATTAACATTGTCTTGAGAGACTCTACACAGTGAGAATAGATACTATAAATCTTAGTTGTATAAAAGCCCAGAAGCTATAAGGTTTTACTGGGCAGCAGGTAGAAAATTCAAAACCCTTCAAACATGTTTATTTTACTTAGAATGAAAGAACATTCTGAGTGAAGCTTGGCTGGAAACATCTTTGGAGACAGCCATTTTGCCCATCTCACACTAATCAATTACACATCACGCCTTGCCCTTGCACACTTTTTCTTAAAGACATAAAATTATTTTTCATGGACCATGCAAAACAACAGGAACTTGTATTACTAATTACTTTGTCAATGGCCTTGGACTTGGATGAGATTAGAACTAACAATAAAAGAAATTAATACATGTATCTATAATATTACACTGCATTAGTGGCAATAGTCTGCAATTTAAATTTATATTACTCATCAGGATTCATGTTTCTCAACTGTCAGATGAAATTAAGATTATACAAAGCCCAATTAGTTCTGATTACTTCTGTTAGTTTTTCCTGACTGGTCTCACAACAATTATTGTAGAACATTGTAGATTTACTCAAACAGAGTTAAAAATTTTCTTGTTAAAATTGGAAGATGGCTACCTATTCAGAGCTTGTCAGTAAGAGGGTACATGGTATCCACACTTGGAGGATTTGAGGTCCCAAAAATACTCTTTTACTACTGTTTCTTAAATTTTGTTTTTGCTGTGTGTACTATTTTCCTTCCACTTTCATCATGCATGCTTCATTCTGGCTAACCCCATTTGCAAGAGGTATTTTTTGAGCAGTTGCTGTCATATCTCCTTAGTTATTCTGTTATAGTTTATTGCACTTCATTTCCAACCAAATCATGCTTTAGCAAAGAAACAAAACATTACCACTTATCACAACTACTGGCTTTATTTTAACTTTTAACTAATAAAGAACTGATTAAAATTATTCTGGATATAAGGCTGGTTTTTATAAAGTATTATACCCCTTGTACAGTTTACTTATCCAAAAAAAATTTTTAATCTGTGTTGCCAGTTTGCATTTCTGCAGTATCATAACAGGGCTAAAAAGCCACCATTGCACTCAATTGAAAGAGGAAGTTTTATTACATTATGTCTTAAAAAAATCTTACAGATTTGTGAAGTTTAAAAATTCAATTATTAAATATAAACCTGGAAGATGACAAAACTGTTCTGTACCTACTCTTATAAGTATGAGAATACGTACAGAGTTCATACCTTTTTTTAGAGGTGTATTACCCACTAAGTTATTTGTAATTTATGAAAATCAGAAAACACCTAGAGGAAAAATTTTGTGACTGAACTATGACAGTAAAAATAAATTTTAAAGTCTTCACAGGACTGAAGTTTCCTATCTCCATTAAAATACTTATAATGAAATTACTGGAAAACACAAACATTTGTATTTACTTACAAAAAAACCCAAACACCTTGTTGCTCATGGAAGATATATCCCTGGCATGCAGCTGCGCTGCTCCACATTAACCTTTCATCTTCCCTGATCCTTATTCAGAGGCAAGGAAGGCAACTAGAAGTGTCTGAGATAACTTGCAATCATTGCTCAAGGCAAGCAAAAAAACCTATGGAATCTTATCCTGAAAGTCTATTGGGGCAATACTTCTTACTTGGATTCCATAAAAACTTAATGGAATCTATAGGTCATCAAGTTAATATTCCTAATCCTGAAGGTACATAAAACAGCTGAGTTCTCACATCTTGGGCCACTTGTAATTTGGGAAATGCTATTTCTTCCTAAATAAAATTAAGGCATCTGAATTCTGCAGTAATTAACTGCTCTAAAACAAAACCATTTTTCTTTCAGAGGCTTAATTTATATTAGAATGATAGAATCATAGAACAGCCCAGGTTGGGAGGGACCACAAAAGATCACCTGGTCCAACCTTTGATGGGAAAGGGAACCTAGATGAGATTATCTAGCACCCTATCCAGTTGCATCTTGAAAGCCTTCAGTGATTTCCCTGGGAAGAGTGTTCCAGTGAATGACTATTCTTGCTGTAAAAAATATCTTTCTTATATCAAGAGGGAAGTTCTTGATACTTGAAACAGCACCTTGAAATGGGAAGAAACAATTAAACATTTTCACTTTATGAAAGTTTCTAATCATATATATGGAGAATTACACAACCTGAGTCCTTTGAAAACTCTGCAGGCCTTTTCAAGGAAGAAATTAGGGTAATACTTCTGCAAGGGAGCATGCTGCTTTTGATCTCAGCTCCACATTACTTTCCCTTGCTAACGAAGGGACTGGTACCACTGGATGAAAAATAGTAGTCTGAAGACTTGATTCTTAGGCAGTCATCTATTTATGACAATAGGCTTTATTGTGTCTACTCTTGAAGAGCAAGAGAGGGCCAGGATACACTACCCATTAGGATGTCATGAAAAGCCCATGGACAAGGCCATGACCAAGATGAGATTGCCAAGCATGTCACTGGAGAAAAATCAATACATTAAATTCTACCAAAAAATTAAGCACTCATCCTAGGAAATTGAATATGAACAAATTGTTCAGTGTGATAAATTTAGCAGCAGTAAGATGGCTGGTTCAGAAACTTGTTGGAAAAAGAGAACCACAAGAAAGCTGTTCAGGATAGAGACCAGTACCAATCATACAAAAGTTAAAATCATACAGATATGCAAAGAACAGGATATAGAAAGGAGGAAGAGAAAAATTTTGCCATCAACTTAACAATGAGGAAGTGTAATTATATTTTATGACAAAAATGTGTGCCTTCCAAAAAGGAAGCCAAAGCAATTGCAGGCAGGCTGTGGGACTGGTGCAAGGGTTTGTGTAACTATGAAGTAAATGTTGACTTAACATCAATAGCAACTGAACAAGCCTCAGAGAGGATTTGTTCATCCTTGGAGTTATCAATTGAGGGCCAGGAAATTACAGCTTTTCCCCTCAGGAAAAGCTAAACTTTTACAAAAAACAAGGGGGATACTGCCATTATTGTAATTCACAAACTTCACACATACCTTAATGCTGTCAGGGCGTTACTTGCTGAAAAGAGACCTTGACAATATGTTCTTATGTCTACCTGATCTGCCAAAGACATTACCTGAGAAGGAAGAAGAAGGTTTTAGAACTGCACCAAGTCCAATAGATCAGACATTCAACTTAAGAAATTGAACAGAAAACACTGAGAATGTGAAATGGAACTACGCTGTGACTTCACAGGCTTCAATAGAGTGTTTGATCATTCATGGCAACAAATACTATAGACTGTGACAAAGATGCTCAACATTAGCAAAAGAACAGTGACAACCACTGAAATCCTTTATTATAGTGCAGGGAATAAAGTCCTTGAAGGCAACACACTGAGTAAGTAGTTCCATATAACAGCTGGTATAAGAAAGTAATGTCTCCTATTGCCATATCTCTTCAATAGTTTCCTTGTCAAAGGACTCTGAAAACTTTGAAGGAGTGCTATCAGTCAGAGGTAGTAATATAGGTAATCTATCCTTTGAAGATGATGTAGATTTGATAGGAGGAATGGGACCAGTATGTGGAAAAGCAATGACAAAGCCGGGCAGCACTGCAATGATATATGGTATGGAGATTAGGACAAAAAAATAGCAGTGTAATGACAATGAAGATACTGACTCTGAAAAAGAAATAGATATCAAAAGCAAGAAAGTTGAATGGGGGGGACTTATTCAAGTACCTTGATACTACTACCATGAAAGACAGGAAACTTGAAACAGAAATCCAAAGAATTGCCCTCATGCTAGCAGTGCTAACAGTCCAAAATACAACCTGGAAAGACAAGAACCACTTTAGTAGATCCAAGAGAAAAAAAAAGGAGCTTTTTAGAAATATTGTGTTCTCAAGAGCATGAACAGTGTGAAACAGGTGAAACTCAAACAGTAGCCACAGAATGAAGAATTCAAGCCTTTGAATTCAGATGTCTCTGCAGAATTCAATAGATACCGTGTACAGTGCACAGGACTAACAGCTCTATTACAGGGAAGCAGGATCTGCAGTAATTGGATCCCATGAGCCTCTGCTAGCAGCAGTGTAAAGCAAGAAGCTGGAAAGGTTTGGCAATGTAACTAAAGCAAAAGTCCCAGCAAACATACATTTGCAGAGAAAAAAAATGAAAAGAGGAGGAGCTGTTTGTGGACAACCTGGTAAAAAACACCACCAGAAGATGGACGGGCAAATCTCTAGCAGAACTTCTTCAAGCAGTTAAAAACACCTGAAATGAAAGATTATAGTTATCACCTTTCTATGACAGAGCCAGCCAGAAGAGAGGAAAGGGATTATTGCAGTACAAAAATCCGTTATAAACTCCATCAATACTGAATTTCTAGGAAGCCACATAACTGTCACGATATTTTATAAATAGATAAGATGTATTTTTTTGTTCTTTACTGACTTTTTTCTTTCTTGTATTTGTTCAAGTGATATTTAATCATTTTCAGACCTGCACTTCCTTCCCTAGGTAAAAGGGAAAAGAATATTTGCTCAATACATTGCTCTTAGTGGATTAGGGACAAATCTGGCAGCTTGAGAGAGATGAAACTGTCACAACTTCATGTCCCCAGGTTCATCAGTAGTGAGACTGAGCTTATATTCCCTACACCAGGCACATGCACAAACATGTCTACGCTACATTTAAATATACAATGGTCTGCACAGATCAATACAGAGAGACACAGAGCACTTACACACAGACAGCACAGAAAGCAATGGCCTCATCCTGCTTCCCTCTCTGCTGAGCAGGATGGAACTTCACTACTGGGAGTATGTATGTGTGCATATGTACATATGGTTCCCCCACAGCTGGGCTTACGCTCCCAGTCTGCCCAGTAGCTGGCACCTGAACACACAAACCCCTGAGGCCACAGCCATTCTCTAGCTGCTCTCACAGATGCACGCATACACAAAGAACCATCTGAAACTACCCCGATCCCCAGTAACTACCCCTCAACCTATCCCCATGATCTTTCTCTTAGAGACCCCATGACTCCCAGACCACCACACTGACTTGGTGGGCTCACCTGGTTTGACCTTTGTTGACACTCACACTCTCAAATCAACCACTTGCTCCAGTGGTTGGCACCACAGACATCTGTGTCCCTGCAACTTGAGGTCCCACTCCAGATTCTGGCATTGACATCCACCCACTGGGGTCTTGGCAGCTGCTGCCACCTCCAACCTGTGGTCTGCCTGCAACCACAGTCCCAGATGCACAGAGGCACATGAGAGTTCCTCATCTGGAAAAGACTAGAAAGGAATTTAGTAAGGACACAGGACAGTCTGTGCAGATCAGGTTCAGGGCATGGACAAACAGGTTTCCCAACCAGCAAACTATTTACACACAACTTCCCCTACTTCCCTCTTTATTTTCCCACTATTCTTCCTCCCCAAACCATCTTGAGTCCTTTCTTTTCGCACCTTTATTTCCACCCTTAAACTTCCCATAACAAAACTTTTGCAATCCCCTAGTGTTCTTTCCCTGCACCATGCAACATGTCCCACGCCTCTGGGCAATACTCCCTCGGTCCAAAAGTGGCTTTGATGTTTACCTATGGTGATGGGTTTCATATCGGGACAACAAGGCTGCAGCTGTCCTGTACCAGCCCTGGGAAGGGCCTTGACAGTGTGTTACTTCCTCTGAGACCTCAATTTGTGTTCCCTCCTCTGCTTGTTCTCCTGTCTGGGTCTGTGGAGATGGTCCCTTGATGGCTTCAGTGATGTTTCTGGGAGAAGCCAGGACAAGGCAGTATTTGGGCTCCTCCACTGGTCTTTGTTCTCCTTTTTGGGGGTACAGACAAGATTTATTGCCCAGTTATAATTGGCTACTGTTATATGATGTCACCTTTTCTTCTGCTGAGCAAGGTAAGAGGTTGTACTTGTTACTTCTACCTTTTATTTCAGTTTAATTTTAACTTTTGCTGCACAACCATCTTCTTTGTAGGCATCCCAGAGCTGGTTGTTTCTCAGCCTATTGGAGACTGACATGGATTCAGTCTGTGTTTTTTCATACCTTTTCTTCTGTAGTTGTATATCTAGCTGCAGCCTATCATTGCTGTATTCCCTCGCTCTTCTCCTTTTGTATCAGGAGACTTAATATGAATCTTTTGTCAGTGCAAAACTTGTGATGTTAACAGAATCCAGGAGACGTTGGAACTGTGAATGCCCATAACTCAGATCATTAGACAGAAATGCATCACCTCTGATGTTCCTGAGCTCCTCGACCTCAGCAACACCATCCTCACTGTACTTCTGTAGTTAAATTTCAGCTGGATTCAATGTGCTGTCATGAAAACTCTTGGACAACAGCAGCCATTGCTCATGCAATCCCTGTTCCTAACTCACTATATAGATATTCATATTAAACTGGGTCCTGTAATAAACCAAATACACTTAAAAAATATTTAATTAGCACACCAACACAAGGAATATATATTTGAAATTCATGCTGAATCTCTCTACCTGTGGTACTTCATTTGAAATTTGAATGCTTTCATCTTTCTATTATGCTGCACCATCCACAAAAAAGTCTTGGGGGAGTCCTCCCAAACCCCTTCCTAATTTACTTTAAATTCATTAGTCCCCTAAAGACTATCTGACATGTGAGCCACACAAAATATATTATGGCTTTTTTTTTTTCTTGATTCTTTGGTGAAAAACTACTGATTCCTAATGAGCAAAGAAAAAAAAGAAGGTTAACTAATCCTCAACCAAAGGTTATGATGAGTAACCTAAATGTGGAATATTATTAAATAGGAAAAAAAGAAAAAAGAATATAAAGGAATCAGAGTAATTTTTTTGCTTTGGACTTTATTTCTTGCTTTGAATCTGCAATAATAAAGTGAAAATAAGATATGGCATGGACATTCTGTGTTATTTATATGCAATAATAAAGAACAGAATTGCATTATTTTTCCCCACAAAAGTGGAGTATTTGATGCATGTGGCAGTCTTGTAAACACTGAAGATTCTCACCCAAATCCCGTTCTGACCTTGCAATCTTCATGTATGTTAATGGTCCTTCAGCTTCAACAGAAGGTCAATGGAACTATTCTTATCAGTAGATATTATTGCTGCATATAAGTATGGTACATCTTGTGGTATTTCTGCTTGGGTTGGATGAAGAGATAAAATTCTAATTACTGAGAAATCCACCTGCTGGCTTTTTACTGTCCTGGTTCAAAAAAAAGCAAAAAAAAAAGCAAAGTGGTTCAGAAGTCAAGAAGAGTTGGTTATTGTAAAGATAAAGTAAGAAATCAATGACAAGCTGTACTAGAGATGTAAGCCATAAAGGAAAGGTTGGGTGGAAGATGGGAGTCCAGCAGAGACGTGGGAGACAAGAGCAATAATAGCTGGCAGCAAAATGTGAAACTTGGTTTAGAGATAAAGCACAACTGTTCAAAAATACAGCCAACATGTACAACTGAAAAAAAAAGTCTAGATACTTTTGGAAACATTTTAATTTTATGTATTCACCAACAGAAACCTCCCTAGTGGAACAAATACATTGCATCCATTTCCAAAACAACAGAACGGGTGCACAATCAGCCAAGTGCATAATGAGTATTGCTGTTTCCATGGCTTTGTTTTCATCTGCCTGCATGTGGTACTCTTGTAATAGTTTCTTGTTTTCTTTGTGTGCCTTTCCTGAACTCTATAAAAAATTTCTACAGGCTTTACCCATATCCTCTTTATTTCACTTATTTTTATTTTCTCTAATGCAGATGTAGTAGCACCAAAAGGATCATTCATAAATAAAAGTTCTAAGAAAATGCTGCAGGAATTGCATTAAAAAATTATTTTTTCAGATGTCCTGAATAAAGCATCCAGTATTTTGTTTTGCTTTGATGTGGTGCCAGTTGTTTATTAAACCACGACGATTAAGATAAATATTTTCAGTATCAACAAGCACTGGGAATTCTAGCTGTGGTTCAGTACAAAGGATTTTAGCACTTTGTGTTGAAATGGCAGTGGAAGAATTTGAAATGTTCAATGACCTGCAAGCTCCAATTCTATTTGCATACCTTGCTGTTGTAGCATTATTTAGGTAGTGTATGAAGTAAGGCATGTAAAAGTCTAGCTGTTTAACTGTCTATGCACGCTTTTTATTTCCTCTGTGAAATTTCTTTTTCTTGCCCAAAGTTGCTATTTGCTCTTCTATTTAAATATGCTTCTCATTATTTTAAGCAAATCCAAGGTTAGTAAAAATCAGTCATGACACCAACTTGCTGGTAATTTGCAATTTCTAAAAGTCTAGTGTCCCTCAGCTTCTTCTAATTTTGAACTAATTTTAAAAATAATATTCCTAAACTCCTTTTTTTATAAATATTCCATTGATTTAGTGGATTTCTGATATCTGGCATCAGCTGAAGAGCTAAGGTTTCTGACTGTGAATAATTTTTTTTTGCTTTTTGAGTAGAGTCAATTCTGTATTCTCTTCCTAAAGTTTGACAGACAGGCAGACAGACATACAGAAGTGGTAGTTCTTGAAGTAAGATGGCATAATTGAAAGTGATGATATTAGTGGGGATTAGCTGGTTATTGATCTGAAATAAGATACTCACCTGAAGAAAGAGACCATTCAATCTCTAACTCTGTCCACTTGGATTATAGAAGCAAAGATTAGCTCGTCCCGTGGATTACACTACTATATTCTACTGGGCATTAGCAATGAGAACACTTGTAGTCAGTTCCTGGGAGTTGGACTGACTTACCACACTGAAAAATCATGGCAATTTGTTAATCTGTCATCATATACAAAGACAAGAGAAACAGGGTCTTTTCCATATTGATGATACATCTATGCTGAATGTAATGAAAGCCTAAACTTTATGCTCCTTTAATAATTTAAAAATTGTTGCTCTGGCAGGAACACAACAGGTAATGTTTGCCCATTGTGAATATATAGCATGTAGTTGGAGTGGCAAAGGATCAATTTAGTTTGCAGAATACAACATGTGGGCTGTGAATTTCTTTCCTCTCTAATCAATATTTCAGTGATACTGAAAGCCTGCAGCATAAAAATTTTCCAAATTCTAAGTGAGATGCTTCTTTGAATATGCTCAAAGAATCATTTGTAGAAAACTGACCTGAAGTATTTTAAAGCTGAAAAAAATATTTTTTAAGTATGATTTGGGACAGAAGGAGAAAGAGAGAGAGAAGGCACTTTCCATTCATATCTTTCATGGTATTCAAGGTTCCAGTGATTCTCCCTGTATTTGGGAAAATATACATCAGAAAACTGTGCTCTGAGAATGTGCTGAAAGCAACCTCTCCTTCACATAAAAGCCTTCACAGATCCGAAACTTCAGCCTGCTTGCTCCAGTGAGAGTGTTTTTGTTCACAACACTGCAATGACTTTGGGTAAGTGTTAGAGGGAGAGAAGCTGCAAACCTGTGTTTTATATGACTTGCATTTGCTCACAGCAGATGGAATTGCGCAGAAACTTTTACAAGTTCCTGAATATGTTGTCTCCCACTGGAGCTCAGCCTATGGTATTCCATCCTCAGACCTTAACTGCACCATATAGTCCCAATGGCACTCTGTAAGTGAAAATGCACTTTCAGAGTGTTTCAGTGACCTCGATTGCACGAGGCAGGTGGGCCCATTTCAGATGTGCCAAAGCAGCAGATCTCTTAAAGAGCTGAGGTGCCCATTCCAAGTCTGTGATTTAAGTAATTTTAATTAATCTCTACTCCAGACACTGCTGCTTACTTCTCTGCCCTGCTTACATATTTTTTACCTGCAGTTGCCAACATTTTAACTCAGCAAAGGCTAGACATTGATAGTTAACCTATAATCAAATAAAAATTATTTTCTCCATTTGAAGTCAAAATAACCACTAATGTAAACATGATTTCTGTCCATCATCATCCCTCTCAGACATACAACACAACCCCATGCCCCTCCGATATTTAACTGGTAAAACTGCTGGAGAAGATCTAAGTGATAGACTGCTAGGCATTTTACTCCCAGACATCACTGCATTTATTGCATATAAACAATGCTTGTGTTGCTCATGCTTGTTCCATATTGTTTAAAACTGATCTCATAATTTCCTCATCTTTCTATTCCCTCCAGTGTGCCTGGAGTTCTGATTAGTAATTTACCACAGAGTTCTATAACAGTGAATACTCTACTGCTGCTGTTAATTAAATCTGTGTGGGTAACTATTCACTCACTAGAGACAATCATTGCAGCAAGATATTGTCAGGCCTGAGGCTTTGCTCTAATAGAATCTGTACATATCCCAGAGGTGATATGTTCTGTATCTGGAGAGGAAGCAGTGAGCCAGATCTTCTAACATATCCAGCCAGTGATTCAGTGAATGAATGCCAAGGGGACAAGCTTCAAAAGACAATGTTCCTAAGACTGAAAGATGAGCAGAATCAGAGCAAAACAGTATGGATATTTTATCATTCCTGATATAATGTAATCTCTAACCTGAGATTTAGTCCATGTTTCTTTTAACTTTAATTTGGGACACATGACTGACATGGAGTGCTTTAAGTTGTTAAAATTAATCATTTAGAGAGATGTCATACACTGTGAATGGCTTTGTTATATTAGGAGCATAGATGAGTTGAGGACACACATGGAAAAGTGGTTTATAGCACAATACTGAAGAATTGCATAAAGGAGCTTTAAAGAAACTACTGACAATTTTCCATCAGTTAGTTTCAGTGGTGACCCATAAAACATTCCCCTGTCAGATAATGATAGCTTTTGCCATATTCAGGGTATTTTCAAAATGTGTCAGGAGGTTATACACATCACAGGAAAACTGAAAATTTAAAGGTTACCATTGTCTTCATTAGCCCCATCACATTAACAAAGGGACAGTTGCCTCCAGCAGGCAATTGCTGCCTCACAAACTCTGCACAAGAATTGCTGCAGTACAGGCATCTGCAACAAGATCCAGTCTATTGTTAGGGGGGAATGCCTTAACTGGGTTACACAAATTGTTTAAGAATTATACAAAACATAGTGTTTCTCCTAAATAAAAGCTATAAAAACTGCATATTATCTTCCAGTCTACAAAGTGAGCGATTAAAAATTATCTTTCTTCATACAGATGTAATTATCTTTTTATATGCACATGGGGTTGTATAATAACTAATGAAACAAAAATTATTTTAATAGGTGAAGAGAATACCTAGTAGGCAGTGGAAATGCTTCTCTCAAATTTTGGAAGATGTTGTGAGGCTAAACTCTGTTTTTGCATGTATTCATAATGCTAGTACTCACAATGCTTTATCTGTTCAGAGAAGCAGTTTCATAAACATCAGTGTAGTTATAGATAATAGTCTGTTTTCCTTGTTCAGTAGACAAAGGTGAACAGAATGAGAACTGATTTGTTACATATACATAAATAGGTATATATATACAGCTAATAAAACATGTGTAACTAATAATACACATCTTATATAAAATATATCTGATAAATAGTTGTATATATCCAAAGAAGGGGACAACTAGATTATTAGGTATTACAAAATCTGGAGACAAGAAGCTTCCTGGAAGTAGGTCATTGCCTAGAGTTGTGATCTCAAATGTCAACCATTTAAACCTTGCATATGTAATCCAAATGCAGTAATCATCTCTGGAAGATTTGTCACACCTATTGTGGGTATTTTATTGTTGTGCTCATGTCTCTTTCTACACCTATCACTGTAGTGGTCAGCAGAGCCACTTGAAGACCACACTGTTCATGATAAAAAAGCATGAGCAATTGGCATGATTTCTCTTCTGAGCTCTTGACAGCATCATAATTTTCTTCTCTTCAGGGACTGGAAGAGCTTTGACAGGTTAATGTTTTGATCACTGGAGGGAACCAGAGGTGATTCACTGCGGTACTTTGATGCCAGCGGATACAGCTCAAAGTGCCTCTGTGGCAAATAAAAATTGCCAGGGGGAAGTTGTTGTTGTTTAGGTTTAGTGCCAGGATCTTGTAAGGTTGTTGCAGGTGCTGGAATGAAGACTGTTGGCTTCTGCTCACTGACAAGGAGAGAAGCTCAGCATTTTCCACCATGACTATTTATAATGCATGAATATTTCAGAAGCTCATTGTGAAGAAACTTTGGTAGACAAAGACCCTGCGGGAGATTTGGCCACATTGTTCCTCTTTCGTGTGGCTTGTGTGGATTCTGCTTATCTGGCACATGGAAGTCAACAAGCACAGTAAGAATTGTATTAAACAACACTTGGAAAAGCCTGCGAATATGTATTTGAGGGTCACTTCATGACACACATGCCTATGAGGATATTTCCTAACTTATCAACCTATATTATTGCTTTTCTATGACATATAATATATATTAAATACTGCATGTACACTTATCATATCCAGATATACAAAATGAGACAGCAGTGAATTTAAAAATACCCATAAACAAGTAGAAAATGAACAGGAGGGCCTTTTTGTTGCTAAGTGGTAACTAATAACTAAAACCAGCCATGGTTACTTACTTACCACTGTTCTACAAAGTGCTCTGGGCTTTAACACATTGGAAAAATTCGTAGCTGGTTCAAATGAAAATTTTCTGGAAAAAGTATTTGCTTTACAATTCTCCTTTTAAGAAGGGCTCTCTGTAAATTTTTATTTGGTAGGATAAGCACCCAGAATCCTTTTAGTGGAACATACTGGAAGTGTGGGAAACTCAAACCCTGAAGCCTTTGTGAATGCTACTGAAAATGATGTAAAAAGGAATTTCTAACAAAAAAAATTTTTTCAAGGCAATTTAAGATAAAAAGATTAATAGCTGAGTGCTTTACTTCCTCCTTTTGCCATCTGTGTCCAGCACATTAAGGAGCTTCTCAGTTTTTCTTTCTGGATCAGATTAATTTCTTTACTGTGATTAGCACTCAGTTGGACTGTTTACAGTGAACGCAAGGGGAAAAAAGCATGACTTGGTGAAATTGCTAATAAATGCTTTGTGAAATAATTTTGCAGAAGGTAGGCAGAGCAAAAGAAGCTACAGCTTGATGACACCAATTTAAAAAATCATTAAAAAATAAAAGTCAATTATAAAATTCTGCATATAAGTTCATGTAGAGAAATCACAAAGAGAAATCAATCATTTCTTAGATGCTATCAGATGCATCGAGCATAATGATCTCTACATTTGTATGTATATTACAATATGCAAACATGAAAAAGTGAGCTTTTTCAGTCTGTCTTTGGCAGGAAAAATTTGCTAATGATTATTTTTCTATAACTCTAATTTGAAAAGCAAGGTGACAAACTGAGCAGTGAGGGAAGGATGAAAAGAGGAACAGTATCACTTTGTATTTTAGCTAAGGTGTTGAGCCAGCAAATTACATATATCTGCAGTATAACAGCTTATTTTTGCTAGCCTCCACTCTTGCTCTTCCACCTTAGAAAATTATAACTCGTATGTTTTAAAAGAAATTAAAGGATTAACAATCGAACATACTTAATAATGAGAGAATCAGAATTTCAGTAAGATCATGAAAAGTAAATAAATATGCCAAGTTTTTTATTTCATTGACAATAAGAGTTGCCATACCAGGAGTTCAGTTTCATAATTCCTTTGCAATCTGAACTCTTTATTTACCTTAAACAGGAGAGATTCTTACAGATATTGCAGTCTAACCTCCTTGATTTGTCTATAAGCACTTAACTTTTGAGTGTTGAGTTTCATTTTGATTATTGCTCAGAATCCACTTCTGGTATTTCATTTTGGTTTCAACAAATTACGTAATTGTGTCCTATTCTTGAAGCCTTTATTCAACTGAACCTTATATGAGTACTTGAGCATCAGTAGTGCATTATTGAGTTTATAAATTTCTGAGTCATAGGAATTATCAAACTGGATCACAAGAAACTTCCTTCTGGACCATCATCGTCTTATCTACAAGACCTCTATCAAATGCTCCAGTGAAAGGTACAAAGAAACTAGAAGTAAATGGACATGAAATAATATACCCTCTAAATAGTTTTCTACAGGCTTTGCTGTACTCAGAAACCCCAAAACCTTTATTTTTTCCAAAATGTATTTTATATATATATATACATATATATATATATAAAACAGTTGCTCTGAATAATCTGAATAATCTCATCCTTTTGTAAAGAAGACACTATTAAATACTTTACAAACTTAATTTGCTTGGACATCAGCACTAGCAGCAAGGAATGGTTTTAACATTGCTTTCAAGAATGGCTTTCTTTCCTGTGTCATATCCGATTTGCATAGGTAAATGGTTAGAAGGATCCATAGAATTAAATCTTATGCAATAACATCAATGTCGTTCCTATATAATTCCAGGCATTTTCTCTGTGATCTGTCAAGCAGTGAGATAAAAGCCCCACTACTATGCTTTCTGATGGTTTTGATTTGAGAAGAAGAAAGAGTAAGGAATTTCAATGCAGTGAGAGTAGACTCTTGCTTTTAGTGCATTCACACTGAACTTTAGGCAGGTGACTGTGGTGCCCAATTTAGGACACTGTCTACCCACAGCTTTTGTAACAGTTACTGAAGAGAAAGGAAGAGGAACATCTCCAAAGAGTGGTCCAGATCTTGGATGGTCTGAGCTGCTCTCCAGAAGGGTCTAATTTTTCTTTCCTGATCACCAAGGTAGAAAGCCAAGGCAACAACCGTCATGATCACTTGCAAGAGTCAGGGATGGTCCAAACAGGAGCAGCCTAATAACACCTTCTGTGGTACTTTGGTAGAGTCTTCTACATTCTCTGGTTCAACATGCATTAATAACCCAAAAGAAATGTCAAAAGTTTAATTCTGTTTTTATCTATTGACTAAATGCTGTTTTCAAGCTAATGACAAACTAAAAGGAGGGGAGGGATGGGACATGAACATCCCTTCTTGCGTTGTATAATTATCCATTATTAGGGACTGTTTCAAGATCTGTTCAATATACTGACTCAAATAGGCAGAGCACTGAAAAGAGACAGGAAAAAAGGAATACAAAGGGGTTTAAATCAAAATGAAAATCAAACCGTTTTTGGTCTGTGACACCTGGCATTGCAAAAAAAAATTCTATATGAGTTTGAAAGTAAAATATGTACATTAACAAAATAAAAGGAAATTTAGTGATATGGGAAAAAGGGAGCATATGGGACATAGAAATGAAAAGCTGTGTACAACAAATGTTAACAGGCATGAAAGCCTGCTGGATTTGATGACCAGGTTGAAAGGAATGTATTATAGAATCACATAATCATAGAATGGTTTGAGTTGGAAGGGAACTGAAAGGTTATCTAGTTGCAGCCGTCCTGATGTGAGCAGATATACCTTCTACTAGGCCAGGTTGCTCAACAGTCCATCCAACCTCTCCTTGAACATCTCTAGGAATGGGGCATCCACAATTTCACTGGGCAATGTGTTTCAGTGCCTCATCACTCACAGGAAAGAATTTTTTCCTAATACTTAATCTAGACCTACCTTCCTTCAGATTAAGGCCATTACTTCTTGTCCTATCACTACATGCACTTGTCAAAAGTCCCTCTCCAGCTTTCTTGTAAGCTCCCTTTAGATACTGGAAGGCTGCAGGAAAGTCTCACTGGAGCTTTCTTGTCTTCATTCTGAGCAACCCCAACTCTCTCAGCCTGTCTTCATAGGAGAGATACTCCATACCTCTCTCATCTTGTGGATCTCATCTGACTCTCTTCGATACGCCCTTCTTGTGTTTGGAGCCCCAGAGATGGACTCAGCATTCCAGGTGGGGTGTCATGAGAGCAGAGTAGAGGAGGAGAATCACCTTCCTTGACTTGCTGGTCAAACTCATCTTGATATTTTGCTGATTGTCTTGCTAAGGCAGCAATGAAATAAAACAGTCAGAAAAGTTGACATTAGCCCTAAAATGCTGATAAAAATTTGCAGTATTAAAACAACATTTTCTGTGAGACACAGTGAACATAAAATTAATAAAAGCCTGAATTGAGATTTTCAATGTAATCTAAACTGTCTTTCAATGTACCTTTGTCTTATAGTTCTTAATTGCACGGTGACATATGCCCTGATGTAGTCTACCTAAATTAGATACTTACTGAAATACCTAAAACTCAAGAGTAGTTATTCAACATTCTACTGATAGCCTGTCAGGAGGCAGGTAAATTTTACATCTGATTCTGCCACTGCAGGAGCTGAATGGTCCCTGAGGTCGTCTGTTTCATCCCACTGACCTCAGAAGAAGTGGAAAGTAGAGGCACCTCAATTAAGTGCCTACAGCATTGATGGGATGAATAATGGCAGGAACAGGACTGATTCGGTTCAGAGAGGCATCTGTCAGAATGAATGGTGCAGGTTTAATGAGCAGCTAATCAATATTTGGTATTCTCACTGCTGGTAAGTGAGCGAGCACATGTCATCTTTGCTGAGCACATCTAATTTTGCTATCCATGTAGAATAATTAATTTCCTCATTAGTATTTCTGTGGTGCTCCTCACTGAAGTATCTGAATTACTCATAAAAATGAATTGGTGCATCTTCTTAATACCCTGTACAAGACGACACACAGAGCGAAAGACTCTCAGGATATGCAATGCTCAGCTCTGTAACATCCAAGAGTTAAAATCTCATGGCCACAGCGAAGTTCACACAGTTGAATTATACTCCCAGGTCAATTTGCATTCAATGGAAGACAGTGTTTTTGACTGGAGCTTACATGTGTCAGGACAATGAGGGTTAGGAGGCCCATGCTGACCAGCTAGATAGTACAAAGACATAGTTGAGCATGTCTGAAATTGAAGGTGGCTGCCTTGGAAGTTCAGCAAGACTTCTCTGTTAAACCTCTATTGAGCTTTATTATTGACACATAGTCGATTCTCTCAATCAGGTATTTAGCATGTTCCCCTTAAGAACTCACCCACCCTACACCTAGAGATGGGAAGCAAGGGCTTCAGTGCCTCAAATTACCATGCAGGTTATGTTTTAACAGAATTTATATTGGAATGCCTGGCAAGAGTCTCAAGAATTCTTAATACAGTATTCATATATCTAGAAGAAGGGAATTAGAAGGAATATATGTCAAAAAATCAACATAATTAGTCCCAGGGACATGTCATTTTTGGATCTCAAAGGGCTCTAGTTAGGCCTTTTGAATCCCATCATTGCAGACTTGAATCCTTTGCAGAACATCTCCTTGAAGCCTTTTGTGCTTGTGGTCATCTCAGGTATCTAAACAAGGTTGGCAGGGTTGTCCTGCATTCCTCCTAAATTCTGCCAAGAAGGCATTTCAGACACCTTCTGCTGCCTGAGAGGTTGAAGTCACAAAGTCTCACTGCCTGCTGTTACCTGAAGACTAAGAGCATTCATGTGTGAAGCTATTCTGGGTCACCCGGCATGGTGTAACTGACTGTCCTGTGGTCAGTTATTCTTGTGTCCCTTCCCTTCTGCTCCAGGACTGAATAAGGCAGAAACCTTCTAGGCAAATTTTGCTTTATTACAAAGCGCTTTTTTATCCCCTTGGGAGCCCTATTTTCTCAGACAGGAGCCCTCTGATCACACAGTTCTGCCTCAATGCCATGCAAAATGTTACTGTTGCAGTGTTTTCACCTACCTACAACTATTTTTCTACTGTTTTCCAGGTTCTAACAAGAAACATCTCCCAAAAATGATCCCCATACTGGTTACTAGTTTCAGTTTTTCACCTGCTTGGCCTCTGCTCCCCATTCAGCGTCACATTTTAATTTTCATATTTCCCACCTGACCAGATCTGATGTTTCCTCCTGCATTTGCTGGTTCTGAAGCTCTACCATACATCACAGACCACTTACATCACTTCTGCCTATTAATACTTTCCATTTCCAACCTTTGACTGCAAAAAGGGAAAAAAAAATTAGAGGTCAATCTCTGAAAATGATGGCTTATACCATAACTAAAAGCAAAGGCCCAACTACGAGAACTATTAAAATGAAAAGTTTTATCCTATGCATATCCGAATCAAGTAACACTCAAACTTCAATGAATAAAGTATGGGAGCAACAGGGTACAATAGAATATGGGAGAAACATGGCTAAAAAGTTCTCAGAGTGGACCATAACATTTATCTGGTATGATCAGGGTTGCAGAAAGAGGATATAAAATTTGTGGCCTAGAGAATTACAAGGAAATTGTCTTCAGGGTTCAGTAAGTGGGATTATCCTTTTGAGATAGATATACTGAATTCAATGCCATTAGCTGTATTGTGTAATTCTTTGGGAAAAAAAGAAAAGCTGTAAGACTTAGGGTTTGGTTAACATGAAAGGCTGCTTGCATTGACCTATATAGCCATAAGTTGCAAAGTACTTCATAAAGCACTTCATCTCAGCTGGGAAATCCTCATCTGAAGTTAGTAAACATCATCTCGAGAGAACGTTATAGAATACATTGGGACCATGTAGAAGGAATTGTGGCATAAACAGTAAACAGTAGCATACTTTGGGAAGAACAGAGAAAGGCATGTAAAACATTACAAGCCTGTGTACTCTGATGGTATCTATAAATAAAGTGCTACAAACTCCCACTTGCCACCAGTTCAATCCAACTGTTCAGTCTTGCATGTGAAACTGGCCAAATATTGCACCATTTGAGCATAACCAGTGGGAGATGTGGTCATTTACTTTCCCATGAGACTTTCCCAGGGTGCAAAGTTGCTCCTGAAAATAAATGCTTCACAAATTTTAAAGGTATACATAACACAAAATTAATCTTTCCCTGGCCACTAATATAGCTTACTTTTTGAATAAATACTTTTTTTTTTTCTTTTAAACTAGTATTCTGAAGACTATAATGGATTTTTCTAGTTATAAAAGTTTGCCATATGTAGCCAGACAAAAAAACCCCGGAAATTTTTTCCATATTAAAAAAGAAATGGGGTTGCTGCTCTAACTACCACTCCAAAGCAAATTCACTGAGTTGTGATTGTTGTTAAAGACAAAAATTCTAAAAACACTACCATGAGTTACTTAAAATGTTTGAATTTAATTATTGTAGATAATAAAAATTAATCTGGCATTTCTAAATGTAGGAAAAGTTATTCTTTTCCTACATTAAAATTTCAAAGCAGTGTTCAGTAGGCTTTTAGTATATCTAGGAATCATTTATCAAAATATATATGTCCGTGTATATTAGGCAGAGCTACTTTTTATTAATAGGATTTTAATCACAGGAGTCTAGATCAATATTCTACATATGGTGAAAGTGGAGTGCTCTGTTGTCTTTGGTCTTTCCTTGCAGAACACCACTTTATATAGGCCCAAGAGAGAGCTAAATTGAAAGAGCTAATAATTTCACACATGGAAACTGTTAATACTTGCCTCTAGTGTTTTATTCCAGAAAACATTGTTATACTGAATTATTACAGGAATTGCTTAATACTATTTGCCTACTTTTGCTGTTATCCAGTTAATGTCTTATTTTCATTATTCAGGAGCTATATAATTAATGAAGTGCTATTACACAAATCATGTGTTTACTGAACAATGTCAGAATTCAGTGGATAGGTTCTTAATGATTTACATGGTGTGCTCAACATTGTTCAATATCAAAACAATATAGGAGATGAAAATGCCCAGTAAACATTATTTTTGGGGCATTCTGGTTTTGAACCTTTTTGAACAGAAATGGAGGTTGCACTTAAAAGAGCTTTCACAGCAAATCAGAGCTCTAGTTTTCACCTGAGAAGTCTCTAAACCCCTCTTGCATTTTGAGTGATTTAAAGACTTTTGACTGTAAAGATTCAATCAATAGTTCTCTCAAGAGCTTAAGATTCTGACACTTAGATAGGTTCATCCTGAAGCCAGAGATAAGACAATCAGCCAATTTGGAGTTAACAGCTCCTGACTGGCTTAAAAAAGGACAGTGAATTCTTTCCTTTACGCCCAGATGCCTGGCAGGTCTGTTCACAGGCAGAGAAAGAATTGGACCACAGTGCTCCTAAGGCAGAAATGCATAACTGTCACCTTTTCAAAGAGGAAATGAAGGTGATATGTGCTATCCTAAAGGGATGTCAAGTCAGGCTTGGACTGGGGTGCCAGTCCTTTCTCATCTAATATGGGAAAGCATTCACACTTCGTGTGTGTGCTATATGAAGTCAGAGCAGACTCATAGTTTCCAATAGTTTACAAAGCATGCTCATTGCAATTTCAAACACCAACCACAAACACTGCCCTTTACTAAAGCTCCTGAAAACACTTTTTTTACACTATTCCTGTTCACTAGTCACATTTTCTGTAGGACTAATTTATAAATATTTTTTTCTTAATAATTATTTTTGTAGTAAAATTTTCAGCACTGTCCAGTAAATTGTTCTCAATTTGATTTGTGTTATTCTGAGTTTCTTTCTCTTTACAGTTTTCCTTTCCCTTTCTCTTCCCCCACCTCCTTTCCTATATTACTGTTACCCATACGGGTGCTTCTCACTTTCTTCAGTGCTTTATCATAGAATCATTATTGTTGGAAGAACCTCCATGATAATCGAGCCCAACCTTTGAGAGTACCACCACCCTGTTAACTAATCTGCAGCACTAAGTGCCACGTCCAGTCTTTTCTTGAATGCTTCCAGGGATGATGACTCCTCCACCTCCCTGGTCAGCCTCTTCCAATGTTTCCATCCTTTCAGTGATGAAATTCTTCCTGATGTCCAATCTGAACCTCTGCTGGCATGACTGGAGGCCATTTCCTCTTGTCCTGTTGCCAGGTACCTGAGAGAAGAGACTGACCCCCACCCCCTTTCAGTTACAAAGAGCAATAAGGCAACCCCTGAGCCTCCTTTTCTCCAGGATGAACAACTCCGGCTCCCTCAGCCACTCCTCATAGGACTTCACACTATATGGAATCTAATCTAATCTAATCTAATCTAATCTAATCTAATCTAATCCTTTTTGCTCCCTAAGTATTTTTTGTACTACCTACTGTCACCTCTCTTTCATCTCCTTGGTTGGGATCAGAGAATGAATTCTGTAAATACAGCAGCTGACACTCTCAGATAGTAAAAACATGTGGATGCTGTTCTCCAAAGAGAGTTAGCTGACAGCTTTGTGTATGCAATGCCTAAAATACTTTTTGAAAGTATTTTCTGGATTGTTGCTAAGAAAATAGCTAAAAGGAAGATATATATAAATGTAAATTTCCTGGATATGTTTTTTAAAGTAAAATGTGTCCTTTCTGGGTTAAATATGGTGTAGGAGAACTAGTAAGAAATAAACATACTAAGGCAGTGTATGTCTTGCAGGAACATCTTAAAATCTATTTCATCTTAAAAGAAGTGTGTCTGTATGTTTGTATACATACAAATATAAAAATACTAGAGAAACACCACTGTTTAACAAAAAGCTTCAGGAGATACTTAATGAGACACCATTTAAAGAAAACCTCTCAAATTATGTCCTAAATTCTTTGAGGATAGGCTTGCTAAGAAATTATGTCTGAGAATATAAAATAAAAAAATAATATTTCTATTTCATTTAAAGCAATAACACAATTATTCTTTTCTCAAGATAGAAAATGTGCAGAACCAGCAGTGCTCCAAAGTGTGCCCAAGTAGAAGCACATTAAGAAGACATTAGCAGTATGGAGTCCAGAGCTGCATGCCAAGCATGGCAGGCTCAGGGTTTGTGCTCAGGTGGGCTCAGCTCTGTTCAGACAGCAAAGGGCACATGATGAATTCTGAGAGTTTAAAACGAAACTGTTCTAAGCTTGAAATTAAATCCAAAAAGGGTGACAGAAAATAAGAGATATATCCATAACTCTTCAAAACAGCTTCTCACAGATTCCAACAAACAAGGTTTATTTACATAAACAGGATACATAAACATACTTATTTACCAAATTTCTGTGGGATACATTTTGGTTCTTCCAGACTGAATAACATTTTTTTCAGTGCAAGAGTCACAGATGTCAGTTTGTGGCCTGAAGATTGGTTGCTGTTTTATCTGTGTTTGTTCTAAAGTTTCATGGAAATTTATGCTGCACAATGCCTTCAGTTAGAAGGCATTCTGTAGCTTCAAAGCTTCAAAGACATTCAAAAACACTTTTACAGAAGAAATAAGTTGATTACTTGCAAACAGTGCATAATGGACCTGGTGTGAACAAACATGATTCTTAACACATGCAGAGTTTTGTTTCTCTGAAAAGAGTAGAGTTGCTTGAGTATGGAGATGGCAACACAAAGAATAAGCAAGAAAGTTAAAGACCTGCAAACTATGCTATGCTATGCTATGCTGTTGGGGTCCCTCCTGAAATGTTGGGGTCCCTCCCCCCTGCCATGTAGCCCTGGGAGAGGGGCCCTGAGGGCACAGACACGGGGTTTCCCTGCCCCTGCTCAGCCTCGTTCCCATTGGTTGGTTTGTGTTCCCTGCGCGGGCAGAAGGACCCTTGGTCCCGTGACTGGAACAGTTCCTGGGCAGAGCCCCGGCCATGCGGCTGGAGAAATAAACATCTCTGAAACATCTATCAGGAATCTGTCTGTCCATATATATTTCCTTTCCACGGGACTCCTGGTTTGATATATGCGTGTTACAGTATCCCCGCTGCAACACTATGCTATGCTATGCTATGCTATGCTATGCTATCCTATCCTACCCTATCCTATCCTATCCTATCCTATCCTATCCTATCCTATCCTATCCTATGTAGGTTCATGAACTTATTTCTTACTCTCAGAGTACCTGAACACTGTTCAGGGAAGTATTCAATGCTGTGGCTATGCATCTGCCACATACAGTTATACTGTATTCTCCTCTTCCAGGGGAACAGCATAGTAATAGTAGAAAGTAAGGACTCTTACTTTCCTAGAGTTTTAGCCTTTCTTCCATCATTATTTTTGAAAATTCACATCTTGTGACATATTTGTTAGAGAGGGCAAGGTAAAAGAAACATGGTCTGCACTGGGGGCAGTAGCAGAGGAAATTTGTGATGGCATATTTTTCTGGAGGGTGTGGGTACTGGTAGGAAGAGCAAGGAGGGCATTTTTGCATCAGCCTCAAAGAAATTGGTGTCACCTGCATATCTGAGTTTTACTGCTTCAATAGAGAGCTCTGTTATGATGAAAGACTAGAGCTGTCACTGATGCTTTTCATTTCTGAGCTGTAGATTTTCGTTCTGCTATCTTGGGCATAGGCCATATAAAAAAACCCGTAGGGCCAAGGCCTTGAACTTCAGTATGGATTTTATAGAATGAGCACCAAACTTATTCTCATGAGGGACCAGATCTGACAATCTGGCATCTGGTACATACCCCATTTGGCAAAAATTATTAAAGCAAATGCATCTATTGTAAAGGTGTTCATATTTCTATGTGGACTTCACTTAGAGAGTCTGTTGCTTCTTCTGCACAGAAAGCACTAGATCAGTGGGGGAGGCCTGATGTAGAAGGTAAGGCTCTTTCATCTAGATGCTCTGCCACATGAATATGATTGCCCTGCCATGGTTGCAGAACTGGGATGCCTGCAGAGTGATGTGCTCCAACACATGGATTAATCAGTGTCAGGGTGTGTTTTTCTGCCCATAGGTTCTGCTGCAAAGATTCATAGACAATCTGTGTTCCACAGCCTTCTTCCAAAGGACACCACTGGAAAATGAGCTTGATGTGTTTATGATGACCTTTGTTGCTAGGAGATACATGGCTACATTTGGTGCCACTTGGAAATTTCTTAGGCACTGAAGATATCACATCAAGGTATATCAGTAATCACTGGCCAGCTGGGGATTGCAGGAAGCATGAATAGCTTATGCCAAGAATTTGCCTGCAATATGGGGTGAAGTCTAAGTCTCGGTAGCTGAGGAAAGAAAGTTCATAACTCTTCAGAGACCACTTTCTGAGACCAGTGAATAGTGCAGGAACACTCTTGGAGTGTGGTCTGAGTTGATGACACCTAGGTGCATCCCTAGTTAAATGACTCTCATTAGAGAGAGTCATTAGGTGGTCTTCAAGCACCAGATCATCTTGCTGTTAGTCCTGTGTTTGCAGTCAAGGACTGATTCAAACTTGGGCTGTTTCCAACCAGTGGCACTTGGTTCTAAGCCATTTATTCAATTCACTTACTTCATGTCTGAGTGTTGGTGATGTAGCATGATGAAAATACGAGTAATTAAGTGGGAAATCTCAGGGGTAGGGAAGAGAAGGAAAAGTTGGAGTTCTTATCCTGTGCTCTCTAATGGAGGGATTCAAAGCCCTTGGCATTTTCATACTGATGATGAGACACAGTCCCAGTCTGAATGGAGAAGCTGTACAACCATTAGCACCCAATGACTGATAAGTGCCTTCAGATATCTGTACTCAGAGCTACAGTGGCAATTGTACAGCATGAAGATAATGCCAGGCTGTGAGTCCCAGTTTTGCAGACACTTACTTCTCAGGGTATTTCTTCAGCAGGCATTAAAGTCTGACAGAAAGACTGCATTTTCCTTATACCCTTGTCTTCCCAATGTCTAGTTTGGACAGCCGCTCCATATGCAAGGCATTGTGACTGAGAGACCTCTCTGACTATTAACTGTACAGTGCCACAGTTTACAAAACTTCTAAAAGCATGAAGTACCAAACAAGGGGATATGGGTGCACTGATGGGAATTTGTTTGTAGAAGCAGTCTAGGGAAGTAAAACTGATTTGATTGAGAGGTGGGGATACCCAAAGTGCCAATATTTTAGGTCCTTCAAAAAATCCTGATGTGACTAAACTTGGATAGGTCAAGTCAGAATTCAGTCTAGACATGTATACTGCATGGAAAGATGGGCAGCAGAAACAGGCTTCTCTGTTCTTACATCCTGCAAGGACTCTACCAGAGATGCTCTGAGATTTCAGGACTCTGTCTGCTTTAAGCTTTACCTAATAGAGTTGTGACTTTTGCCAGAAATGTCTGCTTAGTAAGTACAAGAATTGGGTTCCAGTCCTGTTCCAGGGATGGAATGAATTTCTAGCAGAGTGCCCAGATGACTGTGTACAGGCTGACTCTTGGAACAGATAGATTTTCATCATGAAAAGGATCTGCATGAAGCTAGAGCTACAAGATTCATGAGGTCAAAGGTGAAAAAGTAAGTGACTATGCTGGCATCTTAAAATTCAAATGAAGGTGGGAGTTTAGTTGGTTTAAGTAATCCCTAAATTATTTAATTTTTTTTTTTTTATTCAACAGTTGTGGAATAAAAAACATAGAGAGCCTAGGTAGCTTTTATTGCAACCAGAAGTATGTCTCTATGTGTGCAAATACATATGCACACAGTAGATAAAAAGAGATGGATTTGCATTGTTCAAGTACATTTCTGAATTTTCCCAAACCTGGTAATATAAATAGTCATTACATTTCATTGCTGAAATATTTCAGTTCTCTGGCAGTTAGTTTTTCTGTAATCATGAATTCTCTTTGCACTGTTCCTTATTTCAGACTGATGGACTTGGCACTGCAACACTTGCTGTAACAAATGGAAGGAGATGGGCATCTGTAAAGTGTAGTCTCATTTACTCTTCACTTTACTCAAGATGTGCCTAGAGAAGGTAATACATTTTACAGTCTGTTCTGGCGATGAATGATGATGCTTTGGATACTTTCTGATAAGAATAAAAATAACTCAGAAGTTTTATTTGTGTCTTCTTATAATTTATTCTGACAAAACTCAGCTTTAAAAGGCAAGAAATCCTACTTCTAGCAAAAATTACTGCTTGTTTGATTTTATTTTAAGCACATGGATAGGAGGTTTTGTACTGACATGACAGGAGTGAGATAAGATCATGCTAAGGTCTTTCTGATTTCCTCTTGCAATTATTGATTGCTTTTCATGTTAAAATTAGCACTGGGCAATTTTCTAGGCAAAACCCAACAGTTATTCTTTCCTGAAAACTTGCAGTTGTCTGGTGTTCATTTCAGCCCTAGCAACAGCAGAATATAAATGGCAAAGTACCAAGCTTATTGTCAATAGGCAGCTAATAAGACATCATAATTATTAGTTCAGATGTATACAATGGGACACACATATTTCTGTAAGTTTGCCATACTTCCTTGGCAACTGCTTGTTTTAATTACTTCCTTATAGCCCATATGAAGATAACTGCAATGTTAAAGTGAAATTTTTACTGTGTATCTCCAGGGAGGCCAAGCAAAATATGTTCCTTGAAATCACACCCTTGAAATAATTGTGTATTGGTTTGCAGCACTGGCTACTGTTAGGTAGCAGTTCCAGTATAAGAAAACTATCAGATAAAAATACCTCAAAGTAATTTACTAGACATCATGGGTTTGATTTTATTGCTTATCATAAAAGTACACTGCAGCTGTTCAAGAGAAGAATGTACTGAGCTTGTCTCTGTGAAGGCATCTGCTAAACTCCATCTCTTGCAACTGTTCTGTGTGTGAAGAAACTGATTAGTCCCGGCTTCTTGTATCCAAAATCGGAAGCAAATATTTTTCTACTGTTGAGTTTCTTATTGCTTTGTGGATAAAGGTGCTTATGTCTAGATTGATATCATAAGCATGGAAGAGGCTTTTGAGGTGGTTGAGTTCAGTTCCCTGCTCTCACAGCCTCCGTACACCCCAAGGAGTGCCTCTGAGTGCCTGTCTCTCAGTGCATGCGCTGGCTTAGTGCCAGCACCTTGCTGAGACAAGATGAAAAGATACACCTTCTGTCAGCCTCTTGCTTTCTTTGCAAAGGTAAGTTGACTGAAAAGGATTTTTAATGTTCTGTGGCTAACATTCCCAGAATGAAACTCTCATTCACACTTCAAAAAACAAGAAAATGCCTCTGCAGTTTAATCTTATATATCTTAATAGTCTTTAAGAAGGCAGTCAACAAATAAATAGTACTGCTCTCTGAATTTCTCAGTGAGTTGGCCCTGATGCACACAAATTCTGCATTCACAATTACAGGTTTATTTCCGGTTGCTTCTTTGTTGTTCACACCACAGCACCTGGTATTTTTCAAAGCACTAATGAAGAACTTATCTTCATGACCCGAAATAAAAGGGTCAGCATCAGCTCTGCCTCATTTGCAAGGAACTGAGACACAGAGGAATGAAAAACAACATTCACTTAAGAATCTAGACTATTGTAGCTCAGTTGTTCAGATGGTTCCAGCCAATGTTAAGTGTACCCACATGCATGCAACAACTCCATGTGTCCCTGAGGATGTTGAAAAAGAACTCAGAATTAAAATTTGTACATTACAGATTAAGATATGTGTTTAAAGCTTTGTAGCTGTTCCTGGGTAATTCTACCACAGGAAAAAAAGTCACAATCAGTTGGTGAGTGCTGGAAGGATTTGCTTTGTATTAAAAAGGAAATCTGGCAGCAATGGTCTTCTTCAAATAATTTAGCCCTGAAAACAGGCTACTGAAAGCAAGACAATTGTCAGGAATGAGATCTCTGTAATTGGTGAGACTAAGAGAGGGAGAAAAGATGTGTATATCCAACATTCGTGGCCTACTGCAAGATTTTCCACATAACATGAACTCACACCCCACAACTGTCAGCAACTGGAGTATGCTCAATGTAGGCTAAACTTTGCTGTAAAGTTTAAACTGGTTTCTGTGTGGTATAGATAAACTGAGACTTCCTCAAAGGCTCATGACTTGGTTAACCAAGACCTGTTCTTCTTGTGAATGGTGAAAGTCAGATGTTCATCACTTGTTTTATGGCTCCATTAGTTTCTCAAAGACAATAAACAAGCTTAACAACCAGAAAGTTAATGTGCAAAACCCATTTTTCCTCATGTCACTCTCTGAGTAGACTGAAGAATTTCTTTTGAAGGTTTCCAGATTCTTTCTTTCTTAGCCAGGTACACATCATGAAAAATGTACTTCTAAAGATTAAGATATATAGAAAATTAAGATAAAATCACTGAAAAACAAACCACAAAATTTAGACAAATTTGTGAAGGGCAACAATATTTTTAATGGCTTTTTCTGTCTGGAGAAGAGTACTTAGGTACATTGTCTCTGATAGAATCTCCTAGGTTTATTGCCTTATTTGTGTCAATATTTTATATGAACAGTGATGCAGAAACACTGACTTCATTAATGATACATGCAGTTAATTTCTTGGCAAAATATTTCTGAAGGAACCCATTGAGGGGAATTAGCTTTATGCAAAGAGAATCTTTTTACCAAGGAGAAAAAATACATCATAGCCAAAACCAATAGCTCTTGTGCTAACCTCTGATTCCTGACTGTGGCTGGCTGGCCCCTCCAGTCTTAAAGAAAACATCTTCTAAATGAGAATTAGTCTGAATACCATCAAGTTTAAAAGCAGGAGCCAAAACCAAGGGAAATATTTATACTGCATGCCAACAAAATAGCAGCACAAAAATTGGCTTAGCTTCAGTTCATGAAGCTTAGATTTGGTTCATAACCTTAACTATATTTATTAGATATTATTAGAGTTGACAATGGTGTGTGAATGTAAGAAAGCATCACAATGAAAGTGCTAAAGGTTCAGGGGTCTGGTGGCCAGATAACTTGAAAACTTACCTGATAAGGAAAGGTCTTCCTCGGTTATATGCATAACCCAAACCAACTGTCTGCTCGTGCTTTCTGGAATAACCGTGACACAATAATTTTTCTGTTTATAGTTTTCCATCTCCAGAATATTTACCACAACTTTATTTTCTGGTTTCACATTAAGTCGGATATTATTGTGCCTATATTTCTTCTTTTGGATGGATTTACATCTGTGAATTCTCAAAATTTCTAGTGAAAAATGACTGTCACATACACATCACTGAAAAGCTGTGCTTAGGTCCTTTTCACATAGGGCTGTGTGAAGGGCCATCCTCAAGCATAAAGGTGTAAGTGGAACCTTGGAATGGTGTTACCACCCAACATGTAAAGGGTCTTGCAGGTATTTTCATACAGTATTTTGTTCATGGATGTTGCAACTATTGGAGAATAGAAACCACCAATGTAAAAAGAACTGGCCAAGAATGGATTTTTTTTTTTTTTTTTAATCTCTTACTGCTGCCTGAAAGGCACTTAAAGCCTTTTCCTAAAACACAATTCTCTATGAAAGTTGTATTTACAACGAGACAAAGAGGATTAAATAATATCTGAATTTCTGTGCTTGTCACCATGGAGTATAAATTTATAGGATTAGTCAAATAAATGAGACATGGTAATAAAGGGGCCCCCCAATCTATATCAGGAACTGCAGCTTATAATGTCTTTAATTACTCATCACGTTCTGATTTCAAGTGCTCTATGCCTTTCTTGAAAAGCTGTTCCTAGCTCAAATTTTTATCTTTATTAACTTTGAGGCTTACATAAGTGTCTTCAGTATTTTCCCAATGATTTGTGCTACAGCTACTCCTCTGCAGATTTGCAGTTTGCGGGAGATTTTGCCTGTTTGATATTCTGATTCTTTTCCCTTTGAAGTTCAGCAAAAGTCTTGCAATTAATGCCAGGGAGAATAGGATCTAAGGATAAATGAGGATGTTGGAGGAGTCACTAAAAAATTACTTCTACAGCACTTTGCCTTTCTCAGAGAAATAGATCTGCCTTGGTTTTTGGCCTCCAGCTTTTTTAAGATCATCACAGAGTCTCACATGCACATCAGGAAAACATTCTCTGCATCATTCCTAAAAGACATGTCCTTGAGCTCTACTCATAAATTATGAATAAAACTGGAGATTATAGGATTACTAAAAAAAATGTGATAGGAGTAAATCAGTACTTAAAGGGGAGATTGTGGTTGACTGTGCTGAAGGAAACTACAAGTCTTCCATTGTGGTGAAATTCCTGAAGTACTTGACCTAGGCCAAATTGTATTTAATGCATTTATTGATGACCATTTAAACCATAAGAATGTACTAATGGTAGTTGCATACATTTAGAAAAATAATTCAATGTACTAGGTGTAAGAATAAAATGAAAGAAATTTATTGTCTTGAGAACTGGAGATGCAGACAGATGGGAAAAAAACCCATTATTCAGTAGAGGCAAAAGCTGTGAAATTTCCTCTGCTTTCAATAGCTGATTAGATAGGAGCAGCAGGGGAAAAGAAAGAACTGGATGTATTAGCTGACTACAAGATGTTTTGGAAAATAAGATTGTGAAAAAGTCCAGTGTTCAATGCTAATATCTCTTGAAATGCTAGATTGTCTCAGCTAGAGGAAAATTGAAGCCAGAACACATGCCTTCTTCCCTCTCCAGCTGTGTTGCTTGCAGAGGTAATGACCCCAATCCTGTTCCCAGCTGCTAATCACTTTCTCTTTCACATTGTGATGTGTCTTCTAACTCATTTTAGCCAAATGAGCCAGGTTGTCTTAAAGAGCTTCAACTGAAGATGAAAATGAGCTCTCCCATCTTATTTTACTAGAAATAAAAGATAATAATCATTTAACTGACTTGCTGGCATAATCTAAGCAAGTGATAATCTATTAGGGTATCTCCAACAAAAAGTAGAGCAGAAAATGGAATGGTAGCCTCTGGTTACCAATGGTAACTTTTTATCATTGCCATAAAAATGGTAAACTCTGCACTGGGTGTGATTAGAGGTGGAAGATAAGGTATAACAGCCAACAAATACAACGTGCCAAAACACAACTGCCTTTGCATTTGAGAGTTACTTTCTGTGAAACTGGGAAGCACAGATAAAATGTTGGAAGACCTGAAGAAGAATACATTTTGTGACTACTCATAAGAAACACAGAAGTCACTGAATCATACAACTTCTAGTCTAATATCAAGTCCCGGAAAAAGATTTTACCAAGGAATCAAACCTATCTCTGAGCATGTAGAACATAGTAAGTGGATAAATAACAGCACTGAATTGTCAACAGTAAATCACGTGAAACCTGCCTAATTTCCTTCCATGACAGAACTGCAGGAACTGTGAAAAGGGGAAAAGCAATAGATGTCGTATAATGACTTTTGTAGGGCATTTGAAATTATCTCTTGTGACAGTCTCATAAGCAAATTTTGGAGTCATAGTCCAGATGAAAACTACCAGGTGGGTGTTAGACAGCTTTGCTAACAGTATCCATGGAGTCCTTGGCAATATTTCACTGTCAAAAAAGAAGGAAGGGTCAGGTGGGAATATACAGGGTTCTGTCAAGGGTCTAGTTCTGTTCAATGTTTTTATTAACAAATTGAACTGAAATTGAATTGAAATGGAAAAGATACTTATTAAATTTTCAGATGTCATGAAACTGAGAGACATCCCAAGGATGGAGGCAGGATTAAAGTTCAAATTATCTTGACAAATGGGAGAAATGGCCTAAAAATGGGATGAAATACAAGGTACAGCACTTAGGCAGAAATAATCAGCAAGATGAAACCAGTATGGGAACAGTTGGCTCACAAATAAGTTTCAAAAGAAGCCTGGGAGGTACAGGGAAAAAACAGGGCAAAGATTTTATGCTAATATTTGTATGTTGCATGAGAGTTAAAGTGTGTAACAGTTGGAGAGATTATAGTGGCAAACAAAGAAAATGATGACTACTGAAAAAAATTATTCAAGAGAAAAGATTGAATGAATGGGATTATCTATTTAAACTGCAGCAAAGACATAAAAGGAAAGTCATGACTGTTTTCAGGTATTCTAAGTAACATTGAAAAGAGAAAATATCTGCGCTCCTTGTGAACAGTGTCTTCAGATGAAGCAAGAAAGTCTGTGTTAATGAAACATAGAGAGGAAAAATCTCATGATCAGCAAGATTAAAGCACAGGAATCTTTGTGCAAGGAAGGCTGTGGAGTTCCACTCACATCTTAAACATAGACCATCTGGCAGGACTGCCACATACAAATGACCTTGCTGTGTGTCAGGTCTTGATAGTGCCACTTAATCTAATTTTTATGTGATGCAATGACTATATAGCACAATAAAGAAACATTCCTGGAATTTTTATTTCATAAGAATATTTTTTATGAAAAGTGGGGTCCTTCAGTAAAACTTAATATGCAGTCTGATATATGGAAGCATTTCATTACAGAAATAGGTGTAGGCACAAGTGATGCCATGATGATTTTTTGCCTTTTCTTTTATACCCCTTCTATATAGCTTTTTATAGCTTTTTGTATTCTTAGTGTCTTTTAACCTACATTCTTAGACTTATTTTCTTAAGTTAGGAGACTAAACATCTTAGAAGCCCCAGACCCCAAGGTCCTCTCCACAACACATTTTGTAAACTAAGATAGAATCATCCAGGGGAAGATTCCTCAGGGAGGGGGGCTCACGCAAGCCTCTCATGGGGGAATCTTTGATAGATATGCTAATTAGTAAGACCTATAATGATATACCCAATTGATTGTGGGGGAGCATTGCGATGTGCATTTCAGTGCATTCGACCTGGGCGTGGTGCACCTAAGGATCCTTAAAATAAATACTGAGGTAAAACCCCTTTTTCCCGTCTAACCGTGTTTGATTCTTGATTTTAAGACCAGGATAAGGCATCACAGGGAACTCTTGACATCAATTTATTAATAGTACTATAATCTGAAACAACATAATGTCAATATGGAGGCTTAAGTTAGTGAAATGAAAATGAAGGATCTCATTGCAATCAAATACAGTAGACAAGAATTTCTTCTGCAACCTTAGGAGATTCTCATGGGTCAAACTTAATGCCACTGTCTACACATTTGGAAATGGAAATAAGAGTATTTTCATACACAACAAGCACTACTGGAAATACTGGGAAAAAAAGCATTCAGCTTTGCTAAAAGTTCGAATATATTCTGAAAGCATTTTTGCTTTATTATCTTTTAAACCTTTATTGATGTCAGACTTGATCTACTATAAAAATCTCTTGATAATCTCAAAGTTTTTTTCCATTTATGATATAAATATAAATTACATTAACTGTCTGAAACTCCATGGACTTATATCAGACTATGATCAAGAGGTACAAGAGGCATGATGTGGTGAAAATGTCATGAGGAGACAGTTTGAAAGGGTGAGAAGGGGTGGTGAAAATTTTACTGTGTGAAAATTTTATTTCTTTCCTTAGTAACTATTGTTAATGTGGATTTGGTTCTAAGGGAGACTAAATGAAAAAGACAATTAATTAACAATTAATCTTCAATAATATTATCAGTAGTTTTGCATTTGTGTATATGTTCATTTTATCATCTTAAATATTAAGAAATCTTAAAAGATGTATCAGTGTGTACCATTTGCTTAAGTATTCCCTGACCTTAGATAGGAGTCCCTGACTCTTCCATCAATGGTAAGCCAGCCACTCCAGACTTTTCCCCTTGGTCTCAGGGATCTAGGATTTGTGGAGGTTGGTCTTGCTAGTTAAAAACTGAGGCAATTTTCTACTGTTCATAACGGTGGTATTATTTAAGTTGTAGTTGAGAGGGTGGGGGGTTTTAGTGCCTTATAAGAGAAACATATTAATTTTGCTCATTCCGGCGCTGTGAATGTTATCTTTGGATTTTATCTGAGAAGCTGGTAATACCTGTAGCAGACATCTGTCTGCACATAGACTGAATATCCCAAAGGCATTCTGTTGTCTGAAATGTAGCCAGGAAAATGTTAAAATGCATCTTAGTGAACAAAAAATTCCATGTTTCCTTGAGTGTGAAATTACCATGTATTTGCTGTCTCCTTCAGAAAATTTGGGGAGCTTTCCATAATGTTTGTCTCTTTCAGTTCGATGATTTTGATTTTTTCTTTCTTTTAAGCAATCCAATTTTTTAACATACATTGGATAAAAATTGAGATCCCTGTGCGACATACGAGTAAATGTGTTAATAAATCATTAAAAATAAAACAAGCAAATGCAAAAGACAGTCCACGAAACCTTATCTCATCCTCAGACACTTTGCAGGAAACTGAGGTTTATAGAATTTGTGGGAGGTTAATATGAGACTTATTAGATCAAAGTTGAGACAGCTCAGTAAAGAAAGATCCCATCAAACAGATTTCCCCAGCAGCCATGTTGCCTATTCCTACTGCAATTTATCTATAATATAGTATATTCTCCGAATCACTGGACATCTGTTTCAAATGTAGGCTTTGCAAAGAATATATAAGTTGTTGAATTGTCAGGCTGTATGCAGGCAAATGGCACGTGCGAGGTAATAGTTAATACAATAAAATGCTTTAGTTAGAGGAAATTTGACCCAATTTCCTGAAAGGAAAGGCAGCTTCTTCAAGCATGATTTTTATTTCCAATTTTGCATTTATTAGGGATGAAAGCATATTTTAAACACAGGGTAAATTATAGTTGCACCTTTCAACAAGGCATAGTAGTTGTTATATTGCAAATGATCTGTCTCATGGCCTAAATGAAACAATTTACAATATATTGGCTGATAAATAATTACCCTTCTTTGACTTGTGCATGCAAAACATTGTTAAGCATATTTTCAATATCAAGAAAAAATGATAATGAATATTGCAAATAGTTCAGGGAGACTGCAAACAGAAGAATCCTGACAAGTTCTTTGAGAATAAAGCCCCCCATTTTAGTGTAAAGTGCAACTATAGCATTTCATAATCAGAGAAATAAAACCCTCCTATTTCTGCAGAAAAACCCCTCAGTTTCTGAAAACTCTTCTATCATCTAAAATGAGTAGATGTTTCCCCTAGAATTCGCAGAGAATTCAGCTAGCTCAATATACTGAAAAATCCCAGAATTATTGTCTGACAGCTTAAGAAGACAGACATACACACACTGAGCTGAAAATCTTCATAGTTGCTAGTGAGAAGCCTACTTAACCTTCACTAAAAAAATTACTTTAGTGTTTTTTTCTGTTGAATGCAAGTATTTTTTATTACCTTTACTATATAATGACATTTTTACAGCAACACAAATAACTACAGATTGTTTGAAAAATAGTTTCAATCTTATCAAACAGTCATTGTGGTCTCTGGGGGAAAAAAAGTGGTATGGCCATATGGGCCACATTCTCAGTGCCATTATGCTCAGACAGAAAACCAGGCTATTTATTCAATTACTTTGATTTTTTAAGCTTTTAGAATTTATCCTCTCAAAAGAAGGCAATTATCATTAGAATCCATCCAAATACTATCTGCAATGAAATAATGTCACTGTGCTCACACCTATGGCCTCACTAGAACTGACAGATTCTCTTGAAGACAATGGAAGGAAGAAGGAATCTGTGAAGACATCTGGAAGCCACCACAGGAGCTCAAGTTGTACCTCACATCTCTGTTGTCTGTACAGGGAATTGAGAGCAGAAACAAAGGACACTTCAGGCAGGACTCAGGCTGCCTAGCCTTCCTTCTGCTGTGCTTACATACCTAACAGAGAAAATAAATCACTTTTCCAGCACACTGTGATGCCAAAAGTATCCCAAAAGCCTTTGTTCAGGGTCCTCCTCGTCTTGAGGAGGCTTGATCCTCCTAAACACACTTAAATCACATAGTGTTTTGAGTGGTGCAGTGAGGACTCTGGGTCAGAGCAAGGAGATCTGGACAAAGACATCTCATTTGGACAGAATGAAAAAGACAGCACGGTGCATATTTATGGAAAAATGTGTCTGGAAAAGAAAGAGATAATCCTAGGGGTGGAAATTGAAATATGAGGTCTCATCCCCTTCCACTAAGCTGCTCTTCTTTCCTTTTTTTCTGAGACATTGACCTAAGTTTCAGTTTTTGTTTTCCTTCTATCATTTGCAGCTCTGAGAAAGTCCCATAAACCAGCATTAGTGCTCTGGTGTGAAGATCAGCTCCAGAATTCATCTGACGACTCTGTCAATATACATACTATACAAAAATTAATGGGCAAGTTAGAAATTGTGTTAATTAGTTACCTAATTTGTGACTCTGCAAATAAGATGGACATTGTTTTTTGGGTTTTTATCGGCCTAAGGAACATGCAACATTTATTTATATTTGATCATGGAACACTACTGTGGGAATTGTTTGATGGCCTTTTTTATTGAACTGTGGTTGTTCTTCTGCAGTTTTTAGTGATTTTGGTATATGAATAATTTATTTCCTCTTTGGTTTAAACTTTAATGTCCAGATTTGCTCTGATAGCAATTATACATTTTGAATAATTATGAATTCTCAATGAGATTTCCTTTGTTCAGAAAGTCAATACAAGATCTGTTGCTCATGCCATTCCATTCACTACTTTAAATATCTATCATGCTGCATCCAAACACTACATTAACAAATAGCTTCTTACAAATCCATTGATTAAGGAATTCAATTTGCCAAGTCTCAGTTTTGCTTTCAAAAAATAACCTACATTTCAATGCAGCTCAAGAAATGGCATTGAAAATATGCATTATTTTGGCTGATTTGGCAGCATTTCTAGAATCTGTTTGCATTTCTTTGTCATGCTTTTGTGGCCATGGGTCTATACTCAGCACCCTACTGTGCTATTTTCTCAGTGAATCTTAGGCTTAGTGTGTCACAGCAAGGATTTGCCTATTTCACCCTTTCTAAAATAGACAAGATCTCCAAATTGAGATGAAGTTTATATATATGTAAAAAGGCTTATATTGGTAAACAATATTGTACTGTACTGCAGATTTTTACAGTAGAGTTTTGATGGCAAAACAAAATTTCCAAACACATCACAGATATTGCAACAAAACTTTCCAAAACAAAACAGCTTTTAGATTGAGGTGTATATGGTGTCATCAACATACTGATCAAATTAGTGTCTTTATCACCTGTTTGTTACATCCTGATTTTGAACAAATTTCTGCATTGGGCTTCCTTCTTTGTTTTGGCATAACAGCAGTAGCGTTATTAATAACATCATACTGTTTCAAAGGCTAAGACCTCTACAGCTTGCTAATGCCTTTTGTTCTTCCTGTTGTTGTTATTCTAGGGTCACTCATGGCTTCATTTGCTCTGAAAATCTTGGACCAGACTATTTTTTCGCTATGTTGATCTAAGTATGAGTAATTTTAAGCATGTGTGTGAAATGTAAGTGCAAAGAATATCAGCAAAATCTAGTATCATCACACAATTTTTTTCATTACTAACATTTTGTTATTCCATTAAAGACTTTTTGAGCCTTTTCTGGATGCACTTTGTTAGAGACATGTTAATATTATCCAAGATAATAATAAAAATTTAAAAAACTTGAAATTTTTTCCAAAGGCAAAGAAGAAGCAGTAATGAAGAGAAGAATGAATTGTCATCAAATGATTTCTGTATAAAGAATTCTAGTGGTAAGAAGATTAAAAAGAGACTGGATCCTCATACATGAGTGCCTATGAAAATATTAAAAAGCACCCCAGATATCTCAGCCTTTCCTCAGGGCTCTTAAGTAGATAAAACAACCTTGTACTGTCTCATAATGTAACATAACATAGCATAATGTAACATTACAGCTGAAAAATAAAAACAAGCTGTCATTAGAAATGATTGGTGATGGGATCTAAAAATGAAGGCATTTTCCTGGGAATAAAGGTAGAATCTTTCACACTTGAAATAACAACTGAATTAATTTCCAGAAGATATTGCCTAGTTCACCCTGAAGTCATGTGCTTCATTTGGAAATTGCTTGGTAAAAGTAATGTCCTGCCTTATGCAGAGAGTCAGACAAAATTATTAATATGGTCCTTTCTAGACTTAAAATCTATGAAAATTCCATTGACAATCTCATTGTGATTTGAAGGCACTCAACACACAGACATATGAAGGCATATTAAATAATGTAAAAGTGTCAATGTGCCTCCCTGGGAGGTAAAGCAGATCAAAATGCTCATCTTTTGGTCTTAAGTGATATGCTGGTGAAATGCAGACCATGGTTAATTCCTAAGACAGCCATGTGTAGGAATAGATCTTGACTTTTCTCAGAGATTGCACAGAATCCTGTTGCTACAGTTAAAAACACTACTATTTGTTGACCTCAAGTGCAGCTGATTTTTAAAAATTGCTTGGTTTTCCTTGTCAGGTCTTACTGTCATCATGTAATGACAGGGAAAACTAATGGAAGGCTGGTTGCCTTCAATACTTATTTCTGTGCATTTCTACTCATTTACCTTCCGTAAATGAGAAAAGTTTTGATTTCTTTCAGCTAGATTCTTATCAGTTGATAACTTTGGACATGCTCACTTTAAAGATGGTGCAATGATTCTTTAATATTTTCACTCTGCAATTTCTGCTCTAAACTTTTGATTTTTTTTTTCTTCTAGCGGGTTATACAGTTATGAGAATTTTTAAAAATCCAGTTGCTCACTTAACTAATACTTACTGAGCAGGACTTCATCATTAGTTCTGAGATTGGAAGAATGCCTTCTATTGTAACAATTTGTGGAAATAAAAAGTGCTTGGGTAATAAATTTCACCAACAACCCAATTAACAACAACTTCACTTCTAAAACACCTCAGCTGTAAAATTTGACCCTTGGAATGTTCATCAGGTTCTGGATGGAGAAGTGGAAAGTGTGACAGAAGAAAATGCTGTTTTCCCACATCTTGAATTGACACTTCACTTGAAAAATTAATTTTAATTTTATAATTTAGTGAAACCTCTATCAGAAAATGGCCTCAGAGTCTCCATTTGCACTGTGCTTTAAACTGTAAGATATTTGAGTCAGTGACTTTTTAAACTGTTTGTATATGGGTAGTGTTAATAAATTATAATTTTACAGATCTCTTCTAATACCATGCATTTATTTCTGTTTCTGATTAGAAATGAAGGTAGAATTAATAAGAAAGTATTAAAATGCAAAACAAAGCTAGTTTAAATGTGAAGGTAACAAAGCTTAATACTTTTGCATGATGCACGTGTACTGTATGTGTTTCCTAAAAATGATTAAATATTCACAGCACACACTTTAAATTTTGCCTAGATTCTGAAAATTTAAGTGCTAAGCCTCACCTCCAGTTCACCTTCTTTTGCTGATTCCTATTACAGTAAATGGCATTTTCACGCATCTCAGTAATTTTCAAAGGTCATTTTATTGGCTCGAAATACATGTATTACAGAAATAGATTATGTAATCCATTTGCATTTCTTCTGTAGGTAATAAGAGTCCCAGTTACTTACACTTCACTTAAAATGCATATGTATGGCATAGCAAATGATTAGGCCAAGATCTTCAATTAGGCATATATGAAATATATCTCATTACCAAAGTCTATTAGGATTTTTTGAGACAGCTTGATGAATGGTGGCAGAGAAAAGAAAAAATGTGGCAGCTACAACAATAAGAGCAAAAAAATAATTTGTATTACATTTTCTTTTATCTGCCATAGGTGCAATATTGTGAGATCCTTTGCAATTTCCGGCTACTGCTTCATGGTAGAATTAGTCCTTTTTTTAAAGCATTCCACATTAAGTCTTTTGGCTTAATAACTATTAAAGCAGACATTTGAAATATAGTAATTTTTGAGGAGAAGTATACTTATATCTCATGGGAATCTAAGGATATTTTTTGGAAAGGTAACACATATTTAAATCCCTGATATAATGCCAAGAGCAATGAGAATGAGAAAACAATAGTTAACATTTCTCTTCTTTGTTTTGCAAACTTTTCCCTGCTAGAGGGCTTGACTTTTTATCTTCCAACTGTTTATTATGTTGACTGTTATTATAAAATTTCACTAAAAAACCACTAGGTACTTGTCAGTTGTCATTTATTAATGTAGTAAAATAATGGTGGATAAAATCCCCATTGCTTATAGTAAATTAAGGAAGATCCATAAGGAACATTATTTTCTTCTTTCTGTACAACAGTGAAGATTATATTTTGTATAAATATTCTTTAGGAGTTGAGTTTTACTTAAACTCTTCATCATTGGATTAATCCAAGCTCTTAGGCAGAGATTTGATTTCAATTTTTCATTAGTCTGTTGTTTAGAAGTAAATATAAGCATATGCTCAAGTGCTGTAATGTGCTGGAATTCTACTTGCTGGGTTTCATGCTGCTAAGTGGAAGCAATCACATGAGATTTGTGGATGTAGTTGACATGTTCAAATTGCAATAGACATTTTTTAATGGGAAGTTGAGCTGGAACATTGTTTCCTTTGCTTCTAGACACTTTTCAAACTCTTGGAGGATTTCTTGTTGCTGGCATTCTTTATTTGTATTGTAGTTCTACTGGCTACAAAAGGCACTTTGACTCCTTTTGTGTCTTTTCCTTGAACAGGGTTTTTACACTACTGGAATAGAAAATGCAAAATAAGCCAGAGATTTCAGTAAAGTCTGTCTGGGCTCTGTGCTTTGGGTTTTTTCATTCTATACTAAAAAAAAAAAAAAAAAAAAAAAAAAGGGGGGAAAATTAATATAAAAAGAATGGAACAGATTTACAGAAAGAAAGACAGTTCTTAATGCATTATAGTTGAATTTTTTTTTAAGTGCCCACTGGGAAAGTTCACGAACTAGCAACATAACAAGTCCAGCTTGGACTTATTCATATTTAATGGGACCAACTTCAGAAGAGTTGATGAAGCGTTTATGTAAACCCCTCAGGCAGCTCATAATTGGCTATGTTAAATGAATCTGAATATATTTTGAAGAGACAATAAATACTCAATGCCTTGAAAATATCTGGCTGAACTTGTGAAAAATCACAAGGGTATTTTTAGAAGTTTGTGTTGCTGCAGTATGATTACTGTAAAACCTTAGCATAATTATAATGAAAATCACTGCTATGAGCAGGGGAACTCATTTAGCTGAGCTCCAAGCTGTGGGGAAGTGAGCTGAGACCTATATAGGCCTCAGCACTTACAGTCATTGGCTATATGTTGCTTCCTGAACTTTTAAAATGTTTTTACTTAGAAAATAGAATTAAAATATCAATAATCAAGGGAGGAGGGACCAGGATCTAAGACTTCTCCCTGATGAGTATCAAATCAGCAGATTTAATTCATATTTCTTGCTCTTGTGCTCTTGTGTGTCTTATCAGTAGGCTAAATAATGATACTCTTTTCAAACACATTTCTTGCTCTCCTGACTATGTAACTGGAACAGGTTGTCCAGAGAGGTTGTGGATTCCCCATCCCTGGAATTGTTCAAGGCCAGGATGGATGGGTCTTTGAGCTACCTGGTCTAGTAGAAGGTGTTCATTCTCATGGCAGGGACATTAGAACTGGGTGATATTTGAGGTCCCTTCCCACCCAAACCATAATGTGATTCTATGATGTCTTAAAAGGCCTTGTCCATCAGGTCACTGCACAAAATAGGGCTCTCAGCTCAAGGAGAAGAAAACATGCAGTGTGTGTTTCATCTCAAATTCTGCTGAACCTAAATTCAGAGGATTACATCTAAGTGCATTTTCCCAAGCTTCTTTGCAAACAGTGAGGAAAAAAAAAGCACACTTTCAGAGAGCAATTTGTCATGGGTGAGTTACACCCATGTGAAAATTAGTGTAATTTTCACTTCTTTAGTTATAAAAGCAACCCCTGTGACTAATTCAGATATGGATATGCAGATTTGACCAATGTTTGATTATTGTTATGGGGAGCCTTGCATGTCTAAGCTCCAGAGAAGTATAAAAGTGTTAAACAGGTAAACTTTCTGCTGCATTTCCAGAACTCCCTAAATCATTACTGTCAAGATAAATACCTAGATTTTGTTCTGTACAGCACGGCCCTTGAAATTTGAATTAGACAGTACTTTGCAAACTTGTCTATTTATTGTGAGTTTCAGGTATTTGAAAAGTTCCGTTCAGTACTGCAGTTTTTCAATGTGATGGGCATCTAAAGAATAATAATGCTATTATATGAGTGCAACTGAAGGAAAAGTCTTATCAGTAGACGCTGCTGCTTTAATGAAATAGAATAACACTGAATAACAAGCTGTTTCTGTTTTAAAGAACTGGTAAACCTGTAAATTTTAGAGAATATTTGATGAAAGCTGATCTCCAAATCATGAATAACACCACCTGTTTGTTTTGAGTTCTGCCTTCCCGATTTTGGTCCTTGCTTTTCTACATACCATGAGTGCTCCAGGTGCAATGCAGTGGGGAACCAAAAGTATAACTTTAATATCAAAAAATTTTATTATGTTAGGAGATTTAAACTTCACAATACTATGAAGAACCAGGAACAGAGAAAGTATGATTTGGTAATTTGAGAGCAGGTAATAATCTATTTATTATAATGACCTGATCTAACCTAACGATTGCAATTGGTCAAGCATCTTGTATTTTCTTTCCTTTTCCATATATTTTAAAATTTGTCCTCTTGATTACGACCATTCCCTCCATTTAAGAGTTAGGTTGTGATTTAGCAAATCCACACAATCATGCTGCAAATATACTAGAGTTTTCCACACAGCAGGCAAAATTAAGGAAAAGCTGATTAGAAGTGTTTATCAAAGTGTTTAAGGTTTTGTTACCTGCTGTACAGCCTATAATCACTATCTAGCACTTAGGAGAGAAAAGAAAAGATGGACTGCTTGTACAATTTACTAAGTCATTTGAGCTGCTGTACAACTGTTATTTTCTGATTAATGTAACTGCTGAAGCAGGGTACATATAGATGATTATGAGCTTCATGCATTAAATAATTATCAGGCTTTTCAGTGTGAATAAAATCTTAACATGATTTATGAATAAAACTATTTCAACAGGAATAGCACAAGCTTAGATCATGATTTGAGCCTGGTACTCCTTAAGGGTTCTGTCATTGATTTTGAGAAGTGTTAATGGAAGGTGCAAACTCACCATCCATTTCTGGAAGACGCCTCTTGATCTCGCTGGACTGCCAAGCCTGAGCTCAGTGACAGGGGTTTCACATGTAATAGCTAACTGCCCTTCCAGTTCAGTTCAGTGGGGGATAGTAATAATTTATATTTTTTGCTTTATTTATTAACCTCCATAACTTCAGGGTGGGCTCAGTAAAGGGATTTAGGTGCTAAAGTAGCTCTTAAACAGAAATAAGAAAAATAAATTACTATATTAAAAATAATTCAATCTCAGATCCTTTCCAAAGGCACCCTTGCCTAAAGTGCAGTGGTGGGATTTTGAGTTTGGTGGGTTTGGGATTTTTTAGCATTAGTTCCACAGGCTTCTAAAAATCTGCCCTTAGTTTTAATCATGGTGGACAGGTCATTACCAATCACTGCAGCTATTCAGGATTTGTGAGTTCATCTACCTTTATTATCCAAAAGGTTAAATTCAGAGAGATTTCTTGGATCAAATTGCTACCACTGCTTTCCTTATGAAAGTTGACCAAAGAGCTGCCAGCTCAATTTTAAAAGTAACTTAGCAATTAAAGCACAAATCAGTAAACAAAGGCCCTGAATTTAAGTTCTGCCTCAGCCTGGAGTGATCAAAACCCATAGCGTTGACCTCCATGCATATGTCGTTCTCTCACTACTTCAAGACTAGTTATTACTCAGGTCTTCTGTGAAGTCTGTCCGCATTCAAAGTGGAATCAAAGTACTAACAGCTCCAGGAAGAGTCTTCAGGAGTGAGAGTGGGACACAGGCTGGATCACAGAGAATCAAAGATGCCTTGTATGCATTTATTTCAGAGTGCCCTTGAACAGAACTCATACCACGGTATGTTCTGAAATCATCCTGCTTCCTTTTTTCTCCTGCTTCCCTTGGTACCCTAATGAGTCGTGAGGTGCTCTGTGCATCTTGAACAAGTTTCAGAAGAAGGAATGGAGGCTACAGATTAAGAGCATTAGACCAATAATGTGGAGGACGGGCATCAAATACATTGTCGTCATAAATTAACTGGCCTGACAGATGGAGCACTGATTGTGATACAAACTGACTTTTAGCAAAGTTTGCAACACACCTCCAAGTGACATTTTCATAAACAAAGTGGACAAGTATGTTTTGCTTAAAAACATAGCTAGGTGAACACATGTTGTGGTGGTAAACTGCTTCTGGAGGAAGTGTCACATGTTTACTGGCCACCACAAAGAAACTTCAGGAGAAATCTTGCAGAAGTCTGTTCTGGATCTAAATTTGTTTGATGTTTTCATTAACGGATCAGGTGATGGAGTGAGGAATAGGGTGCATTCTGCTGATAAATCAGGCTTAGAATAGCTGCCCTGTGGAGAGAGATGAGAATTCGAAACAGTCTTAATAAACTGAAGGGATGATTTCATTGAAAGAAGATGAGATCCAAGAAAAAGAGATGAAATATGAATTAAAAGAAGCTGAATTAGAAAATTGAGACAAACTGACTAAGCAGAAATATTACAGAAAGGGATCTTGATGTTGCATTCTGACACAAAAAAGTGATCTTTTTTCAAAATTGAAAGGGAATATTTTAGTATATCTTAGAAAGGGTGGGGTATTGAAGATATAGATGGTTCTAGATTGACAAAGATTTTTTAAGTCTTTTTTTGGGGGGGCAAAACACATTTGGTGAAAGATATAATTTGGAAAGAACACAGAAGGTAACAAATATAATAGGAAATTTCAAGATGAGTTGAAAGAATTGGTTTGTTTGTCCTTAAAAAAGAAGACTTAAGAGAAATGTTAACCCACCATGTGAAAGAGATACTGGAAGAGAACTACATACCTTTCTGAGAAAATTAGTTAGGCTAAATATTGATAGAAATTTTAGAGCATGGAATTGAACATTAAAAAAATATGGAATGTCATTCACTGGAAGTGAACTTAACCAGAGCAGATAAGAGGTTTACTGTGGCTAGTGGGCATGCACACACCCGCCCCAGAGCAGAGGTCAAGATTGCATCTACATGTACATCATTATACTGTTGGATGCTAAATAAATTATTGTTTGTAAGATGACTTGAAATTGCAATTTAAATAGCTTAATGTAGTCCTACATACTAAAAGTCTACAACTTTCTGCAGAAAAAAGATTGCTTTGGTGAAGAGCCAACGATATCCTTATCACTAGAATGCAAGTACAGGAAAAAGGGTGAGTTCTATTAGCTCTGCTGAGTATCTAGCTTTGCAGATATGTAGGCAGAAAAAATTTAGGTCTCAGCAGTTTGTTCAGCATACACACATTACTGATATATAGTTTATGGTACTGATATTTAAGCAAAAGACAGTCTGGTTAATTGGGGAATACACATAAAATACGGTAATAGCTTTGGTTGGATCTTTTGGACTGGATATTAGCATTATTTTGGAATCAGCTGTTTTGGTTAATAGCCTGTAACATTAAATTGCAATAAGAATACCACCATGGTGAAGATGCTGTAAAGCTGGTGTATATTTAAGTGAATCTTTTGTTTAGCCAGTAAGGAAAGATATTAATGAAAACATTAACAAATATTATTTGAAAATGAATTCAAAATTGAAGTATAAATTTAAAAAACCCAGAGATTTAACAAGCATATTAGAAGCACAATACTTCAGAGGATGGTATTTGAGGCCAGGATGTCTTCTGAATTGGGCCAAATAAAGATCATTTGAGCGTGGAACCAGACAGTAAGCTTCTGACAGATTTTGCTCTGTGAAAGTACTTTATTTCAATACTATCAATAGATGATCATAGTGTATTTGTCAGATTCTGCTAAAATAAACCTCCAGCTTCCTGCAATCATTTCAGAGTGACTGGACAGAGTCAAACTCAGCACATGCCAGGCGTGTTGAACAGACCTCATTTCATCTAACCTAACAATCAACTCAGACATTTCAGAGAATCATCACATGCTTCTGTTTATGGTCCTTGCTGCAGAGAAAGATTACATCCATTTATGTAGTTTAAAACAAATCAACATCAAAGTGCTTTATTGATTTATAAATGACACACAAATAGCTGACAATCAGTGAACTACAGGTTCAGGATCAGTATCAGTAATATGACAGATAGACCCAAATTATGAATCAGAAATGTTAATAAACATGCACAATTATTTGAATGTGCTTTTGTAACTAACACTGAATGGTTCTAGTACATATACATGTCCATCCACACATCCATACACATCACAGGGGTCATCACAGGCACACTGCTCTCCCTATCCTCTCCTGGCATGCCATGTGGGTATCACCTTGCAGTCCCTGGGAAGATGCAGGTGCCATTTTTCACCCAACAGCCCTGCTCTGTGCTCATTGCAGGTAGAAAGCCTCACCAAGAATTGACCTGGTAGCAATATAGTATATGCACTGCCAGGACAAGTTCCTTAGCCAGGCAGTAAGGTTTAAAGAGCAATAAGCCTTTCTGAGTCAGTCCAGCTGGAGCTGGATAAAATCTAATAAATTTTCTAGGCTGTTTCTCTTCTAGCACTGAAACACTCCCCAAGGTACACTGCTGTATTTTCCAGACTTAGTCCAGTATACTTTTATGTGCATCAGGCAGTGTACCTTCTTGCCATATTTTGTTTATTTTTTTATGTCTGGTTTGCATTCAAGTACCAATATAAAATGAAGATAATATCTCTTTCCTGAAAGCTCCTGGTAAAGCCTTCTATTCTCAGGTGTCCCTTTGAGATGAATATGAAACACAATCCGACAGTGAAACGAATGCCATGAATAGCCTTTACCTAATGTGCAACCTTGGTGTTAGATGAAGGAAGTGCCTGCTGGCAACAGGCTGTGGGTACAGGGGCAGCATCTGAACAAACCTGGAGAGAACACGTCTAACAGTTACGTATTTCTGACTATGATTCATGCAAAACCAATTCTAGTACCAGCATTAAGAATGATCTACCTAAAAGTACCTGGGGGACAAATGCAGAAATAAAATAGCAGTTGACAAGTAGAAATAAAAACATTGAAGAAATTATGCTCATGATTGCATATGAAGCTCTTCTAACTGGATGTAAAATGCAGATAATTGCCCAGGCAGAACCTTTCTGTGTACTCGGAGCCTCCTCCAGGCACTGCTTTACATGCAGTAAAACACAGACTTTGGCTTTTTGTTCCTCATTGGCAGCTGCTGCATGATGAAATGTTCCAAACTTGCTCTAAGAGAGCTTCAAATCAGAAGAACCTACTCTAACTGAAGTTAACTAGAAAATCAGCTTTGGATTTCAAAGACAGCAGGGTAAGTTTGGAAAATGTTGAGACTTAAGTGAACACAATTTTGGCAAAGTATTTGCTAATCTCTGATGAGACTTGATGCCGTTTGAGCTTTATGATCTATTACAGAAGACCGACCATTACAAATTAAAAGTCCTGCAAACCACCTACTTATTTTCCTTTTTCTATTTTTTTTTTCTGAAAAGTAAATGCTTATCCTATTATGTTTTTTTAATTCATGAGTAGCGATCTCAGTTTCCTTCTCTATTAAAAAATCAGCAGGGTGTCACTGCAAGTTCTGAGCTGATTCAGATAAAAATGCTGATTTTTTTCTATGAAATGAATATTCTCTGAGTATTTGCCTTGGGATTATATTACTAAACAGTGAAATTAAAGGAAAAGCCAACGTAATTCTTTGTTTCTCCTTTACTTTTTAAAAATTTCTGTCTAAGGAAAAAGGCTTAAAGTAATCAAGCAGTTTGTTTTCAAAATAGACATAATCCATTTCTTTAAAAAAAACAAAACAAAAAAACCAAACCAAAACAAAATCCAAATTAATTTGATTCTCAAATCCTCCCCTCTTCCCCTAGCCCCAAAGTCCCTCATAAAACCCCAGAGGAAGGCACAAAGGGTATAGGCATTACTGCAATACAATTTTTCTTGGTCTTTATCAACTGACAAAACCAAAGTCTAATAGAACTGGAAATGGAGCTGTCCCTTTAGACACAGAATCACAGAAATACAGAATGGGTAAGGTTGCAACAATGGGTTGTCATCTGTTCCAGCCTCCCTGCTCAAGCAGGGTCAGCCTATAGCACATATTACAGGATTGCATCCAGATGGTTTGGTTCTTGAATATCTCCAGTGAGGGAGACTCTACACCCTCTCTGGGCAACCTGTTCCTGTAAAGAAGTTCTTCCTCATATTCAGATGCATGCATCCCATGCATCAGTTTCTGCCCATTGTCCTATTTCTGCCTCTTGTCCTATTGCTTAGCATCACTAAAAACCTGGCTCCATCCTTTTGACAGAATCACAGAATCACTGAGGTTGGAAAAAACCTCTGAGATCATTGAGTCACACCTTTAAACCTTCACCACCTTGTCAGTTGGACCATAGCACTAACTGCCATGTCCAGTCATTTCTCAAACGCTTACAGGGATGGTGACTCCATCACCACTTGTGCAGCTCATTCCAATGCTTAACCACTCTTTAAGTGAAAAAATTCTTCCTGATGTCCAACGCAAACCTCCCCTGTTGCAGCTTGAGTCAATTTCCTCTTGTCCTGTCACCAGTTGCCTGAGAGTACCCACCTGGGACTCACCCCCATGTGGCTACACCCTCCTTTCAGGGAGTTGTGGAGAGCAATAAGGTCTCCCCTGAGCTTCCTTTACTCCAGGATAAACAATCCCAGCTCCCTCAGCTGCTCCTCATAGGACTTACCCTCTGGACTTTTCACCAGCCCTGTTGCCCTTCTCCAGACACACTCCAGCACCTCAGTGTCTAGTCATGAGTGGCCCAGAACTGGACACAGTGCTCCACGTCCAGCCTCACCAATGTCAGCTGCAGGAGGACAATCACTTCAATCGCTCTGCTGGCCACACTATTTCTGATCCAAGCCAGGATGCCATTGGCCTTGGCCACCTGGGCACTCACTGGCTCAGGTTCATCTGCTGTCAACCAGCACTCCTGGTCCTTTTCCACTGGGCAGCTTTCCAGCTACTCTGTTCCCAGCTGCAGGGGGTTGTTGTGACCCAAGTGCAGGACCTGGCATTTGATCTTCAACCTCATACCGTTGGCTTCACCCCATCTATCCAGCCTGTCCAGATCACTCTGCAGAGCCTTCCTACTCCCAGCAGATCAGCTCTCTCACCCAGCTTGTTGTCATTTGAAAACTCACTGAGAGTGCACTCGAACCCCTCATCCAGATCATCAATAAAGATATTAAACAGGACTGGCCCCTTGGTGAACCCCACTAGTGATGCTCTCTCTTCAGATATAGATACATTGATAAAGTTCCCTTTCAGTCCTCCCTTCTCAAGGCTGAACAGGCCCATCTCTCTTAGCCTTTCTTTGTAAAAATAGATGCTCCCTTAGTCATCTTTGACACCCTCTTCTGGACCTGCTCCAGGAGCTCCTTGTCTCTATTGTACTGAGGAGCTCAGAACTGGACACAGAACTCCAATATTGGGCCCAGTACTGAACCTTGGGGGACACCACTAGTGTCTCAGACTAAACTCTATGCAACTGATTACAACCCTCTGGGATCTTATTTGTTGAATATTTTATACTTGTTCAGCATGTTTAATTTAAGGCAACATGGGTGGAATGAATCAAATCTCTAAACCAGGGATTCAAAAAAGGGATTGGAAAGAACGATTTTCTGCCTTATGTAAAATCCCCAGCAGCTTAGAAATTCAGTAGTAAGACTCTGCTTTTCAACACCTAACTTTCTACACTGATTTGTATTGTATTTGGAGGAATAAAATGGGAGTAAAGTCAAGTTCCATAAATGGGAACTAAATTTAGCATGAAATGTTCTGCAACAGGAACACTGATACTGTAATTAATTTCAAATATACAAAGTTGGAAATCAAAATTACTGAATAAATATAAATAATACTGTAGTATGAAAAAAAATCTGTTTACATTAATAAAACAATCCTTACTTATTATTATTTATTATATAAAGATTGTATGATTGATACCAGTAGACTTCTTTCTGTCTTTCTGTGGTTTGAAAACCAGTGCAATTCTGCAGCCTCCCAGGGTCAGATCACAGGTTTTTCTAGTCCAATAGCTAGTCTGTAGCAGTAGCAACCAGAAAAATCTTATAGAAAGATTAAGTGAAAATGGAAAATATTATAAAGCAATTTTCTTTTTATATCCTATCAGTTTCTGACAATCATGAGGATTAAGAACTTCTGAGCTGCAGGTTAGGCACAAGACTCATTTTTAATAGCTGCTGACGGACTTTTCCCCATATACCAAACTAATCCCTTTTTCAATTCAACAAAGCCTTTTGTGACATTCTTTTGTCTGAATTGAGCCTGTTATCAAATAATTTCACTGGTTATGACCAGTTTTCTGTAGCATAGGAAGTAGTGAATAATCATACCCCATTCCTCTCTCTTACCCACACGAGACAGTGATGTCCTGTTTCAATTGTCTCTTATCCAATAAGGACACCTAATCTATTCAGTTTTTCCTATATGGAAATGTTTTGAATTGCTGTTCTTGGTCATTGTCTAGTTTTTCTGTATACTTTCTAAGATGGGAGAGTAGTAGTTTTCAAGGGGTAGAATTGGTATTTCCTAGGGAAGATGGTGTATGTGTTTACAAATTAGGTGTTTAATCACATTTTGTCATCTGAGTGCCTCTTTAATTTGTGGAGACACATTAGCATCTCTAGAATTGTATCACTTGGACATTTTTAAGTGAGGGGACTTACTGCATTTATTTTGCACTTTTTTTTTTCTTAATGTGGCAAAAGTTGAGCAAACTAATTTACATCCCATGTAAAATATATTTATGCAACCGACACGATGAATAAATTCTGGTCTGGTTTCAGTGGTTTTATTAATACCATCTACATTTACCTTGTCTTTTGAAAACTACCAAGTGTTGAGCAATTTCCAGCAGAATGAGCAACAAAGGTCTGCTAATTTCTATAATTCATTCTTGTTGAGATTTTGTTTGGTTCACCTGAAAACAAAACAACAAATGAATGCAGTGCCAGATATAATTGTATGTCTGAAACTGGAAACTGAAATCAAGATTTCTTTGTAGTATCCACCAGAAAAACCTTATCAAAATCACTAAATGCATTCTATAATATTTTATGACAACAAATAATCCTGACAATAATTTTGTGTAAATTTTTGTATGTATTCATAAGAATATTTTATTTCTGTACTGAATTTCATATCAGTAATTACTTGGTTTTGTCAAGTATTTAGCAGTTCTAAAAGTATCCAGTTTAGATTTGTGCTTACTGTAATTATATATCTCAAAACAAGAGCAGCAATAAGTAAGGAATTCTAGAAGCACGACAAGCAAGAATACAAGCTCTATTCTCTCTTATATTGTCACAACAATATTCGTATAAAATCCTTATCAGAAAAATGTTAGTTCCTTCCTTTTAAAGATAGTTTGAAGGAATTTGCATGGCTTGCTGACAAGCTTGTCTGCAGCCTTATATGATATTTTTTACAGAGCAAGTGAGCAGCATCTAAGGGACAATTTCTGGAAGCATGAGAGGGCTTAGTGATCTATACCTTTCAAACTTAAGACTCTGTGCTTATGTGGACACATTTCTCTTTCCTCTGCATTGATTTAAGGAGCAGCCACTGAAGAGTAAGGCTTTTGAATTATGTTCTGTCTGAGTGGTCTTTGGATACTAAAGGACTCTGTAAAGGATTCCATGATCATCTAATCTAGTCCTCTGAATTGAAGTCAGTGTGAGTTTGCTGCTGGATTTTATGAAGAAGGGATGTTTCAGAGAAAAGAAACATTATTGTATTCACATGTAATTTGGTTTGGGGGAGTAGAATCTTGGACAAAAATAGTACGTGAAATTTCTAAATACTTTTAGATTAATGTGAACTATAATCAAACTTCTAATGCATTACCTTTTTGGTTTTTGGAGAAATAATCTTTACAAGTAAATGTAATTTTGTCAGAAAAAAGGATTAGGGATGAAGGAGGCTAGACCAGGAGTACACAACTAACATAATTTTGTTGTCAGCATTATTTTTTTAAAGGGAAATTATAAGAATGAAATTGAAGGTTTTTGAAACAAATGACTGACAAACAAATTAATTATGCTGTATTAATGGAAAGAAAGTTTCTGTGCATATGGACCCTTTAATATGACATTTGAGTTTTAGGGTCAGTCTCACCATGATGGGTTGAAAGGAGGTTTTTATTTCTATAGCATTTTTTATAACAAGGCATTTTCTGATGAGGATTCCATGTTAAAGTAAAATAATCAAGAAAGAAAATTAAAGAAACTCAAAGGGACTATTATATCTTTTATGTAATGAGAAAAGAGTCATTAGTTTGAGAATTTACAATGATTCAGATACAGTTTTCTTTTTCTTTAAGAGACTGGACACGAGCATAGTCATTTCTCAGAGAGCATTGGGAGGTTCCATGGGTGAAGGAATTTAGAGCATGCTATACCTTTAAAGGCAGATGAAAAGCTTTCCTGATCTTTGGGTATGAACTGGAGAAGGACAGCTTATTCATTTCCAATCTGAAAGATATTTTATGAAGTAAAAAATTTGAAATGTATCCAAAGAAGACAGTGCAAAGATCAAAAGTGAGGGAGATGTCAAAAAAGAAACTTTCTGAAAGACAAGATCTATTGTCTTTTAAGACAAAATTAGAATATGTGTAGTTTTAAAGGACTGTGAAACATTCTGTATAGGTTTAAGCTATACTATTAAATGCTGGTCATTTATAAAAAGAATGCAAAATAACATTTCCCTCTTTCATTTCAGGAATCCTTGATTTTACACTCTGAAGTTTTTCCCATTATCACCCAAATGATCTATCAACCATCCATCTGTAGGCATATATCAGATTCCCATGCCGAATTTGGTCACTCTTTTGCAACTGTTGATGCAGAATGCTCATCTAATTTTGGAATTGAGGTATGATGCCCATTATGGCACCAGTAACAGGACATAATCCTCACTCATTTTCAACATGACCTTTTCAATGTTTATGAAGATATTTTCAATGTGGTTTTTTTTGTGATTTTGATCATGAACTGAAGTCAATTAGATTTGTCTTGGCAGAACTCCAAACTGCTGGATATATATCACTATCCATGAGCAATTGCTTATGCATTGCAGTGAATACAAATCTCTTTGTCTGTCTTCTATGATTTTCTCACCTATCTGACTGGAGATATGCTTTTACCACTCTGTCATAGGTTAGCAAGCATAGTCCCGGAAGGGACGTCCTTGCTAAGGGGTGCTTACAGTTTCCTCTGGGAACTGATAGAACCTATCAGCTGGCCAGTTTGAATATGGACAATTCTCTAAGCCACTTAAAGTTGTGATCACCTCTGTGATCCACATTTAAGAATAGGCAAACTCCCCCTCCAAGCTCTCTCTCATTTCCGGCGCTGGGACAAGTGGCTGCAGGCCCCGTGTGGGGGCCAGCGGGCCCGGCCAGGCCCTGCCTGGGCCAGGCCGGGCCGGGCCACGGCCATCCTGAAGCCATGGACCTGTTCCAGCTGTGGAACCCCCCCCACTGCCTTGCCGTGGGCAGCCGGAGCGGCTCGGCTCTCCCCCCTCTCCACTGCGATAAGAAAAATACAACATTCCAGCTGCAAAGCTGCAAGGCCGAGGTGAGATTAACCCTTTTTATTGCTGTGAAGAGCTGAAAACCTGAGGGAAGAGAGAGAGGAGATGCTTAAAGCTGAAAGTCTGTTGTGAAGCTATGATATATCAGAGTATCCTGTTGTAATTTCATGAAGATATGGGGGGTGGAGTGTTCAACTCGTGAGCAAAAGCACCTGCGCTGAGATAGGCAGATGCTGACGCAGCTGTAATTTCATGAGAAGTTTGGACAGGGAGAGATGAACCAGATGAGGACTTTTGCTCCAAACAGGAAAGGAGAAAACCTCAGTCCGTAGAGATGAACCAGATGAGGACTTTTGCTCCAAATGGGAAAGGAGAAAACCTCAGTTCCTAGAGATGCTCCCAGAGATAGTCCTAACGATGAAGATGATGAAGACCCTTTGCTCCCAGGGAAGGAGAAGGGCCTCTGTTTTTGTTTCTGAACGGCTCAACCTTAAAATTGTACCCCAGAAAACTTCAAGAGTGGACCCTCGAAAGCAGTTGCGGGAAAAGCTGCAAGTCGGGGGAAAGGACTCACATGCAGGCAGAGAGACTCCTCTTCCTAAATGGACTGAACAATATTTGGAAGTGGGTGGCTGTCTCGTTGTGATAATGTTTTCATAGGATGAGCAAGAAGAGACTTCTCTTTCTAAATGGACTGAACAAGGTTATTATGGAAGTGGTAAACAGACTGAACATCTTAAGGGTTGTCTTTTCACATTGTCAGTGGGAGAAGGGAGGAAGGTGGGGGGAGGAGGAGAATTCTGAAGGTGGTATAATTTTTTTTCCTTCTTCTTTTAGGTCTGTTAATAAACTTCTTTATATTCTTCCAAGTTTGGTGCCTGTTTTGCATTTCTCCTAACTCTTATCTCACAGCAGATAAACAGTAATGAGTATTTTGGACCAAACCACTACACACTCTTACCTTGTGCTAAATACGGCAGCATTGTTCATCCTAAGCATTTTTAAAGCATTTCTTAATACCAAGTTTCTATCACATAAAGCTTCAGTTATTGAGCAATGGTGTCTTTGCATTGCTGAACTGGCAAAATGCAAATTAAAGTGTTGTTGTTTGTGTTGTTGTAGATATTAAGAATAAAGATAGCTGCCTTTAGAAAACGAATACAGCAGAAACCAGGAGAGAGATCGTTTATATAGATATGAAATGGTCTACGGGAAAAAACCTGCTACATAGTGACTACAAAATTCCCAGATGAGTATTGAGTCTTATTGGTGGTAAAGGTCTGGAGAACAGAAAATTCTAAGTATGAAATCCATCGTTTGATTTTTCTCTTGTTTGTTTTTTGGTGCATTTTCTTTTTTTTTTTTTCCCTTTGGTTTGGTGTTGGCTTCGTTTTTCTGTTTCATATAACACTATTAAATGGGTTGATATGAAATACCTCAGCTAGGCATTGGCCACCTCTGAGACTCTTTCACAGTACGTAGTCAGGCATTATAAAAATGGCTTTAGTATTGGACTCATAAAGCTTCTGACACAAATGTACACTTGCTTCTTTTGAAGGCTATGTATATTGGTATGCATATATGTCCTAGCTTTGTGCTATTACGTGGAATATGGTACCTCATATGTGGATAACAGAGAAAATAGATACATATCATATTTGAGGTCTGGAAAAAAGAAAAAAGAATCGTACCTTACAAGACTCAAGACAGTACTATTAAATGGAGAATAAATAAATCAACAGATATATTAGATATATTAATAGAATTCCAAAACTTGTCAGACATCCTTGCATCTTGTATAATTATTGTGAGAAACTGGAATTTCTGTAGCAGTCTACTGGGACAAGAGAAAACAAAAAAATCAGCACTGTAGCAAACGTGACACCATTGCAATGTATTATGCTTCTCACTACCTAACATACTCAAAGAAGACTTACTCAACAAAGACAGTAATTTAAGATGTTCTGAAATACACCATATAAAAAAAAAGGAAAACATTGAACAGTACTGAACTGCTTTCATGTGTTTAAAATATGCAAAGTGATGCCAAAGAGATCTTCTGCGCAGGTGTCTAGATCAGTCAGATATCTAGAGCTCTTTTATCATCAACACAAAGGAAGAAACACTGTAAGAATCCAGCCTATCACACCTAATTTAGAAATTTATTTTAAGAAGGATGAAGTTAATTGTGTACAAGTCTACTTGATTTCACTGACCACAAGGAAATTCGCTCAGCTGCAAGCATCTACATGGCAGATATCCAGGTTTAGTTACCCAAATGCCATTGGAATTTTTGCATTTTGTTTTTTTTTATTCTGCAAAATTAATATGTTATAAAATAAAATATTTTATTTGTTCAGATTCTTTTTCATAATTTCTCAATCTTCCAATCAGTTGAAAACATTTGTATTATAATCAAATTTCTAGCTGACAGTTTAATATATTTCAAGCCTATGGGAGATTTTGTATTGAGAGAAATTCTAGCCAGATTTTTGAGCAGTTTAAATTCATGCTTTTCATTAATTCCAGCAAATTGGGGATGTGGAGGGAGTGCACCCAGGGGAAGAGGTAGAAAGAATGCAGCCCATACTTTCTAGATCCCTCATAAATTGTTCAGATGATTAACTGTCAGCGCTGTTACATACATTTCACCTAATTTCAGGTCTTAATTTACCTAGATTCAGGTTTTTTTCCTTTGGAGAATTTTCTTTGCCTGTCTCACAGTACAATCCTACTGCAAAACACTTGATATGCAGTACTTGTAGTAATTATACATTATTTCTGAAGATTTCATTGAAACTTTGTCTTGAAGCGGTATGATCTATCTACAGTCCTAGTCAAAATTACTTTTACACAATTTAAAATTCTCACATTGAACAGAGTTGGGTTTTCTTATTATTCTGCTAGTAATTGAAATCATATTACTATTGCATTCTATCATCATAAAATATTGCTCATTATAATAAAAGTTGGAGATTATAGAGGATAAGTAAAACACAGGTGATATTTATATTTTTGATCTGTCAGAAATGTTAATGATAAAATTTTAATGCTTTGGGATTCAGAAACTGAATTCCTGTCTGGATAACTAAGCATTTTAATAAAGCTGCAAGAAACATGAAAGAAGTAAAATTATTTTCTTAGCTTTTCCTTTTTTAATTCCTGTATATTTAATAGAACCTTAATTCTGTCTCTCATACCATTTATTGAAGCAATATGGGGAAGGCAAGTTGGATATAACTAGAAATTGATAAAATACTAGTTTGGTTAGTTAAGAACACAATAAACAATGGAAATATTACAAAGTGAATTCTGTGCCAAATATGAGCGCAGAGGTATCCAACTTTCATTGCTTTCTTGGAAAAAAAGCCAACCCTTATGAACATTGCTCATTTAAAAAGGAAACAAATTCACATACTTATATATGTGCACACATAGACACACAGACACTTCTCATCTGGGGATTTGGATTTCACCTGTGGTGGCCTGATCACATCCTTCTGCTTCTCCTGATCATTAGAGCTCACTCGAAGCAGGGACTTGGACTTTGTCTCCTTAATGACAGTAGACTTCCTTTGGATTAGGTGTAAAGAAGTTTTGTTGTAAGTCTGTTTAATTGAACTCTTCTTTGGAAAAATTATTACACTGATATAAGAGTGTATCTGTTTGTGAGAGAGAAAGATGAAAAAAGAAACATGTAACTATATTTACTAATATGCTTTGCCTAAACATTTACCTGGTTAGCTTCAGGATGTAGTTGAATGCTTTATCTTTTTTTTTCTTTTCAAATCTTGGATCTAAGAAATTCCTCCTAATGATAGCTACATCTTTGAATAAAAGATTTTATTTCCAGAAGCCTATCTTTTCTGTTTAAACAACTAATTGAAGCTGTTTTGTCCAGCAGTAAAATAGTAAATATAGTAAAATATATTTGCCCATACAGAATTTATTGAATTACATTGAATTTACTGTGCATTTTCAACTTGAGTTTATCTGTCTACTTCAGTCACACCTAATCAAGAGAATATTGAATTATCACCAGACTGTCTCATTTTGTTGGCTGCTGAAGTGCACCAAACATTAATCATTTAGGAACTAGGACTAATGTTTATTTCCTACTTTTTAGTATTGAAGCAAATGAATAATCTGGATTTACAGATTGAAATAGCAAGGTCAGCAAAGACTAAGATGATTTCAGTGTCTACAGAACTATTAAAATATAATGTGCTAATATGGGATGCAACAGAAGGAATGGCAAAATAGAAAATTTGAAAGAAAGGAGGTGATATTAACATAAAACATATCCAAAGCAACTGACCAAATGTTGTAAGACTCCCCTGTATACAGAAATGTCATTTAGTTTGCATAGACTAAACACCTAAAGTGTTTAAATAGAACATAAATCAGCCACGGGGAGAGGGAGGGCAACTGTTGATCATCATAGAGAAAACTCATTAATTTTCACATCACAGATTTGCCAACCTGTGTCACTTTGTTTTCTTGCAGAGATTTAATGGCAGATCAAGGCAGTAGGGAGCTTTATATTACTAATACTTCATTGTTTAAATCACATTTGTGGACGTAATGAAAACTATTATCTTAAACACTTAAAAGTAGACTACAGATGTAGGACTAAAACCAGTGCATTTTTCTTGTGCCATTTCCATGATTTGTTCTTTCCTCATGTCTGTATCTGGTTTCAAACTGCTTCTACCTATTTATTACATTCAAGCTTAAAGTTTTTCTCTTTAAATTAGCTCCATCCTTTCACTTATAGTTGCTCTCCTTCTCTTCTATCCCATAATGCCCATATGGAATTACATCAGTGTGAAATTTGAGCTAAACAGTAGCCATAGAGATGCTATACCTCCTTTAGAAGAATGCTATGGAAAATTCATACTGGAATTTTCCAGATATGGTAATCTGTAGGAAAACTATATATTACCAGAAGAAATCCAAACTCTTCATAGTGCATTGTACACCACAGATAAATAGGTCTTTCATCCCTAACCCTCCTGCTTTCACTGCAGTGTTTTATCATCCTTTCTGTTTAAAACTTTCCTGTGATTTAAGCCTGTTTTCATGTACTTCGCTTAGATAAATCAAATATTAGTTCTTACTGGCTATTAGTTAAAATACTCAGGGAAAGATCCATGGTTTCAGTATTTCTTTTCTTGAATTTTAAACCTGTTAGTGCTAATTTTGATTATATTCATGGGAAGTTGTTTCATTTTTTTTTTTGCTGACAGAGACAATTTATAATGGGAAATTTACATAATTACAGGATAAATCAGATCAGGGTATGCTTTTATTGTGTTAAGCAAAACTATATCAGATACATTATAAGGGAAGAAGAGTGGTGGTGTTACCTAGCTAGATTCAATTTCATATGCATTTTAATAGATGTAAGTTGTGTTTATTCTTTTTGTGTGGAAGTCACATTAACTCTAAAGAGAAAGCACTGATAGTAAATTGCTGCCAGGAAATCTTAGTATCAATTCAGCAATTCAGACCACTAAGTCTGCCAGGTGATAGGTGATAACAAACCTGTTTTCCATGTCATCTTGTACAATCCAAAGTGATACTAACACTGTAAAGTAAAAGTACCCCAATTTTATACCCAACATACAAAGGAAAAAAAAAAAAGAGTAAATCCCATTCAAATAGAATGAAAATTCAGAGGAATTTTATATATGGCTTCACGGAAAAAGGGTTTTGACCTTTTCTGGCTGGTAACAATCCTAATCTAAGAGAGGGAAATCTTCCTTGAAGATAGAGAGAAAAGGAAGAAACTGACAAATTCACTGGGCATATTGTTGCAAAGGTCCCACAGTTTTGTTTTGCGGAAATATATACAATATATTTTAACATTTTAAAATATAGATGGATTTAAGAAGTCTACATAGGACCTGAAGGCAAGGATGCATCACTGAGTTTGTTTATTTATAGAATGAAACATGAAACCTTAGAGAACCTGATGCTGAAACTGTCAGTGTACCATGAATCACTGGTGCATAGGATAATGCATTATTTTTATATGCTTCTCCCCGAATAAAAATAACAACAAATAAAGGAGAACAACTTAGCAAAATATGGAGGACAAAAGCCAAAGCTGAAACATTTTTCTACAGTTCCTGAGGTCAGCTACTTTCCAAAATATTCAGATTTGAAAGACACTAACTCACAAAAGCACAGTCTTACTTTCATGGTAAGGTATGGTAGTCTTGTAATTATGTGTTCAATTATTCCATCATAATGTATGAAGAATGCAATTTCTCAATCACAAATCAGCTCAGTGATTTTTAGTCCATATAAACCAGGCTGCTGAAGAGGAGCAATGAGCTAGACTGCTAGCATGCACAAGTGGGTAACATATCTTCCACTGGAGGATTCTTCTATGAAATAGTAATAATAAAGCTATTGCAGAAAGTAGAAGCATCACATTGCATTTTTCAGTCTCCTGTGAGGTTTAGACCATTGCTGTTGCTGTGATGGTCTCTATTTTAACTGTATAAGTGATCGTCTTGTGATATTTATACTTCTCCTCTTGTACCTTTGGTATAATCTTGCAAGCGAGTAATTCAGTTTATCAAGCCCATTTGAGGTAATCTCTGAGCTGTCTAATTGTACTGTGTTTCATTGTTGGTACTCAGTGCCTCATTTGGTAGTTTTTCTCTGTGGATTTGAAATACACAATACAGAAATTACATACATTATTTCTAAATATATCTTCTGTTTAGCTATAATCTTCTGAGTTAATATGATATTATTCTCGTGAGTGAAAACAAAATGCTCCCCTAATCCTCATAAATTAAGAAACAGTATTTGTTTCACCATTTATTACAGTGTGGTTTTAGGCTAATAGCAATGTACTGTAGGTGGTACTTACAACTTTTAGAGCAGTTTGAGTAATTGTCCTGGGTTGCAGTGTATTCTATTACCATCCTCATGAGCTGTTGAAATCAGGTGGGGCAGTGTTTCCTTGCCTCCTCCCCCCAGACTATCTTGCTGTTAATGGCCCATCAATGCCCTGCCGCATGACTCAGAGATAACTCCCTCTGGACTATCTTCTGTTAATGAGCCTAATCAACACTTGGCCTCATGACTCATTACCCCATTGTGAGATGCTCCACCCAGAGGGAGGAACCAAGCATCCCATCGTGGATATAATCTGGGACTCTGACCACCAGAGACAACCCTTCCCACTGGATTTCCAGAGGACAGGAGCTACACAGCCACCATTGGACTTTCTGAGGAAGAGCAGACTCTCTTTTACCACAGGATCACTGCTTCAGAGGACTGCAGCCACCATTCTACCAGACTGCTACCACCACCCTGCCTAACAGGGTGTCAGGTTGTACCTTGACTCTGTCAGTTTGACAGTGTTTTCTTTTACTTTTTTTCCCTTTTCTTTAATTTCCATTAAATTGTTATTCTGACTTGGTGCCTCCCACTGGTTTGTTTTCAAACTAGTACAGTAATTCAAGTAGTGCCCCTGTGACCTGGTGAGTGGTAGTCTCACTGAAGGAGATGCCTTTAGCTCTTTCTGATTTGCTTTTAAGAGCAGATCCCTTTTACAATATTAACATGTTTTCAAGGCCACAGCTCTTTAATTTGTGGTAAATTGACATACTCACAGATGAACATAAGGGAAATATAAATAAATGACAAAATTAGGTGTGAGAAACTCCTGCCTCCCAGATTTCTGTCTGATCCATGACAGCAGGTGTCCTTTTGGAGCACCACAATGCTAAAAAGGATTCAGTAACAGATGTCAGGAGTTTGATGCTTGTCAGGAGAGCATTACCAAACAAGTGTGAGAGACTGAAATGTTATGCTTAATGGCTTAAACATGGTTATGATGGACTTTTTGCCCATTATGGCAAAACTGTATAAAGAAGCTGTGACCACTTAAGCCCACCCTTTCCTGAATATGCCTCCTGACTGGAACTTTGGACTGTGAGTTAATCCACCTAAAGGATCTTGAGATAAGATTAAGCTGACACTAGAGGCCAATTATCTCAGGTCTAGGGAGAAGTAAACAGGGCTGAGGGAGAGGAATATATCCACAAGGAAAGCCAAACCCAGCAGCTCTGGCTGGGTTCAGGGTGGGGAAGGCCACAGCCCACAGGCTCATCTGCTGAGGCCAGGTTTCCACAGACTGTCCCCCAACCAAGGGGGAGGAGGAGAGTTTTGGATGTGTGGCATAACCTCTGGTCAGAGGCAGTGAACACCCATCCTCCCTTACACAAACTGGCTCAGGTGTAAACCCCCCCAACCCAGGAAGGCCACATCCATGGGACATTCACGTGGGAGGCAGCTGAAGAGGCATCACAAACCATCAAAGACCCCCAAAACCACCCTGAGACTGATTCCTCACGCCTTCCACCAGATGACTGCACGTGATGCAAAGTGATGCAACAGATCCAGAGTCTGTTGCAAGAGAGTGTGTCAAACTTGCCCTTCTGCAGGGGGAGGTACCTGGGCACTCCCACCTGGCCTGAACATATATTAATCCATTGGACTCTGTGTTTTGCAGGACTCTCACCGCCAAGAAGACCAGAACAGGATCAACAGGACGCCATGGGGATCCACGGAGTGGGGATATTTTCTTTTCTTCTGTTTCTCTGTCACTCTCTTTCTCTCCCCCACTCCCCTTTTTCTTTTTTTCTTTCTCTCTCTCTCTCTCCTTGCATTTACTGTTAAATAAAAGCCATACTATTGCCATTTGCAAATGGTCTCATTCGCATATTAATTTGGGCAGAAGCATTTCTCTAATAATTTTAATAATCAGATTGTAAGTCCCTTTTTTTTAAAGGAGTCTATGCAGCAGTGGGGGAAGATGTTGGAAAATTCTTTTAACTTTAGTGCTATAGTGTTTGATCCCTATATCTGTGATGAATATTCTTGAGCCAGGAATTGCTTCCTTATTTACCTACATCAGTGATAAACATGTACTAGTAGATGTCTTAGTTTTGAGAACAAGGATTGTGTGTCAGGGCAAAGAATGATAAAGGAAGTCCATTATGACCTGACCACATATTTGAGACACTCTCAAGGAGAAGAGATTCATTAGAAGACCCAGAACCATATCCAAATAAGTCCATAAATAATTAGCATAAATGCATGTATTCAGCCTATGTAATGAATATGTAATACAAATGTGATAAATATGTATTAGTTTCAAGAATATAACCTGTTCTGTGAGGTTGCTGAGTATGCATTGCCTTATGAGCAATCCCCATGCTTCCAGCACTGTTAATAAAGTAATGCTGGCTTTCTAACATAGCAAACTGGTTGGAGATTTATTTTTCAGGGACAAGAGGAGGAAGGAGGCATTGAAATGTGTGAGATATTTGAGAACTGAATATTAGGCTGGCAAATGTGTTACAGGGCAGTGAAGCAGTGCTCAGTGCTCTTGCTAGTGGCTGTGTGGACTGTCTTCATGATCACTGGGTGAATTGCTTTACTAGCAGTTGCTGTCAATGGACATCAAAGCGTTTGGGACAACTGGCATTTTCAGAAAAGATAGGTAATTGAATAGACTGAGCAGTGTGATAGGAAAACAATTGGAGAGCTCCTAAAAATAAATGTCCTATTACATTCACATTGTACAGTTAAATAAGATCTCTCCTTGCAGCTATGAACAGGAGTAAGATTGAAACAAAGATTTTTCTCAGGTAGTCTCTATGCATTAAATATTTATTTCATGCTCACTTGATTTAGCTGAACATTAAAAAAGAAGCATTTGATAATGAGAGGAAGATATTGCTACTCACAGTGAGTAGACAGAAAGAATCTGCAAACATTGTGCTGTTTGTTCATCTGTTATGTAACTAAGAATATTTCTGAAACTTTGAAAAGGAAATGGCCTACAAGGCTTCAAAAATAATGCATGCAGGAATTGAAAATCTACATTAACACAATGGTGAGAATTTGGATCATCATAACAACCACTGTGACTATAGCAATGAAGTTGGTTATTACAACACAATTTTAGTTTCAAGGCTTTGTACTTTTACAATTATGTTGAAAGCTTAAGACAACCTTATGCAACATGAGAAAGATTTCAAAGCTGTGTTTAGCCTTTCAAGACTGTTTGAGCGATTTACTAGAATGTTTAACTTCCAAAGAGAGTGCCCATTAAAAGCATTAGTGGGGGAGTGCACGCTAGCATTGATTTATCAGCTCAAATCCTAGGCTTAAGTGAACTCAGGGAAAAAAGAGATGAAATAATTCAAACAGCAATCAAAATGTGAATAAGCTACATTTTTATACTTTAAAGTGTAAAATCACCACTTTTTCATATCTGATCACATTTGTCAGTTTAAGAGAACTTAAATATAACTCACTTTGGACTTGATATCTACAAGCTCAATTCATCAGCAGATAAAGAACAGCAGACAGGAGCATGCTTTGGTGATAGCTTTCAAACTAAATTACTTCTCAAATAGACATGGAAAGCAAAAGAAGACCTCTCAAAGTCAGAAGATGAATAGGCAAGCTTACAATTATTAAGTAGATTAATCAACTTTCTTAGCAAAACTGTAGTTTATAAAAGTTAAGTTCTGACTGAAGATAATTTAAAAGGAAAATCAATATATTTTAGAATTACTTGTAAAGTTATAGGGCAGAGTTTTGCTTTTTTCAGCATTAAAAGTTTGAGCTAAATATTATCCAAAGTAAGCCTGCAGCCTTAATTTCTTAATTACTGACTGACATAATTTTTTCCCCTTTATTCCGTATCACAGTTTGGGATTTGTGTTGTTTACATTCCCCTATTTATTATAAAATTTATTCCATCACACCTTAACATCTATTATTTAATTTTTGCCCATACATATTTCAATCTCTTCCTTAGCCTAAATCTCATTATATTTTATCTTTTACCTTGTCCGTTTACCACCCGTGAAAGACTTTACATTGAAAGGCACCTTAGCCTGTCCTTGTGACCACATCCCTCCTTCTCCACATTCCTGCAGGGGCTCACCATCTGTGGCTCCACCAAACTCAGTGCTGCTGCACTCTGCTATTCTGTTTCAATGACATTACCTGCCTTTACTCCAACACGTATATTTCCCCCTAAATGTTTTTTTTTGTATTCTCAAAATTCCTATGGTATACTTCCTTCTTCTCCCCCTTTTCTGTAATTAGACTAAAGATTTATTAGACAGGCACTGTTTATGATAACATGCATGTACAGTGCCCAGTTCAATAAGGTTCTTATTGCTGTGAGAACCTCTTTATGCACACGAGCCTGAATAAGCCCTTCTGTAAAGGCACACCAGACTACAGAGCAAAGCTACATAAAAATATGGAGTGGTCAGCACCTGTGCTACTGCCTCTGATCCTCCAGTGTGAATAACCAGGTAAGCTATCATGGCTGAGCTGCCTGCTGCTGGTACTTGGCACGTCACCAGAGCAAGGCTTGAACTCACCACTGGATCTACTGTAAAGTTTCTTACCAGCTCAGCTGACACCCCTATCCATAAAGATGCTGTAAAACAAGTAAAAAATAACATATCCAAAATTAGTTTTTCCTGGACTGGAACTGTATTGTCTGGATAAGGATAACTCCTGGAATGATATTGTTCCGTAAGTAGAACTTCATTCCACTTGCTGGCTGATGCAGAAAGGAGGCATCTACAGACAAGGTCTTTCTATAGGTTTTGGATTTCTGTCACTGTAAAGACATCCCTTGTCCTTAAGTCTAGTGAGGGGAAGGAAAGAGATCTGAATGTTCCTGCTGCTTTAGGAATGAAAGAAAACACAAAAAGGAGAACTTTTTGATGATTTTTGGCCCTACTTTGCAGCTGAGATTATATGCATTTGAGTTTAATATTTTGCTTTTCCCTACTGGCTGTGGCAGCATCTCTTCCACAGATATCCTAGAAGAGAAAGATATAAAAATTTCCTTATATCTGAATATCTGAGGGAAAAATTCTCAAGGTGTTGCTAACGAAATGAATATGAAGATAGGTATCTCAGGCTATTTCTGCTCAGAGCTGGTATTCACATGTCCTTGCAACCACTTCCTTTCCACCCACTTGTGTTTAAGAGACCTCCTTAAGTCTCTTGAGTTTAATGCATTATAAAAGCTCCTTGGTAAAACAAAGCTAAAAATGGAATTCGTTATCTTATAAAAGTACCTTAACTATTATTAGTATCTTGGCACTCTTTCTAGGTTGTGAATCCATTGGGACTAACTTACTGAAGCCCTATTATTGAGGTATTAATCATATCAGGCTTCCAGCCATGTCTGTCAACTGCTCAAAATAAGTGTAACATTATTCTTTTTCACATGCAATGTCTCCAACTTTCCAACTGCCAGATAAGAAAGAAACAAATGATGCAGCACTCATTTGGAATTCAAATATAATACCACATTCATTCCCAATCCAGAACATTTAACACATTGTGGGCCTAATTCTCTGTGGGAGTATATTAGTGCAGCATCACTTATACTCAATGGCAGGCTCTGCTGATTGACATCAGCTGTGAAACTCTGCAAGGTACACACAAGTAACAAGCACAAATCTCGACAAAAGTAGGACCTTTTCACCTCTTTGCCTTAATTTGTGAGCTGCAGGTTAGTGGTCCTTGCTACTCCAACACTGACTCTTTTTTCAATGAGATTGTAATACATTTCCTAGCCTAGGAGATTCTCTCTTTTCCTTCAAGGTGGAGGATAATTGTTCAGAAAACACTTCAGAATGGGAAAATTTCAGCTCTCAAGTCTGCAGATGGTAAGGATACATTCAAATTATAACACTCAGAATTCAGTTATGAGTGGTCCTCAAAGTTAGAAATATGCTAATTGACAAACAGTAATATTGTTTTAACTGCCAAAAGATTTTCCTCTTTGACTCTTTCATTACTGGTATTATCAATCCCACAAAATTTCTTTTGCTGTCTATCATTTACACAAATTCTCTGACAAAGGACCACAACCCTTTCAACAAATAAGTAAATTACTTCACCTCCTACCTGCTGGCTTTATTTCCCCATAGATCACACTCATCTCTAATTCCCACAGTTTCTTTTTCAACTTTAGTCCACCCACATTCAACATAGCACTGGGCAACACACTGTCCTTATGATATCTAATCCCTTCAGCTGATCTGTCTGCTCATTTTGTTTATGAGGCTGCAAAAGCCTGGAGTAGAAGCTCCAGGTTTGCATCCTGTTGGTGCTGTCTGTGCAAGCTTGCTATTATGTGGTACTTTCCTGGACCCACACATTAAATACTCAGGTACCAGCATGGAGCAATGTCTTAGAACTTTTTCTCCTCATTGAACTGAGACCAAAACCCCTTTTTGTCTTCCAGGGAAAACTTGTCTCTACTACCTTTTTTTTCACCATGAGACAGAAGATAGGTTTGTACATTTTAGTTGTTCAGACTTTACCTCAAATCAGATTATTACATGCCAAGATTGTTTTACAACATGAGGCAGTTCTACTCCATTAAAACTCATTTTTCTCACTAGTTATACAAAAGATAACAGTTTTGTTTAAAGGCTGCTGCTAGGAGAAGCAGCCATTTTTTTTCCTCATGCCTTAAGGTTGTATTGTCAATGTCTGAGCTGACCCCAGCTTTCTAAGCCAAATACAACCTCATCAGCCAGCTACCTAGCTGGGATTCACACTTTGATAGGTCTTTCTAGCAGGCAGACAGGTCCTATCTGGGTCATCAGTACCCATCATCACATGTTGCCACTATCCATGATTATAAGGCAAAAGAAAATTCCTTTGTTATGCTTTCCCAGGCTATTCAGGGCCACGAATCACATTTGTGAAGTGATGCTCACCAGAAAGGTTCTATGTCTGTGAAGATACATGCAGCTGTGCCTACACACTACATGCTGGTGAGGAAGTCTCCACGACTCTGTAGGTGCAAATATAGATTAAACAGTGCATTAATGTAGACCCACCTGGCTTCTCCTTTTTGCGGACAGGTAGAGGAAAGAGAGTTTATATTAATACTCATAAGTCCCAACTGTATAGGCTGGACTTCCACAGCTACAAACACCATTACCCACTGCAATTTCCTCATCCATATCCTCCTATTCCTTCTCCAATAGTCAACCCCTCCTTTCTTTCCTCTGCCTCTTTTCATTCAACCAATGGTTTCTCCACTTTTTTTTCAGCCTTCTGGCTCCCCTCCATGTTATGCTAAGTAAGTCCTGTGGTACAGGGACTCTCATTTTCTGCGGTCAGGTTTATCCCAGAGAATTCCTTTTTTTTTCATCCTAAAAATAGTGTTCATCTTTTGTGTTAAACCTTTCTCCCTTTTTATTCCTCCCCCTTCCCGACTCTTTAAGAACCAATTGCCATCTCCTTCTGGGAAGTATTTTGTGTTGCCAATACAGTCTTCCTTGTCTGACTACAGCATCCTGCTCTTCTTCCTCCTTAGGGAACTAACCATGCTGCCATCCCAAAAGCTTCAACAAGGTGAAGATGCTAATTTTTTTTGCAGAAACAATGCAAAAAAAAATGAATTAAGAAAATCCAGATGCTGCTGGCACATCACACACCACTTGGAAAAGCCACAGCAACAAGATCTCGCTAATACAGGTTGGTCAAGTCTGTAGTGCATGAGCAGGTCCTGCCTGTGCCAGTCAACTGCTTGTTGCTTTCAGTCTGCAGAACTGGGACTTAAACACAAGACAGTCTGTGCTGCTGGCCCCTGACCTCATACCTGTCTGAGGATATAGATGCGGCATTCTGCAGCTGAACAGAAGTGTCAGCCAATACACATTCATTCCGGACAACTGGGAGATTTGGGCTTGAGCAAGAACTTGAAAGCAAGGTAACATGACAGCAGAAGACACCTGAGGAGGCAAATGTCTTACATGACAGATGTGTTGCCATTCTCTTCAGTAAATCTTGATGGGAGTGATAGTGTAACTAATCCAACTGTGAAAATGGTAAGACTTTACAATTCTTGTATTTCTTCCCCACTAATGGAAAATATATCAAATGTATCAAAATATATCAAAAATACCAATACAAATGAATTATAGGATAGGTGAGCTTGATATCACTTTTCAATCAGAAAAGTTTTCACCTGTCAAATGTTGTGATGTGACAACCTTCATTTGTATATAAAATCAAAATAATCTCTTAATCTATGAATGCCTGAAATTCATGAAGCCACTGGAAATGAAAAATATTGAACATATAAACAAAGGATGTAAAAAGAATCACCTTTCAATATTTTGATTGCCCATCCTCATGTTTCTTACATTTCTATTGAACGTAGAATTTTGTCTTAGAACACTTCCTGTATTAAAATTCTGTTATTGAGAAACTACACAGTAGCCTTAGGCATCAATGAGTAAAAATTCATGTATGTTGTAAGAAAAGGGCAGCTTGATTGATAAGAAGGAAAAAAATTATTTATTTGATTTTGAGATTTATATAGTGTTCTTTATTTACTTTTTTGTCTTTCACTTCTACAACTTAACTTAGTGTATGTAATATACAACTGTATAATGTCTACAAATGGATTGGTGGTTTGTTAGGGATCCTCAATGAATACAATATGCATGCAGTGCTTCTAAAAGACCTCCACTGAAACCACCTCATTAAAATTTCTCTCTTACATTTGCCTAATTTTTATTAAACACAACAAAAGACCTCTGTCATTCTCAAAGCTCCTAGCTTTTATCTAAATGGCTGAGTACATTGTTCATGTTTTCTGTTTCCTTTATACCAGGTAATCTGATTTTTAAAAATACAGCATGTTTTAATTAAAGAAATATGTGCATATATGCAAGGGAAGATAATAATTCTGCATTACAGTAGAAACTTGTTAATTTGCATTAAAGATAGGGAGAGCTATGGTGAATTACAGAATTTTTCAAATTAGCATCAGAGTGAATAAGTAATGAAAACCAGAGGGTAGTTAATCCACAAAAGTTTAATTAATTCCTTTTACGAGTTGTAATTTAGCTACAATTATCTGCAATTTTGTTGTTCTTTTATTAAGAACTAGAGGAATATCTGATGTATGTTATGATACTAAAAATGATTTCTGCTCCAAAAAGTTTATGGTCAAGAGGGCACCTGCAGAAAAATGAGTGACCATTCTAGAAAACATTCTAGAAAACTGTCATTCTTCCTCATCATCTGTATCCATTGCTGAGGTGTTCCAGCAGTGAGCATGATAGTGTTCATATGCATACTGCAACACAGCCCATAAAAATAAAGCCTTTAATGTACACATTGGAAGAAACTGAAGGGTGTATTGGGCTGCTCATACATAAGTAGAATGCAGATTACTGAGGTTTTATTGTTTGATGCAATGAAAGTGAAACATATCCAAGAACAATTTCCTTTAAATTTAAATTAATTCAAAGGTGAATATGAACATACTTATAAGACTTCGGCAAATAGGTCCTGAGCTCTTAAAAAACTGTAGCAGATTGTGTTTTGACTACCAAAGGAGGTATTTCTTGCTTTTTTTTTACAGAATCATAGAATATGTAAGGCCACGTAGCCCAACCTCCCTGCTCAAGCAGGGTCATCCTAGAGCACGTTGCTCAGGATTGTATCCATCTAGCATGTAATAACTTAAGCAATACTGGGCTCAATATTGAACCTTGGGGAACACCACTAGTGACAGGTCTTCAACCTGTGCCACTGATAACAACCCTCTGAACTCTGCCAGTTCTCAATCCACCTCACTATCCACTCATCCAGCCCACCCTCCCTGAGCTCACCTATGAGGTGTCATGTCGAAAGCCTTGCTCAAGTCCAGGTAGACAACACCCACTGCTCTCCCCTCATCTCTCCAGCCAGTTGTCCCATCATAGAAAGTAATCAGTCTGGTTAAGCATGACTTCCTTTTGGTGAATCCATGCTGACTACTCCCGATCATGTTCTTGTCTTCTACATGATTAAAATGATCTCTAGAACGTGCTGTTTCAGGAGGGGTTGACTGGCCTGTTCCTCCCTCTCTCTCTTTTTTGAAGATTGGGGTGACATTTGCTTTCTTCCAGTCCCCAGGCTCCCTCCTGACTGCCATGACCTTTCAAAGATGAGAGTGCCATAACAATGAGGTGTGCCAGTTCCCTTAGCACCCATGGGCGAATCCCATCAGGGCCCATGAACCTGTGGATGTCAAATTCGACTAAATTATCTCTAGCCTGAACCTCCTCAAACAATGGAAAGTCACCCTTCCTCCCGACCTTCTCCCTGATCTTCTGGGTCAGGGATTCCTGAGGGCTGGCCTTGTCAGTGAGGACTGAAAGCAAGAAGATGTTCAGTATTTCAACTTTCTCTGAAACCTCTGCTGCAAAGTTCCCTGTTCCATTCAGTGGTGGGTCCACATTTTCCTTAGTATTCCCTTTGTTATTATTTAAATTATATTAAAATTGAATTATATTCAAATTAATTGAAAAAGTCCTTCTTGCTGTCCTCAACATCCTTAGCCATATTTAATTCCAAAGGGGCCTTGGCCTTTCTCATTTCATTTCTGTATACTCCGATAACATCCTTATATTCATCCCAGGCATCCTGTCCCCTACAGCTCATGCACCTCTTGCTTACGTATGAGTTTTCATAGGAGTTTCTTGTTCATCCATGCAGGTGTCCTGCCTCTTTTGTTAAATCTTTCATCCATGGGGATGCTCTCTAGGGTACATTCACATATGATTACTCCAAGAAGATCCCTGAAGAGGGCAAAGTTAGCTGTCCTGAAGCTCAGGTGTATAACCTTTTCATTGACCTGCTCCTTGATCTCATGGTTGCGGTAGTTAAGGCTTCCCCCACCCTCACATCTCCAGACTTTCCTTGTTTGCCACCATAAGCTCCAGCAGCACACCTTTCTGTGTTGTGTCCTCCGTTACCTGTTACTGTCTTTTAAAGCACAAGAATTGCAGAGAGAGGAAAGTGACAGGATTTATTTTCTTACCAGAATGTAAAAATTAGGGCAGTAAAACTATATCAAATTCCATTTTATACTGCTTCAGTTACACTGGCAGTGGGCATTCAGTCCACTTAGTTGTGTCTGCCCCAGAAATGGTTCATGCACAGTCGTCTGTGTGATACGTCTAAACTAGAAGTGATTGTAGATTTTTTCACTTTTGGTGTAAATTTTGACCCAGATACTGTGCTGGGGCACAGCAGGTCACAGTAGTACAGATGGTGTTGGCCATACTGGCAGACAAATGGCTTTGTAAGTCGCCCTACCTTGCTTTCAGCTTGCCAAGTGCTCAGGCTACCTCCAGCCTGCAACTGCCAACTATTTCATCAAACCTTCTTCTGCCCGATTGTGGATTGTCAGGACAGAACTTAATTGAAAAAGCATGGAGCATGTGAGGAGGGCACAGACATCTCTGTAGGTGAACCCCTGTTCTGCTAAATAATCTAGTTCTGGATTTATTCCCAGGCAATCCCAGGTCGTCTACTTTGCATATGTGTTAGATGAGACCCAGGCTCTCCTGAACAAGCTATGTCCTTCTGAGAAAAAAGTCATGAAATACTTCAAGGGATAGTTCACTTGGGATTTCTGTTCCCCTATGAAGGATGGGCAAGAGCATTGGTAGGACTCTTTCTGTGGAAACATCTTACCTAATTACTGCGCAGCTACGAAGTATTAGTAACCTCTGTAATTGATGAGGGGCTTTTTTTTGTGTGCTGTTCCACAAAAACATGGGCACATGTTCATGATAAAAGTTCTCAAAGTGTTCACATCTGCATTATCTAAATGCTAGCTACTATTTCAGCCAACTTGGTCACATTTGAATAAACTGCAGTGGTCACTGAAGTACAAACTTTTACTACAGTGCTATTGGATACTTCACTGGTTGGCATGACACTGGTTTCTTCATGCAGCCATGAAAGTCCACTCTGATAACTTTTTAGTGATGATTACAACACATTTCTTTTGGATTTGGATTTGTCTGTCCTAATCTGGGAGGCAGATGAATTTTTCCAGCAATTCTGTGACCACGTACTCCCACAGGTACAGGTTCTCTTGATACAATTGGCCTTTGTTTGTTTGTATGGCAGTGTGTTTCTTCTTAATTGCTGTAAGTAGTGTGCACCAGAACTGCCAGCTGATGAATGAGGAATCCGTGAGACTGTGTGTGCTTCTGCAGCTTCTGCTCTGCCATCCGCTACACAGAACAGCTCCATCCTGATGCATGGATTCATACAAGCAAAGCTACACTGTGGGGCTTGAAAAGAGACTATTAAAAGCCCCCAGTTTCACATTTAAGTAACTGCGATATTAATTCATTTTAGATAGTATGGGCAGATAGTATATCTGACTTTGCAGTATGCTGGAACATTCTGGATTATTTGTCCAAGTCTGCAGCAGCTGTGGATAAAAAGCACCTGTGAAGGAACAGTACCTGCACTAATATTTGATTTATCTGAAAATGGATCACTTGAACAGCCCAGATCATGGAAATGAGATAGCGCAAAACTAAGTGCTTGGGAAGATGGGAATTAGGTGCAGTGCAGGAAGAGATGTTAGATATACAAAGGGCTATTCAGGGTCCAGGTGTAGAGGAACAAAGCATGATGGGACTTACTATAGCTGGATTCAGTTAGAGGAGAACTCTCTCCAGTAAGATGTTAATTTCACAAAAGATTTCAAGAATCTCAGTCTCCCATTAAACAAAATAGCAGTCAGAAAATAGAGCAGATGCAGTAAACCATTAAAAATGGAGGCTCATTTGATATGGATTTTTCTTGCTACTTTAGTGTGCCACTTAATAAAAACCCTAATATGGGAAACACTATAAATATGTCACTCATCATAAAGGTTCTTTAAACAATGACAATGTAGTGACATAGCAGGATGATTGTAGGCACTAAAATAACATACACAGTAATTCTGCTCTCTCACCCAAGAGCTGAAGAAAATGAAGTGGTAGTGAGACTACAATGGCTGCAATCACTTTTCTTTTATTCATGCTCCACTGAAGTTTGATGCCCATGCTCCTGCCTGTACTACACATTTGTGTTATGTTACTGGCAGTATTTTAGTAATGGGGGTAGATATGTATGAATGCAGGATTAAAACTTCCTCTTCTCTCAATGCTATTTATATTTCAAACCTTCTAGTGTCTGCTCATGCCATAGCAAAATGTAGCTCTCATTTTAGTATTTGGGTTTTTCATTGTCAGCCTACTTGTTTTCTCAGTGTAGTTCCGTAAGATTTTGTCTTTGATATTTTATTTCAATGTGTTTATAACACTTCATCTTAGTTCTTTTCAGTTGAATATCTGACATGGAGCTGTTATCTTTCTTCACATCTTTTAACTTAATTCTTCCCTTTCTATTATTTCTTTATTCTTTATCTTATTCTTCTTTTCAATTATTTTTCAGTCCCCTTTTCCTTTCTTCTTTCCACTCAGCTCTGTATACTTCTCCTTTTTCTTAGTGAACCCTCTTTTTCTCTCTTGACTCCTCTCCTTTTTTTTCCCCATTAGCTGCTAAGCCTGACATTTCTCATTTGTGTTTTCTTTTCTTCCCACACCATCATTTGTTTGATTTTATACCTGTAGAAATATCCTCAAATGTACCAAAATGGAGAAGAGCTCATTAGGAAATGGTGGGGAACTGGATAACTGAGAAAGGGAAAAAGAGCAAACCATGAAATAGGAAAGTATGGTGATTTACAGGCAAAGATATTTGCCACCATTTGGTGGCTAAATGGCATTGTCTACCACATTGTCCTGGGTTGCAGTGTATTCTATTACCATCCTCAGGAGCCGTTGAAACCAGGTGGGGCAGTGTTTCCTTGCCTCCTCCCCCCAGACTATCTTTCTGTTAATTGCCCATCATTGTCCTGCCGCCTGACTCAGAGATAACTCCCTCCGGACTATTCTCCTGTTAATGAGCCTAATCAACACTTGGCCTCATGACTCGTTACCCCATTGTGAGATGCTCCGCCCAGAGGGAGGAACCAAGCATCCCATCGTGGATATAATCTGAGGCTGAACACCAGAGACACTGGCTTCCCACTGGATTTCCAGAGGACAGGAGCTACACAGCCACCATTGGACTTCCTGAGGAAGAGCAGACTGTTTTACTACAGGATCACCGCTTCAGAGGACTGCAGCCACCATTCTACCAGACTGCTACCACCACCCTGCCTAACAGGGTGTCAGGTTGTACCTTGACTCTGTCAGTTTGACAGTGTTTTCTTTTACCTTTTTTTTCCCCTTTTCTTTAATTTCCATTAAATTGTTATTCTGACTTAGTGCCTCCCACTGGTTTGTTTTTCAAACTAGTACACACATATTATTGAAATCACTGTAGCTTCCTTTGTGAGAATGAGGTCTGTGTCTAACGTTACCTCAGTTGGTTGGAGCATGGAGCTAATGACACCCAGGTTGTGGTTTTGATACCCATATGGGCCATTCACTTTAGAGATGGACTTGATGATCCTTGTGGAACTCTTCCAACTCAGAACATACTGTGAAATCTGTGTGGGTGAGGTGGATGGCTTTATCTGAGAAGAGGGGCACAGGGTTGCTGTTTCTGTAAGCCCCATGACAATGTGGAGACATCTGACTTTTTTTTCCTTAAGCTGCCCACAATAACTCTGAATTTTCTCCTTAAATGCTTTCCTTCCTACAGCTCAGTGTTGTGAACAAATGCAATATCTGTTGGTGTTCTGTCAAAATGTCATTCTGGAAATTATCTTGGTGGATAGTAAGGTTCTGTTAAACCTGGTATGTGGTATCATCCACGTTGTCTTATTAATAAACTTTTTTGCAAGATTTTCATAGAGTTGGCATGTAATACCTACCATATAATAATGATGTCATATAGCATGGCATTTCAGGAGCTGGTACAACAGCTAAGTATGGCCCAATTAGTGCAGTAACTGTGTAGCAGTAGAATCAATGTAGAAATCTCTGACGGAATTCCTGTGAGGGTAAGATAGGGCAAGTAAGCAGGCATAATGTATTACTATTAATCAGTAAACATTATGATGCTAATGTAACATCTCCTTAAGTAGCCCTAGTACAACATATGCTGCATTAGTAGCAGATGTCACAAATTCTGAGGCCTAACATAACATGTGCTATCTCTATAAAAAAATAAGAAAATCACTTCCATGCGAAAAATATATCCATAGCTTAGCTTTTTCTCTGCTCTTGTTAGGAAATTTTGAATACTAGTATTGTATTTTATTGGGGAGACAGTCAGCAGTTCTGGCCAAGAATATAGTGTAAGTTTAGGGTTGAAAACAGATACAATATGTCACATTGTGGAGGAAATACTTTTCTTGCATGCATTAGTTTTACATTGTAGAGCAATGTATTTGGTTGGGACCAAGAGATCACAGACAGGGAGTAGATGGAGGCTGCGATGATGGTGAGAATATATAATATAACAGTCTCTTCACACTAGATGCTTAAATTGTACTTCCCCGGAAAAATCCTGTTATTAACATTGTGTCTGAAAAGAATGTGTTCAGCTCATATAAATGAAATCTGGATAATGTCATTAAAATCAGGTTTCCTTTACTGTACAACTTATTCAGTGCCTAAGAAAAAAATGAATGAGAAGGTGTCAATATTTATATTGTGGCTATTCAGTTGTTTGAAGTTATAAGCTTAATTTGCTTTTTGTTTTGGGTTGATTTTCATATTAAGATCCTGATGATGTAATTAGCTGTAGTCACTTAAGATGTTCCTATTCTTTGTGACTATTTTTTTTTTTTAATTATGGTCTAAATAAAAGACTGATAGGAGGGTAGCATATGAGAACTGTATCTCAGAGAAGTAAAAATCCACTGGACCATATTTGATGAAACTGGTATAGGGACATTACTTCTCTATATACTTCATTGCTGATATATGTACTGGAATGTATGTGTTCAAGGTAAATATTTAGATTTTTCAAATATATTTGGAAAAAAATAGAAGAATTAAAAGCATGAAATGACCTAGGAAACCTCCCACCCCTTCCATTCTGTACTGAGTATTAGAGAGTTTAGAAGCTTAATGTATTTAGTAAAATTAAGGTGATAAGCACATGAACTTGCTTTTTAATTTCTCCCCTGGAAGACAATAAATTTTACTTTGTATGACTGTAGGATAAAACTGTCAAGATGAATAGTTGCCATGCAAAAGTGTCTGTTCATAGCCTCAGGAAAACATAAAAAAGAGTCTGTAATTTATAAATATGCTCATGGCCAGTAAATTACTGACACGAGAGAAGTTTTGAGTCTAATTTAGGAATGCAAAATGTAGGCTTTCTCCAGGTGAAAGAAATCCAGACAAAAAATTAGTTTTAAAAATTAAAAAAATTGAATCCTGTTCTTTTGCTAGGGCACAATGATCACTTCTAGCTGACTTTACTTCCATACATTGCAGTTATGCTTACCAGTAGTTCTGTCTACTGAGATTTATTCATTCACCTGGAAGTAGGTTTGAATAAGTAAGTGGTGGATATCACTATGTTTACAGTAAAGCCATGGGTACTGTGAAGAATATAATGTTTTATGAGAGAGCCCCTTAAACTCACTAGTAGAATCATGTGAACTGGGAATGAAAGCAGACGCTCAGTTGTATCAGACAGAAGAGTTCAGCCAGGGATGCCTGGACCTGCCCAAGGGCTCCATTTTCCTTTGGGATCTCCAATGGAGAACTGAACACTGTATGGTGGGCATCAGACCAGCAACAAAAAACTGCTTCTGACTATCTGGGATGCTCACTGGATGAGCATCAGAGCAGTGGATGTTATACTGAACTGAAGTGAGATTTGGAGCCATTATCTGACCAGACAGCTCTTGTCTGGAATTTCTATTTCTTTAGAAAATTGTTATTCATATCAAGAGAGGTTTTTTTATTTTCCTTTTATTTAGGAAAAATATACTTGGTGTTTATAGGACAGTGAATGATTTGTCAAAGGCTTCCTGAACGTTGCTGGAAAAGAAAGTATTCTTAGGAAGTATGATAATGTGTTAATGGTCTAAGCCACAATTATATTTATTTGCGAAAATTGGACTATTTAACTAAAGAATTTCATATAAATAATTATCCCAATTATTCCTGCTTCCAATATTAAGCACATACTACTGCAAAGTTAAAATATGTTTCCATTCAGAAATAACTCTGGAGAAAATTATACATATATCCAAAATTGAAATATGTCTAAATGGAGGGGGAAAAAGTACGTCAGAAGTTTTTAACAAGTTTTTTAAGGATCCCCCTGAGTAGTGTTTTCTACCTTTTAACCAGCTTTAGGATGAAAGAACATGTTGAGAAGATTAAAAAAAAAATTGTGTCAATATTGATAGAGGAAAAAATGTAAAATGGAAATATCAACAGATTCATGTCTCTGACATTACACCTGGATAGAGTGTCCTGTTGGGTTGTGCAGAATTCCATTACCTAAATACAAAAGAGTGCTACAATGACGACAATATCAATTAACTCTGTTCAAGTCTAGTTTATTTAATTATTGAAATTAAAACCTAAACTGCCAAAAAAAAAATTGTATTAGTAAAATATTTTCCTGACAAATATGTGGCTTTGGATCAATGTGATTCATGTTTAAAAATAGGGCTATAAAATATCAGTGTGGTATGTACTAAATGAACTAAAGATAGGCTAGGTTACATGTGTCAAAGACTATGGTTAATGGAAAACCTTCTGAATCAAATGAAAATTTTCTTCCTCATGGAAGAAATGTAGGTTATTTGTCCTGGCCCACTGCCACACATTCTCTTCATCAATATCCTAGATAAAAAGTGAAATATTTAAAACTGCCAAATCTTCCAACTCTGGGTTTTGAACTCAAAAGTGGGAAAGGGCAGTCGTTGTAGCAAGACTTGTACATTCAAGCAATGCATATTTTAACACACTCAAGTTCAAAGTTTTTGATCTAAGTCCAAAGAAATCTCCCTGATGTAAAGCATACTTCTTTCCTTGCATGATTTTATAAATATTCTGGAAAATTTGAGAATTTTTAAACACTTTAGAAAGATAAAATTAGTGCATTCTTGCTCTGCACCCGTCTCCTCTACCTTATTAAGTCATGAAAAGCATGCAGATTTCAAGTAATATCTTTTGATGACTGGTGAGGACAAGAAGAGTCCTTCTTAGAGAAAGCTAGTAGGAAGCAAACACAAGCCTTATGGATCAGGAGGGATTTTGTCATACTCGTTAATCTTGATTTTCCCATCTAATTACGCATGTCCTCTTTGCCCTTTTCTCCTGAAATGCAAGAATTCTTTGTGTCTGAAGGGGACCATTTTCTGTCTAAACAAGTGTTTAAAAATCAACTTCCACAACTCCATCACCTTCAAAGGAAGTGTTACAATTAAATGATAAAGTGCTGAAATCGTGTTCTTCCCTATGGTAGAGACAGAAGAGAACAAGGTCCTGCCACCTGCATCTTACAGTCAAGAAACTGAATCCAACAAATCATTCGGCACCTTCTGTGAGGTTTTGAACTTCCAGCTTTCGAAGACTTCCATGAGTTATTTCACAGCATTATGAAGTGAAGGGAACTTTAGGGGGCAAAACATTGTTTGTGATGTACTTAGCTAAAGAACTTAGGCTGAATTTTATTAGGTAGTTTCTTTCTTCTTAAGGAATCAGTCAGTGTCTTCCCATATGATTTTGTAGAATTGAGATCCAATGAATAAAATATTCCACTTCATCATAAAATACGATGTTTATTAAATGCACATTAAAAAAAAAATTTACTGGATACATGCAGAGCTTGCAGTGATGTTAGGGAGGACTGGATTAATCAGCCTGATTTTAGTGGAGTTTATTTGTAAAACATAACTTATTACACTGTCATAGGATATGCTATACTGGCGCCTCATCCCAGAATTTTATTGTAACTATTACAGCTTTCAGTAGTCAAGCAAGGAACTCCATAAAAGCACCCTGAAATTGCATTTTTGAAATTCCATCCCTGCTTACAACTATAAACTCTGGAGAACTGAAATTTTAATAAAATAACTCAGGAGTATTTAATTTTCCTCTACTCTGGATCTGCTCCCTTACTTATTCTGTAAGCTATTAAATGTTCAGTCCTGTAAAGCCTGCACTTGATCTTCAGAATGTGCAGAGATGCCAAGGCATGACTGAAGAAAGCACGGAAAAGAAGAGCTGCAAAATGCTACTGACTTTGTTGTGTTAGTTACTACTTCAAATGAGAATGCACAATCCCTACTCTCTCTCTGTATCCACAGTAACAGGAGGGAGAGATGAAGGAATAGAGTTGATTTAATTGTGCAGACATAAATAAAATTTTCAGGCCAGGGAAAAAAAAGCCATTGCATAAACACTAGACCATTTTCTGGTACATCCAGCCACCTAGAGAAGGAGCTCATCATCGCATCATGACATAAAATCAATATCTTGCAAAAGTCAGAAATAAGATCATGAAAGAGCAAGGTGTTGTAACTACAAAGGTTGCATATATCCAGTTTGGTATTTAGGATATCAGACTTAGCGAAGGGAAAAAAAAAGCAAGAATCTTTCTCATTCAGAAGTGTGCAACAATGTGAGACAAAATAGGCATTTAACAAGCTTCTGTTTATGTTTTTATCAAGATGAATTTGGATGGGTTTGAAGAGCTGTACTTTCTGCAATAATCACTCCAATGAAGTACTTAGAAAATCATGTTTTAGCAATATTTCTGTTATGACAGTAATTGGTAAAAAGAAGCAAAACTGAAGAATGTTTGTGGATATTTATGGAGCAATATTTATTACATTTCAGTAATATTTTCTAGGGTACCTCTTGCACAACCCTGACGCTGTAAAAGGAGAGAGGATGATGAACTCACTTATACTGGGGAAAATAAATCCTAGTGATTTTTTATTTGTAGGAACTTTTGGAAGATTTATATCATTATAAATTAAACTGGTAAAGAAATATTGATGCAACAGAGAAATTACTGCATTTTTCCATGGGATTGACATAATAAAAACCTCATTAAATCAAGTAATTGTACAGTGTAGTGGATCTTTTTTCATACAGATTTTTATTGCCTATATCAGGCCTTTACTTAATGATATTATTGTAACCTATCTGCATTCATGTCATCTGTATGGGAGTATCTCAAGGCAAAATTTGGCCATGCAGGACAGGTTGACATGGGAATTAGTTCATTTTTTAGCACGGGGTTTTGAAAACAGACTCAATCCCATTATGTTTTTCCAAATGAAACCTAGTTCAGTGGTCATTCTACCCATGAGGCACTCTCACGGAATCACAGAATCTTCAGAGTTGGAAGGGACCCACAAGGATAATTGAATCCAACTCTTAAGTGACCTCTACAGGGATTGAACCCATGGTGTTGGCATTATTAGCACCATGCTTGACCAACTTAGTTAATCATCCCCTCTTCTGCATTTCTAGCTAACCACTTCACATGACAGTGCAAAAAAATTTGCTCTTCCTTCCTTTTTTTTCCCTCTCAAAACCTTCATTTTCAGAGTTAGAGTGAAATCAGAACTTTTAAAAGCAGAGAATTATACCTAAGTAACAGTTTCAAGGAGGCTCATTTGGATCCTACTCTGAGCTGCTGGACCAAAGATCTGAACATGTTCCAAATGAACATCATAATCACTGAAATATTGGTTATTCAGAAAGCAAGTGCAGAGGTCTGGTTCTCACTCTGGTTTGATCAATTCCTTCCTGAGCTTGAGAAACCTCTAGTGTCAAAATTCCTTCTGTACAGGAGTTAGCATTTTGTATGAAAATTTCCTGATAAGTGCAAGGTATGGGGAATGGTCTCAGTTCCAAATCTAGGAGCTATTGTATTATTTTCGTACTGCTGTATTATTATTATGTCTACTTAACTCTTACTTTAATCACTCTGTGTTGATTGGGACCATTAACTCTGAATTTAGCTTTACAATGAAAATGGGAGAAAATATAATGCTGCTAGCAAATATGTGATCTAAGATCTAAAATAAAAAGAAACAGAAAAACAGAAGACAAAAAAAAAATAGCATATTACAGGGACAAATTTGGAGGTATCCACTTTGTATCACAATTTGTTGTTGATGTTTTAAGTGTTGTAATTCAGCTGCAAGTCATTGACTGAGAATTCCCCTGGAAGAGAACGTCTCCTGTTGCTCCACTCAGTCTCAGCAGAAAGCAGGTGTGTGTGTACTGAAAACAATATACATATTTCTGCTACAATATACATATTTCCATCCAGTCTGGGATCTATTCAGAGATATGGCTGAACCAAATCTAAAATAAATACCTACACAAGTGAGATTAAAGTTGCAGTGTGAATTTGTGCATGTCATATGATCTTGAAGACTTATGTATAAGCAAAACTGTTGGAGGGGACAAAGAGTAGTTAAAATTCATAAATCTCCATGGGGTATACAGACATCTACATAAAACATTCCAAAACATTTTTATTAAAGTAATTTAAATATATGCTGATGCCTATCCTCCCAGCAACAAATATTTTATTGAATGTTTTTGTCCAACTGCATTCTTTCTACTAACTTCCTTTTGACTACTGATATCACTAAGAATTTGAAAATCAATGCCTGAAAATTGGGATCCAACTCATAAGATGAGTCATCCAAAAAAGTGATAATTGAGATAGGAAGCTATAAAGTCAGAAAGAATTTCTAAGAAGAAGGTAAACCCCACTGTTAACAGATTTACTGTAACATCTGTTAACATCTGGTAGTGATGGACAATACACTGATTTCATAACAGCACTGCAATTGAAGCTGGATGCAGCACCATTAGGGTTAGGCCCTGCTGTACTACACTGCACCCACACACGCCTCTGCTCTGCTTACCACTCCACTGTGCCCCTGCCTGCCTTACACTATTACTCATCACAGTGTCAAAGAAAAGCTGTCCTGGGACAGCTTTGGATTTGTATCAGAGGTGATGTGGCTTTGACAGAAGCTATAAATAATTTATTCTTATTTTGTTCTTGGTCTTGGGGTTTAAGAGTTTTTTCATTCAAATCTTGACTAGTAGATTTTATAATTGTCTCTGAATTACTATATTATAATGAAGGGCTTGCAGAAAGATCTTCTAATATCAGTAATGAGAGACCTACAAAATGTTCACCCAAGCCGAAACTGTCCTTTGCTAAAAAGGCTGGTAAACCTCACCTCCTTCAAGCTTCCTGCATTTGGATGACGTCAGTGAAAGATGAGTGCTTCCACTGAAAGATGCTATTCCCAGGTGCATGACGCAGAGTTCTCTTTATCTCAAAACTCTTAAGTATAAGGTAGGGGAGAAGGGGAAAATACAATCAGCACAGTTTTCCTGAAACAAGATCTACAAAATCTACAAATGTATGGCTTCCAATGTCTGCCAAAAGGGAGGTAACACATTAATATTTTTCCTCTTGCATGATAGCTTTAAAATCTGTACATACAATATGCATTGCCTTTCCTTTAACATTTGTGCTTATTTATAGATGTGGCCACTGAATGTGAATTACAGCTTGAAAGTCATTAGTCTTTTATCTTAATTTTAAAAAAAAATATCAAAAGGACTAAAGTGTCACATTGAAGAGCAGAAGACAGTCACAAGACATCCACAATTTTGTGAGAATGGCATGCTGATAGTAAGAGCGTATCATTTTATGTCTACCTCATGTGGAGTCTTACCTCATACCAGTAACAGTATCATATTGGATTAGACAGACATCATCTCTGATACTGAGTAGTAGTACCTTTTTCCCTCCTTACTTTATTAGTGATATATTCCTGAAGAGTTCATTATTAATGTTTGCCAATGACAACTTTGATTTCAAGATGTCCCCTTGCACTGTGACAACAGGTAAGGATTAAGGATGTCAGACTGCTGGATGAAAGAAATCTCTCCAGACGTTCCAAGTTAACTGATTCTCACATCCCTCAGGCTCTCAAATATATGTACAAAATAAAATGTGCACATCTCTAAACAAAGTGCTTGTAGTGAGGAGTGTTTGACCTTTATGAAAAAACCAAAATGTCTAGGCCAATACACAATACTGCAGCAGTCTTCAAACATCTCATCACTAGGAAATACCTTTTATCAATTATCCATCAGGAGATTAGCTTGCATTACTGACACTGTGAAAGTGAAATGTTCAGCTAAAATAAGCAGTACCTTGTTTTTTTAGTGATTACATGTTATTTAAAAAAAAAAAAAGTCAAGAGACATGAGGAGAAGCTTTGATGAAATTCATGTCTATGTATGCATGAATGTCATGTATATATGTATATATAAATAAATAAACACAGACACACACAGAGTATTTGTGAACCCTTAAATAAATGTTTTGAAATCAGGTAGACAGCTCCAGTGTATCCAACAAGTGTTTGAAGGAACCACAGTCAAACTGTAAGGCACCCGGCTACTGATAATTACAAACAAAATGAATTCAACTGTTGTAATTTTGCACAAGTTCCATGGGGGTTTGGGAGGCTGCTTTTTCTTGTTAGTGTGTTTTAATTAATGCAACTGTTCTAAGTAGATTATTTGAATGCAGATACTTCTACAAGTAGCACATAAGAAAATAAGATACAACCTAAATAAGTGGAAATCCACCTTCATAAAACTAATACAATTTTCTGTCATTCTCGCTATAAAAAACAGTGTGGTTAATCATGTGAAAATATTGGTGCTTTCTCCTAGGAAATGTGACAAGAACCTTGATTGCACAGAAATTGGATGGGGAAAAATGCCATTTCTTCAGTGTCAGACTAACCGCTTCTGCAAGAAATATTGGATGCAAAATATGTTCTTTTGTTTGCTGTAAGGATGCTTTTCCCATAGTTCACTTCATTTTTTTTTTTTTTTTCAACTAAGGAAGATATTTAGCTATCTAAACATTAAACCTATTTTTCGGTCTGTCTTTATCTCTCTGATTCCTCTGTGTTGCCTTCCATCCTAATAACTGCGCACTAATACACAGGACAGACTTTTGGAAAATACAACTGACAGTAAATTTAAGACAGACTATGGTTTCAAGCTGTATTTATCACAACTCTATGTAGCCCTGTTTTGAAGGCTTCCTTGAGATCTACAGTAGAGGCCAAGCTTAGTTCAGAACACTATAGTTTTGTGGGTTTTTTTAGCAGAAAACTTACTGTAGTCTGCACAATCTAAGACCTCCAGGCCTGCAAATGATTCGTCTGATATTGAGCAAATACTTGCATTTGGTGTCAGGAACTGGTAGTGGAACACAACACATTGGGGCTTTAAGGGCTACTTCTTGAGCCAGAAAACCAGAGGAATATGGGGAATGACTGGTTAGACAGAGGCAGGTGGAGGATTTTTTATCCCTTGTCTATCTGAAGGACTGGAAGCCAAAAAAGGCAAAATTAATAGTGGGAGAATCTGGGTTGGAATCAGATACCCAGAGACAGACAGCAGATGACTAATGAGGTTAGTGCTGGACCCTAGGAAAACCAGGACTGGCTAGAATATAAGAGAAAGGACTAATGAAAAGGGATAGGAAAATAAAGATGCATGGCATATAAAATTGGTGACAAGCTAAAGCATGTGGAAAAGCAAAATAGCCAGAGATATGGACTGAGCCAAGGAATTGGGAAAGAAAGATGAGAAAAACTATGTATGGACTGGGGAGTGAGGCTACTTTCAAAGTGAGACTAATTTGATCAGAAGGCAGGTAAAAGAATGTAGAATGTAAGATTGGCTATAGAGACAAACTTGAAATGATTGACAAAAGATTGGATAAAAGGTTGATTGCAAGTGGGATGGTTGGAGGGACTGTAAGAGAGGAGGGAAAGGCAGCCTGGGACTGGAATTGGAGCCTAAACCAGCAAAAATAGAATTTTCTGGGAAAATGTGCCTGATTTGTCATGAGAAGCCTGTGAGAGCACACTCATGGAACAGTGAAATGAGTTGGCAGGCCTTGGGGGGAAATAAAAGAGAACCAGAACTGACAAATGTGTCAGGAGAATCAAACATGGCATTAACCCAAAGTGGAGTCCAGGGCTTGGAGTGGTTCAGTTCTCTATCAGCTACTCTTTGTGAAATCTGCCAGTCAGGTGTCCCATGGCTGATCAATATAGGACCTTACAGAGGTTAATAGTCCACTCCTTTACTTATTCTGTTAGAACAGGTGTCAAAAATGTGCATGGGTGAGCTATATGGCAATTCAAAATTGCAAATAAAATATACAGGTGAGAAGGAAATTAATTTTAATTTTGCAAATAATATATTGCAAAGTTTTTTTTTCTTGTTAGATGTAAGTTAATTTAAATTTAGTTTTAAAAAAATTGTGAGCAGTGTAAACTTCAGCATGTATAATTAAAAGAATGTCATAATGCATCACATTGCTGTGCAAGCTCAACCAAATTCCTTTCTAGCAAGTTTTTCTTTCCATGAGTGTATGCATCAGATTCTTTCTCTTTTATTAGGTCTGTGGATGACCTGAGTATAAATGCAATGTTACCAGGCTGGTAAATACAGTATCAATCTCATCAGAAAATTCATATATACAAAGCCAAATGTAATAGTGGGAAAGGAATGAAATCCATGGAAAATATTTTCATGGCCCTTGCCTTCCTCTTTCACGGGGCAGTCACCTGTCTGTGTATTAGCTGGGTCCACCAACTAAATTATTATCCTGCTTCTTGTAGTACCTTTCAATTTTTAGTTTGGCTTGTGAGAAGGACAGCTGAAATGCTGGGTATCCAAAAAGGTTGTCTCTGTGGAAGCTCAGTAGCCCAGAAAGGTAAGTGTCCAGTAAGTCAAGGAAGCTGGAATATCCAAAGATAACCAGCCTGAGAAAATGGGCAATATGGGCATTTACCAGCTGGGCAGCCTGTGGAGGAAAGCAGAGAGGTACCAGAAAACTATCCAAGTAGGAAACACAGGTGCTCTGCCAACCTAGAGGCCTGTGAATGAGAGAGCTCTGAGGAGTCAAATGGCATGGAACGTGATACCACGGCAGAAAGTGGTGATTTGGCTGCTACTCTTGGATTAGTCATTGCTACTGAAAACTGTGACCAGCCTTTGGGATTTGTTTCATAATTGTATCACTGGGGGCCTCACAGACAGTCCTATCAGCCAAAAGTGTTACAAGATCAGAGAGCTTAAGACAATGTAGTTCTTGATAATGTTACAACAAGGGCAACAAGTTTCCTTGGCACACTAAACCAGAATTTTGTTAGCCAGAAGATATGATTAGTTTGATAGAAAAATGGAGAAATAATGTGATGAAAGAAAACAAATCATGAAGGAAGGCTAATAATGGGAACCCAGTTCCAACAGGTGGCATTATGTTAAAATCAGCTAAATCGTGTCAAATACTTTATTTTTCATATCAGGATGCCTGATATGATATGGTGAGGGAAGTTCAAATACAGATCTGCCCAACCCTAAAATCATAGGAAATGGTGGTCTGGAAAAAGTAGAAATGAAATTGAGACATCAGCACCCCTTTGGTCACTGTCCAATTAAGACTACCTAAAAGTGACATTCTGCTGTCATAAAAATGAATAAATATAACACTTTTTGGAAATATTACAGTAAGTGTACCTTCCAGAGGTATCTCAGTTTATTCCAGTACTATGTGGTGTTCTGACAAGAAGACTGCAAGTCTGTTTATTGCAAGTCTTTCAATTTCAGCAATCTATTTTACATGTTTGGGGTTTTTTTATCTGTCTTTTGCCTATCTGAAACAAAATTTTATGTAACAGGCTGAACCATCCCTGAGATTTTTGAGCTGGCATTTATTACTTTGGACTACTTATCACACAGCTTTTTCCACATTCTATCTCTAGAAGGAGAGTGAACTTTTTAAGTGCATCAGCTATAACAATTGATATGTGGGCAAGTGATGAAGGGCTGTTACACTTCACTGAGTATCTTTCATTCCTTCTGCAGACTCATCTAAGTCATCTCCTTTCCTAGCACTCCTCCATGATGTCCCAGTCCCACAGATAATTTTATAGACAGGCTGCCCTTCTGAGCACTTGAGAAAAACAAAACATGGCAAAACAAAAAACCAAATCCCTATTGGAATTATCGGGGAAAAGAAATAGCTCACCTGAGATGGTTATTTATCATATGTTAATATCCTTACTATGGGACATCCAGTTTGGAAGTTCAAAATGAAAGACATACTGTTTTGAGTATTCTGACCAAATATGACAGAACAATTAACCCTGAAAAAACACTATTTAGCATGAAAAACAATAATATGTTTTCTTTCTCCATCTAACCTTTCTAGCTGTGATTTCTGTCTCTTAGCTAAGGTGGTGTGTTTGTGAGGCTTGTAGCAGCCTCATCCTGCTCTGTCCATAGCTGCTTCAAAATAATGTTTTCCGCTTTAATGATTAGATTTTCCATTTCAGTGCTATGTGTCTGCTTGTGTACTTGTCCTTTCTGTGCATGCCTTGTCAATGTAATCAAACATTACAAATGTCCATTACAATATACTCCGGAGGAGAACACTCCCAGCAACACTGCCAGATGCGATCCTCCGGCTCATATCACTGTAGTTAATGCACAGACCTTTCAGCAGCTGGCACAAGTGAATGTATCACTCCTCTCATCCACTATGCTGTATCCAAATGTTTTGTTTCCTTTGGCCAGCTTAAATGCTCTTTCTTCTCACATGGATCTTGTTTTTCAATAGCAAGTTTTCAATAGCCTTTCTGTCTGACAGCAGATCAGATGTCTAGAAACAGTCCTCAATAAAAGGCAGTTAGCAACTCCTGGAAGTGAATGAGGTGGCACCCAGACAGTAGGGAGACTGAGATGACAAGAAGGTAGGAAAAAGAAATGGTTACTTGTGTTCGATTAGACAGTAATTTCTCTTTGCTGATTTAAAACTTTGCTTGGATAATGATTAGATTTTCATAGTGTGGTGTAATTTCATGTTTTCCTTTTGGAAGACTGAAATAGCTTCAGTAGCTTTTAAGGAGCTCCTATGTATGCCCTAGGCTGTCCATGAACATTACAGATTTCTCCCCCACCCACCTCCACCCCATGATAGAATAGCTGGCCTGAGCTCTTCACACACAGAGAAAGGAGACAAAAATACTCCTCGTCACCTACTGCTGGTTGTGATACTTTTGGATGTTGAAATAAGGCTGTAATCTGTGTATCTCAGACATGAGCTTACATCTAAACTCGGTGAACAATTTTAATTCTCTTGCCATAAATGCTGCTTATCTGAAATAATCATGTCTAAGTGATGAGACAGAAAAGAATCGATCAAGTACACCACTCAGTAGAGACATATGGTATTCTGGACTTCAGCTGCAAAGAGAAAGCAGTGCTTGTAACTAATGCTTTTGTGTAGTTGAAAAAATAATATTGCTGGCATAGAGAATAGAGAGAAGCAGAAAATACATATGTTCTCCTGTTACAGTTCTTGGGTCTAATCTTGAGCAAAGATAGGACTGGGTATTTTAATCTTCCTAATTTATTATCTATCTGTTCATTTTACTACATTCAGTTGTCAGAGAGAGTGTGTTGTTCTGCTACAGAAGGCTGCAAAGTGTTACTCTCTGGAATTGCCCTTGGTAAGAGGGTTTTTCCTGTGAGAAGACTGTATGGCAGATTCTGACCAGCACGTATGGATTAGTGGTTCTCTTCTGATATGAGTAACTCTTTTTCTGAGGTAATTATTTTGAGAAGAAGGGGTAGTTATTTTTGTAAAAACAGATAAAAATTTTATTATGGGTGTCAGTTGCTTGTGAAAGATAACTTTACATCTGCGAACACTTAGAAAAGGATTTGCCTAAATTCAACCCAAAGAAGAGAAATAATATTTCTTTTGAGTTCAAAAGCTTTACCATTAAAACAACACAGGGTGAGTAAGGAGAGAAGTAAGGGATATTCTGAATAAGTAAGGGGTCTCTTCATGATAAGGCCATCTCTGTCCTTTCAGAGTATGTGCCTCAGTTAGTCAGTCAGTCACTAACAGGAATACTTTGCAAGTGAGACCTGTAGATAAAAAAGCTTTCCCCTCCACCCTTCTACACTCTCATGTCATACCTTCACCAGGTTTCACCAGACAGCTTCTTCTACCATTACAGACATGTATCTTAAGAGGTAATTCACACTTCTAAGCCAATGTTTCTTTGCTTGGGGTTTAAGAGTTCATGTGGGCTTCCCACTCAGGCCTATCTGGTCACGGATTCTCTTTTCCACTTTTCTTACAAGCTGCGACTCTAAAAAATAAATTCAGACTTGGGATAGACAGTGTCAGGTTAGGGGTAGTCCATAGTTCAGGATGGCTCCATGTTTCTGTGAGGAGACCTGAGTTTGCCTCGGCTCTATTTACACCAGCTTGAAAGCTACAGCATCTGTGAGGAGCTGAGAGTGAAAGCCCATGCTTTTGGCATAATATGCTTACCCCTAGGTGGTGGACTAGGTGAGAAGTGGATATACCACGGCTGTGAGTGCCCTCTGCATTGGACAGTGTTTATGGAGAAGGTAGGGCTACATGCTGGCCCATCTGTGGACCTGAAGCATCCTGAAGGCAAAGCATGTATGAGTGAAACTGCCCCAGAAAGTGCAATTTTCCCATCCAACTAAGCTTCAGTTTGATTTCTAACATTTCAGTTTACTTATAAATTAGTGAGTTCCAAGAAGCTATTTCTAAACATGATACTTTCCTTGCACTGTTGCATGAAAACTTCCTTCATCCTATGCAGGAGAGTTGCAAAGATCACCAAGTAATGAAATAGCAGTAATTAATTTAATCAATTAAAGAATCTATTTCCCTTTTGTTTCTAGAAAGGTCTTGCAAGGATAACTCCCGGGAAAGAGGGCAGGGAAAAGAGAGATTTCCTGATGAGATTTGTATTTACCTCCTGGGGCAAATGTTCTTTGAAATAATTTAAAGTAGCAAACTAAGCCAGTACATTTAAGCAAACTATGAAGCCATTTTCATCAGCAACATTTGCATCATGAATCACAGTCTGTGTCACAAGACAGGAGAGAGCAAGATCCTGCTGTACATTGTTTGCTGTCTCTCTCTTACCCAGTATTCATTCTACAATGCTTTGTGCCTGTGTTTTATTAAAATAAAATGCTGGGCACAATAAAATATGTCTAATTAAAATAATTTTGGTAAAAATATGTGAATAGCAAATTTTTATTTCTAGTAAAAAAATTGTGTTGCTGAATAGAAAGAAAGCAAAGCATATCTTGACATAGTTTGGAGGATTTAGCAAACCAATTTCCAATAACATTTAGAAGTGCCTCTCCATTTTAACAAAATCTGTCAATATCTAGGACATTGAAAGAGTGAACGCTTCTGGTAAAGATATAATTTAATTTAATGTGATTTAAATAGTTGTGGTGCAATTTTCAACTATCTCTGCAGATACCATGAGAGGTTTATGCTACCCCTTTCTGTTTCTGTCATTTTTAGGTAATTTCTTTCCTGTTTTCTGTAATTTGATTTTCCTCCACTTCTGTTTTCCTCTACCCATCCATCTTTTCCTCCAAGCTTATCTTTAACGTCAGCTGAAGACCATCATGAAAAGATATGATTATATTAGAATAAATTTGTCTGATTTTTATTATGATGACAGATGTGAAGCTTATTCGTCCCATGGAGATAATGATTAAATGTCTCCTTGCTTTTGCATTGAAGAAACAGAATCTGAAGTTGAACAGAAGTGTTGAATTTTTGCCCATGGGTCTATTTATCTTGGCAATTTAAACTCACAACTGCACAAATTATCAGTATATAATATAAATATTTTCTATGAATCTTTTTTATTTACATTTGACTTTACGAACATATGAAATTTAAGACAAAATTGAAGCAATTGTCCTTGTTTAATTATAAAATTGCTTTCTGATATTTCTCTCTTAAGAGATAATTTTTCACAAAACTAACTGTTACTATGGTGTATGACAGATTGCCTTTTGATATTTTGTAACAGCAAATGCATAAAGACAAAACAAGTACATTTTTGCAGGTTTTCTAGCCACAAATAGCACCTACCTCGTGATATCTGAACAGACAAAGTATTGCCCGTCAACAGCTAACATGCTGGGCTAAATCTAGGAGCAGGGAGTACTAGATAGGCACTCTTATGCTGTGCTGGTTTAACCTAGAATCCAGGTCTTTTTTCTTTTCCCAACAGCTCATGGTAGGGAGTTCAGTGCTGATAAGGTGATACAGGGTGTTGGTAGGTGCTGTGGATAAATATAGTTAAAGGGATTTTATAATGAAAGCTTCTCATGGCTCCTCAGGCATGCCACATGGCCTGAGGGTGCACTTGCTCCTGCAGCAGTTCCTGAGCTGATAGCAGAGAAATTTTCTGTGCATTGCAGTCCTGAGAGAAAGTAAAAGAGGCAAATAGTTGTTTTTCAATGTTGTTAAAAATTAAATCATGTTTCTAAATTTTTCTCCTGTAGCTTAAACAACATTTAAGTTACTTCAACAGAATGTGACTAACACCAGATACACCTCACACCCTTTTCAGAGAGTAGCTATATGGGAAATTTTACGAAAATATTGCTTTTCTAACTGATTAACATGCTATCTCATAGCTTACAGAAAGTGACAATCATGATTGCAATAAAACAGAAAGGAAATATAGTTTTTCATCACCAATAAAAGATACAGTCCTAGCAATGACTTAAATGTTTTATGTTTGTAATATTGAGATCACTAATAGTTCTTGGAATTTAGAGGCCATTTATTTTATTGGATTAAATTATTTTTCATCATAGACTTCCTGAATTTTACAGGAGGCAGGATACTGTGAGTAATTTCAGTCTTCTGTCTGTATTAGGAAGATACTCAGTTCTATCAATATAAACATTGATATTTTATTCAACACAAAAAGTAAGTTCAATAATATGCAACCTGAGACACAATACAAATCTTGATGTTTTTTGGAACATGAAAGTAGTGTATGTTGAATACTTCCATAGGAAATATTTTAATCTATCTATGATTCATAAATATTTTGAGAGGAAAACAACAAAGTTGTAATTCTGTCAGACTGTCTTCTAGACTTGATGTGCCTCAGAACAGGGCAGCCTTGGGTGTGTTAGTGAGAGGGGATAATCAGCCTTTGGCAGTTCAGGTCTCTGTCTGTGTGACACCAACATGGTCATTGCCGTGATATCTGTTCCAGCAGGAAGAAGCAATTGGTTAATCAGAAAACTTGACTGATGCAAAGTTACCTGAAAATCTTGAAGATCCAAAAGTAGAAAGGCTGAAATGTAGCAAGTGCAAGTGAAAGCCATGTTAGGTGTGTGACAGGTAATAGACCAAAACAGTAGAGCTGGTACTGTTCAGGTTTTTCTGCTTTCCTTTATATTATGTTGAGCGTGTATATCGACACTTAAAACTAATTGTGGTATGAAATTATCTCTTTATTATTTTTAGTTTACTATTAGTATAACTACTACATTAAAATTCTTTCCAAGGTATGCTGACAGCAAGCGCTGTGGTGTGGCGAGGTGTTGACTCTGCATCTTTGCATTGGCACCACAGAGGAGTCTTCTCATGCAGCTCTTACACCTGGCTTAATTTCTTGCAACCTACCATTTCTCATAGAAAAGTGTGGAGTCTGTCCTCAATGGGTCACAAGATGCCCCTGGCAGGAGATCTCTGGCTGTTGAGGCAGGTGTTGTGTGGTCTTGGTCCATTCCACACCCATTGTGGAGTTTCTAGGCGGAGGGGCACCACTCAGGCATGCTGGGCACTCAACCTGGTAGCAGGCGATGCTGCTTGGCAGGCACTGGGGCCAGGTTGAAGGTTTTTGAGTGGGTAGTGTCTAGGACCATGCACTGTCCACATAGTGTATGAGGTGTGATGCCCTCCAGATGGCAAATCTTGCTGTGCCATCTGGGGTACTGCCATGGTCCACTGGGTGTTCAAACAGCTACATAGTATTTGTGGCTGGGGAACGTGGTCTTGCAGTGTCCTCAGGGTGCATCAACAATTCAGTGTAAATGCAGCTACGGGCAATTGGAGTCCAGGAATATCCCCTGAGAACACCGTTACCTTTACTGATGATTTAGCTACTGTCATGGTTTGACACTGGGTAATTGCCAGGCACACACGAAAAACTATCCACTTTTTCTCCTCTGCTATAGCTGAGCAGAGGAGGGGAAATTAACACAGAAACTTCATGAGTTGAGATAAGGATTAGGGGAAAAACATTTCAGGGCAAAACAGGTTCAAAACTTAGACAGTATAAAGAAGATTTATTATTAACAGAATTAATAATAAAAAGGGCAATGAGAACTAAAATAAACTTTTAGAACACCTTTCCTTCCCAGTCCCTCCCTCTTTCCACTGACTGCGCAAGGAGACAAAACCACAGGGTTTTAGTCAGTATTTCACTTCTTAAAAATCTTTCTTTAGTATGCTTAAGGAAAAAAAGTTTCTTCTGCTGTGCCATGGGATCCTTCCTCGGGAGATAGTTCTCTGCAAACTTTTCTAGAGTGGTTTTAACTTTCACTAACAGCAGTCTGCCCAACCTGCTGTAATGCGAGTCCCTCCCACGGGTCAAGCAGTCTTCCCACAACTGCCTAGTGTGGGTCATTTTAGTTCATGGGGTTTTGTCTTTTAAGGATGAGCTGTTCTAGTTTGGAAGCAAGGGTCCTCTTTCTTTATCTCTGGAAGCAAGGGTCCTCTCTCTCTGCTCAAGTTCCCCACCAGATCACAGCTTTTTAGCATCCACATGCTCCAGCGTGAGCACCAATCCTCATGGGCTGTCTGTGGATCTCTGTGTCCCACCCATGCACCTAATGAATTACAGGGAAACAGTCTACCATAGTCCTCACCAAGGCTTACAGAAGAATCTCAGCTCCAGTGCTTGGAGCACTTCTTCCCTCTCCTTCTTTCACTGACCTTGGTGCCACCATGTTGGTCCTCTTCACATGTCCTCACTTTCCTTTTCTCTGACTCAGAAGAAAGTTAGTGTCTGCAGGTTCGTTTGCTCTCAAGTTCCATCAATTGAAAAGTTCTTACAGACCTTCACTGCGCTGAAAAGGTTGATTTCTTCTGGGCTCCATATTGGGGAATAGTTCACCATGTTTTTGTCGCTGGCCACATGGTCCCCGCTGGCACTGCACAGGCGGCCCCGGCTGCACAGTCTTGGCCTCAGGAGGGCCCTGGCCACCGGGATGGGCCCAGCAGCCACCTCACCTCCCCTCAGGAGAAGAAAAGACAGCTTCCCACGGTTTTTCCTTTCTTAAATGTGTCATCACAGAGGTGATCTCTGTTCAGGTCACGTCTGTGTGCCAGTGTTACCAAGTTCTCTAACTGGGCTACTAACCTGCCCATCGTCAGAGCCATCAGTGATTGGCTCTGTGTCGTACATAGTAGAAACTTCGAGCAGCTTGTTCCTGCCCACCAAAAACTAGACTGCTTTTAAATTAGCACAGCTACTTAACACGCTGCATATGGTTAAAGAAGGAGTCAATGTTATAGAGTGCTGGATTGTGCTGGCTTGGCAGATGACTGTTTTTAAAAATCCATGACTTGATTTTATATATCAGTATTTATTGTTACATTGTGTTACCTTGCTGCCAAGTGCTCTTGCGACCTGATCACTGGTTTACATCTATTTACATTCTGTTAGAGAGCTGTAGTCTTATGGTGAATAAAGAGCAATAGGCAGGCCATTTGGTGGCACAATAAATTTTGTGGGTAAACTGTGAGGCTGTATTTTCTGCTTGCTTGGCCCGAGTGGCTCTTGTTTCCATGGTCTGTAGGACCTCTTTCTTCTGTTTTGCAAAGACAATAAATATTAAGGGTGTTTTCAAAGTAGTTCTCAGGAAATGTATGGGAAAGAAAGGAAAAAGAAAAGAAAAAAGAAGGAAACCTGAAAATCTTCTTCTGACAGCCTATAATTCAGTGATCATATTCCAGAGTCATAGACAAAGTTAATAGAACTGGAAATTATATTAGCAATGCCTATATATTTCTGTCACTTTCTGTCCATTTTTATTTTATAGTCATGTTATACTGCTTATTGAGATTATGATTGTGATGTTCTATCTTTATTACTTTGTGGCCTAACCTTTCAAGTCTGAGCTTTCATGGACTAAACAATAAATTTTGCTATAACAACCTCACTTAATTCCCCTATAAAACTGATGTTTCCTGACGGTTGTTCACTGATGTGTACTGTAAATATGGCATCCATAAATTTTAGAATTTAATCTCATTTGGTCCATACAAAACAATAATGAAAGCCTATAAAACAGGAAGCAGTAAAATGAGAGTATTCAGTAGTAACTGCATCTCTGTTCCCCAATTGAAAAAATATAATTCAAAAATTCCTTAAAATGAATAATTTCCCAAAATTACATTTGCAATATGATTGATTGCTAAATTCCTTCTTTAGCTGTTACTTAAGGACTAAAGTGTTACTGGGAGAACGTACAGATGGAGGGAAGGGTAAGGAGGGACAAGACCTCTGTCAGTACGTGTGAGCTGTGGAGCTATTTGTGAAGCAGAAAACAATTACTTACCCTCTTCTCTGAGGAAGTAGGGAGAGACAAGGGTGTCTTTGTCCACTGACAGTGAATGCAGTCCTGCCATAGGGATTCACAGTTAATGATGACACAGCCTAGCATGAAGCAAGGGGGAAAAAAAGGAAAGCTGTTTTTCTGAAAAAAATTTTTTGTATTGCAAACTCTTGCTGGCTTTTCTCATGCATTGGACCTAAATAACAGCCTAAGCTCAGCTTTCATTTTGTAATAGTCTGTTGTTCTCCTCTAGGTTCCAGATGTGCACTTCTAATAGCAACGACAAAGCACAGCTTCTGATTAACACTAATGATGCTATTGTGAATTGGCACTGTGACAATACAAATGCTTTTTGGACTGCTTAAGCTTTTTACCTTAGACCCACCCATGATCTGCCTCCACCTGAGACATTCGAGTAAATGACTTTCCCTTACCAGATTCCCTGTGGGATTTACGTAGAGTTTTTTCCCCTTTTCTTATTTTTTTTTTTTTGGGGGGGCTCTCTTGAACTGTACTCTCTAAATGTACAGTTAGATTGGTTTTTTGTACAGTCAGTGGCTAGAATAGAGATGTCTTAAAAAGACAGATGTGGAAAGGGGAGAAACCAATAACCTATGATTAATGAATCATTGGGAGATGATGTATAAAATTATACACAGAGAGAAAATGGAGAGCAGAGGCAACTGTGACAGTTGATTATCCTCCTATCTTCATATTTCAGCCTTCCCAGGTTTTTCACTGGTATGGTTGACAGATATATTTTTCCAGAATATATTTAATAATTAATAATTTTGGGTCTAGCAAGAAGTTCTAGATACAAAGGCCTGGATGGCAAGACTCAGTTTCAGAAGGAAAAATTATCTGCATTCTTTCAGCAGCTCTGTTGGCTATTGAATATATTTGCTCGATGTTCTTCATTTAGTCTTTCTAAGCCCGTAAGAGCTCTTATCATTTTTAAACATAAGATTACAATTGATTAAATTAAGAGAAACAAGTCCAAGCAGGCAAGTATATCTTTATTCAGATAGAACTGAATCTTCTCCTATAAATATGTAAGTGCCTAAATGATGTCATTGTACAAAATTATGTTGAAAATCTGGATCTCAGAGAGCTGTTTATAGTCCTACCAAAAAAAGGTAACCTTAAGGATTCAGGAAGTTAAATCAGCTAAAATTAAGCACACCTCAAAACTGGTTTACATAAATTTTCTTTGTAATTTATGCTGGCTGCTCAAATATCATGGAAGTAAAAGGTGCAAAAATGGATGGGTGAACTGACAGATGGATATGAAAAATCAGAAAATTAGTTTAAATTTCAGGATTTTAATAAATTAAGCATGACAAGCATAACACAGGAACCCAATATTTATTTAGTTAATTTAGTTTTGTTTTTATCATAAAAAAATTGTCAGTACATATTGGAAATCTCATTTATTTCAGAATAAAAGAACATGCAGTTGGCAACTGATGATGCCAAACCCAGAACTGCAAGAAAACACACATTCTGCTGGCAGGATTAGGGTGTGATTCTGAAAAATATGGTCATGATTTAAGAAAGTTTTGCACAATTTGGCTACTAAACTGACAGAGTAAATTTTAACAGTCAACATTTCCTTACTTCCTGCCTTCCTGCCTGCCTTCCTGCATCCCTCCCACCTTGCCTTGCCTTTCCTTGCCTTGCCTTGCCTTGTCTTGCCCTCCTTCCCTCCTCCTTTCCTTCTGTCCTCTTCCATTTCTCCTTTTTGCTGAAAATGTGGCCTTTTTTGGTACTTTCTCTGTTCCTGTTCTTGAACAATTTAATCTCTAATTTTTCATTTGCAGAATGAATGCTGATACTCACAGTAATTTTCTTTCTACTTTCTTTAGGGCTTTTCTCTGTTTCCTTCTAAATTCCCACTTGGTGTATATACATTGTCTTTTCTGCAGTCAGGTTTTGGCATTTTGATGGAGGTTTATGGACTTTCGTTCTGTTATATCTAGAGAAATTTGGGTCTTAATAAGAGTCTAAATAGTCTAGATTCATAGTACTGGATTTAAGTCTGTAACAAGTTCATCTCATTGTCTGCTGTTGCCCTGAGCTTACACCAGTCACAAGAAACTTCTCTTTTTCTTACAGAAAGCTTTTTCCCTAACCCCACTGTCACCTCCACTAATGACTATCACTATCTAGTGTATCCATTTCTACCTTCCATTCTCATGCTGGTTGTCCAGTATATTTTCTTCTGTGGGATTTTAAAACTGTTTCTTTCTTTGGATTTTTTAATAGTACAAGGACCTTCACACACAGGAATATAAAGATATGAAAGTGCATTTTGTTTTCTTTGGCTTCACAGGTAACCTTCATGCGAAAAAATTATTTGCCTCCATGAGTCAGGCTGAAGAACTTGGTTTCATGAAGACACTTTGGGTCATGTAGATCCAGTTTTGTTCTACAGAATAGGAATACAGAATACTACAGTAGAAACCAAGCTGCTGTGAATTAAGGATTACACAATGTGCTATCACAAATGGAATACTACTTAACTACATTTTTAATACTTCACTAAATCTCTTATCTATTGAACATATCTTCTTGCTAAGTCTGAATGGTGTTACAAGACAACCCCTTACTAGGGCTAGAAACTATATGCACAAAGAAATAAAAATCTAATCTCTGTTTTCAGCTGTAGCCTGTACAACATCCCACGTCCATTTCCTGTTGTGTTTTCCAGGTAAGTAATACCTTTCAGAGTAAACAGAACATAATATGCAAGAGACCTGATATTTTTACATTTATGCTGAATTTTATGTGTGAATGAACTCAAGCTCTAACAGAATACTCTTTTCTCTCTGTCCCACTTTAAATCTGAAGGAAAACTTGGGGTGCCAGAAACTGTTTTTTGGAACAGGTACCTACAGTTATTTGTATATGGATATTGTTGTTCACATTTAGAGGATTATATGTAGATAATATCAACAATAAAATTAAAGTAAGTGTGCTTCAAACTAATTTGATCTGATAATTTTGATATTGTTTGGTTAGGTGCTGGATAACATTCGAACATTTTTTTGTTATTCAGGGATAATGTATTATTGGATATAAGCCAAAACATGAACTTCTGAAGATTTTTGTATATTATTTCACAGTGGAAAGAGTGTTGTGCACATTAGAATTTAGGAAAAGAGCCCTACATGTAATGATTTGTCCACTCTTACCTAAATGAATAAACATATATTCTAAAATAGGAAGTTAGTTTCTTTTGTTCTCAGACTGTATACTTTGATATACTGGCATTAAAATTTTTTATATCCTGTTTTGGCTGCCAGCATAATCAAGTGCCAATAACTCTAGCCGCAACTATTCAGTGATAGAACAATCTTACTAGCTTCCCAATCTTTGAAGATCTAAGTAAATACAAAAACCAATTTTCACTTCTTTGTTGATCTAGTTAATTATAGTGTAGAAAGACTAGCAGCTGTCCTGCATATGTTTCATTTTTCTCCTCTTTTTCTTCCCTCCTGATTTGAACCTTACATGGCTTCTGAAGTATTTTGGAGGTTAATAGACTGATCTAAATCTTTGTATCCATAGCAATCCATGGATATTATAACACTCACAATAAAAACTGAAAAAAAAGATGCTAGAAATATCTCCATTATGAAAGTGAATCCCAAAAGAAAACAGATGCTGGGTAAATATCTTGTGGTGAATTATTTTTAAAGAGCTTAGACAATTAGCATAAAAATTTGGGCACCAAAATCTTTTAACTCATGCAGGCCAAACTTACATTGCTATAGTTCAGCCCATACAGTGGTGGTGTTTTTTAAACCAAATTTGAAACACACAATTGATTACTTCTTTAAAATACTCAGCAGAGCTGGAGAATGAGATATTATTCTTAATGGCAATCTAATAAAATTCCAGACAGGCCCACATATTGTGATTACCATTAGAAGACCCAACAGTTGCACTGAGCAGGCTATATCTGGGAAACCAGTCTCTGTTGGATAAGCATGGGTTCTTCCAGGTAATTAATCAGCATGACTATTTGTTTCAGAAGTAAAAAACAATGGAAAAATACAAATCTTTCAGAATGAAGATTTTAAAAAAAAATTATATATATATAGGATTTGGCCTAAATATACTGACAATCAGGCTTCAAGTTCTGTACAGACTTGAGAGTAGAACTCAGTTTATGAAAGCTCCTATTTACATAGTGTCAACTGTTGGATCACATTTTACTGATCTAAAGACTGCTTTCCTTTTTGATCTGCTGCAAATCTTTACAAGACTTCATAATTTGACAAGTCACTTTTGTAGCACTACAAAAGAAATAGCTTTTATTAAAGAACTCAACAGCTGACAAAAAGTAGTAAGGCAAACTTAGGTCAATGGGGGAAAAGCACAAACAAATCCAAATATATCCACGAAAAAATCTGTAAGGAGAAGTTAAACAATTCTTGTTGCTGGGAGTTCACCTGCCGAATTTTAGCTGTGAGCAAGTTTGGCATGTGGAATTAGTTTGTTGTCTAGACTACTTCTCTAGCAACTGGAAAAAGAGCAGCACTTCTGGTAAATATTTAATTCTGACTAGCTTAAAAGCCCTCATCTATAAAGCATATTTGGCATATTTAATCAGCTTCTTAATGCTTCAAATAAAAAATAATAACTTGATAAAAAGCATTCTGGGAAATATTAATAATATTGAATAAATATACCAAATCACTTATTTCCACTGCTGTGAAAAATAGTAAAAAGTGTTTTTATAAATACATCAACAACAAAAGGAGAGCCAAGGAAAATCTCCATTCTTCATTGGATGCAAAGTGAGGAACATTGCCACTAAGGATGTGGAAAAGGCTGAGGTAATGCCTTCTTTGCCTCAGTCTTTGATAATAAGACTGGTTATCCTCAATGCAGCTGGCCCCTTGAGCTGGTAGACAGGGACAGGGAGCAGAATAGACTCCTTGCAATCCAGGAAGAAGCCTGGATTAGTGACCTGCTGTGACAATTAGATGCTCACAAGTCTGTGGAACCGGAGGGGATTTGTCAAAGGTCACTGAGGGAGCTGGCAGAAGAGCTTGCTAAGATGATCTCTTTCATTTATCATCAGTCCTGGCTAACCAGATGACTGGAGCTTGGCCAATGTGACACTCATCCACAAAACGGCCTGGAAAGATGATCTAGGGAACTACAAGCATGTTCTTCTTGATTTTTAGAATCATAGAACAGTGCAGGTTAAGAACGACCTCGAAAGATTGTCTGGTCAACCTTTTCTTGGAAAGGAAGTCTAGATCACAGAATCAGAATCACAGAATCACAGAATATTCTGAGTTGGAAGGGACTCACTCTAGGACCTTGTCCATTTGCATCTTGAAAACTTTCAGTGATGAACACTCTACCATGTGCCAGTGGATGAATGCTCTCGCTGTAAAAAGTTTCTTTCTTCTATGAAGTTGAAACCCCTTCACAGTGCAACTGGTACCCACTGGCCCACAGCTTCTCCACATGACTCCTTGAGAAGTGAGAGGACAACATTTGTCCTCATCAAGAACTGGAATACTGTGATGAGGTTACTCCTGAGCTTTGTTTTCTCTAGGGAGAAGAGATTTCTTCAGTCTTTCCTCAAAGGACAGGCTCTCCATCCTGAAAATGGAAAATTTATTTTTGAATTAATTTGAAAATAGCATCCCACTCTTACTGTATTTGCCTACAGAGCTTCTTTTTCAGAGACCTTGCAGCCTGAAATGTTAATTCTTCTTCAGGATTGTTTTCAGACAAACCAAAATATATTTGAAAATTATCCAATTACTTTCAGTGTGAAGAGTGCTGCTTTATTCTCTTTGGTATAATAAGGTCACAATGTAAATGACTGGGTTGCTACTGCTTATCAGTGGCTACATGAACATGAAATAACATCTGGTGGCAGGATGGGATGTGTATACCTTAAAATATTAATTTTAAACTTTATAGAAGAAGAAGAGAAAAAAAAAGGCAATGACTGAAATTTGAAATTTATTTTCCTTGGCTTTGTTTCAATGACTAGAACATTTATATCATATTGTCAAATGTGCAAACTTCAGTTACCAGCCTCTGTGAATTGAAAACATCTTTTTACTTGTAAAAAAAAAAAGGTGATTTTTACACAGAAGCACTCTTTGTTTACTGCTCAAGAAACTGCGTGAAATGTTATTTGTTAGATTTCATTAAAATCTCCTAAATATAATGAAAGACTAAAGTGGGCCTACAAGAAAGCTGGAGGGCATGTAATGATAGGACAAGAAGGAATGGCCTTAAGCTGAAGAAGTGCAGGTTTAGATTACATATTAGGAAGAAATTCTTTACTGTGAGGGAGGAAAGGCACTGGAAAAGGATGTGGATTCCCCATCCCTGGAAGTGTTCAAGGCCAGATTGGATGGGGCCCTGAGCAACCAGGTGTAGTGGAAGGTGTCCCTGCCCATGGCAGGGGGTTGGAAGTAAAGGATCTTTAAGGTCCCTTCCAAGTCATTCTATGACTGTCTTGCACATGTGAACATGTTCATTCCCGTGTCAATAAGTGGAATAACCATCACTATGCATCAGTCCACCATCTCCTGCTGTAAGTGTATCTCAGGCTAGCCAGAGATATCCCAGTCTTTCAATAATGAAAAACATAAGTAATTATGGTATATTACATCATTTTCAACAAGCAATAATTAGTCCTAATTGATTGATAGACATCATCATCTGTATGCCCATACTTCACATATGGGGGAAGGAGAGGCTGAATTACAAGGCAAAAATTGTCATAATGTACACACACCATGACCTTTTCTAACTTGCAAGACAATTGACTCATAGTAAGATGGCAGCCTTTGGTTTGATATAACTTGTTCCTAAGCAAAGAGTTCACAGCTCCAAAAACCACTCATTAAATTCATGAAGCTCTGCTGATAAGCTATATATTAAAAAAAAAATTTAAATAATGAAAGGTAAAATTGTGTTTTCATCAGGAATTTTAATTACCAACTGAGCTTTGTGTGTTGTGAGAAGTATTTAGCAATAGTACTAGCTTAACTGAATGGTACACAGTGAGAAGTGTTTGCACTGGCTTTTACCAAAAAGTAGGAGCAATATGGTCCTGGTAAATTCATTGAATGCTTTTCACTAAGATTACCACAGTTCTTTTACTTTCCCTTGAACTCTGCAAAATAAGAAAAGTCTGAATAATCATCATACATTCATAATCAAATTATGATGAAACAGTATTGGGATAGTTTTTAAGACTGGGTTTCAGTCAGTATCTCAGGGATAGGTAGCCATAATAACCTTTCCAGCATTCAGTATTTTCCATAGTATTGATAACATATTGCTACAGTTGGTCTTGATTTTAAGGCTGCAGACTTCAAAAGGCCAGATTGCCTGAGGACTAAGAAAAAATCTCTTTGATTTGAAAATGAATGTTCATATCTCGAAAAGACTCAAATGCATTTATCCAGGTAATTTAAGAGGGAATTCAGACTGGATTTAAGTCTGCTGACTTAGAGTTAATAATACAGATTTGTGTTTCAAAAGACTTTAAATGCAAATATCAACTCTTTGATGAGATATGACTATTGTTAGCTTTTGTCCTGCATGATGTCATTTACTCAGTAACCTGATTCAACAAGTGTGTAATAAGGCCAATTGGCTTGACTAAAAATAATTAAAAGATACCAATAAAGATAACATTCTAAACTGAAGTAAAAAGAAAGAGGAAGGAAGAAGAAAATGACCTTCAACATTTTGCTAGTGAAATTGCGCATCTGATAACTATGGAGTTAAAGATATAAGCATGAAAGCACCCTTCTCTCAGTGTACTAATAATAAACTGCTTGCTTCATGCCTTTTCTTCTGTGGTTTTATGTAGGCATAATACTCTTAATCATGAAGATGTACTTATAGAGTAGTGCAGTTTTGCATGGCACTTCACTGCAATAAAACTAAAAAGCATTTTGCTGCATTCTCAAATAATTTTTTTCTCAAATACAGACTAGAAAGTAAAACACTTAGTCACTTTGCCTCTGTAGGTGATTAGTACTCTGGAATCTTTCTCTTTGTTATGCACTATAAGAATAAACATTATTTAGTGTGGTAATAGTAAAGGAAATATTGAATTCGAGAGTTGATACAGTAGATAGTGAAAGTTGTATTACACCAATAAGTCACTCTGTTCTGAAAATGTTCTACCCAATGCTTCTGATAATAATTGAATGCTATTATGATGCATCCCACACCTCATATGTTATCATATTTGCTTCTTTGCCTTGTACTAAAATCTAAAGTTCACATTTTGACAACTTTTTTTCTGAAAGCTAAATTCACAAATCTTTTTAAACCCATAGGGCAACAATACCACTTTTTCGCTTTTGCTTTACCTTCTCAAAGAATTGACGTTTTGTGAGTCAGCATGAACATTTTAGGTCAATGCTGTTAGAGTTGCTGCCTTGAAAATCTATCTTATTATTACTTTTTTTTTAAAAAGATTTTTCAATAAAGGTAGAAAGATTGTACAAAAATAAGATACAGAAGCATAACATTTCCAGCCTTTTACCATTTTGATCAGACACCAGGATAATTTGAACTCATTAGGGACGAAAAATACAAAATGCTGCTGGTATTGATATCGACAGAAGGTGCACATATATCTAGGAATACTTTCTTTTTTAATCTTCAGTATTTCAGTAATGGAAAGTAATGTTCCTGGTGAAAGAAAAAGAAAGTAAACAAGATGAACTTAACAAACTTATCATAGCAATGTTGCAAGTAAGCAGCAGGAATAATGAGCAAAAAGAGAAACAAAAGGTTCCCCAGGGGACTAAATTAGAGCCAAAATGGTGTAACCTCATTTTCAGTTATTTGCAGGTCTCATTTTAATGAGTTGCCGAGAGTGCTGGTATGGTATGAGTATGAAGCCAGAGTCCTCAGCCATTACTATATCCATAAACAGAATGAAGAAATGGCTTGGAATGTCCACGTTTTAAAAGAATCTATATCTTTAGAGTGTCGCTGATCCCTGATATCCTTCTACAGTTAGCCAGCTCTCAAGCAGTCTGACTGCAAGCCCTGAGTCACAGCATGGTGATGGGAAATGAACTATTTTTGGTTGCAACAGACCTGGACCTGACTTCTATCAGCAGATCTCTTTGTGACTGTGGTTAGGATTTCATTGTAAGTCACTTCTTGATTCTATTTACTGAATCCTTCATAGTTTGTAACACAACAGAAGAGACGTGTGAGACTCACACTGTGTCATCGAACCTCTGGGAGAATAATGGAGGGATTTATCTTGCAGAAGGTCTTCAGGAGAGCACTCTCCTTGTAGAGTTAATGGCAATTCGTGTAGAAAAAGAAAGGGAAAAGAAAAGACAACGTTCTTGTAACAATAGTCATGTGAAAGTAGCTACAGACAGCCCAGATGGAATTAAGCATTAAACTCCCCAAAGGATCAGGACCTATTAAGCCATTGCCAGCCACTTATTCAAGTAAAATAGATGTAAAGTTAGAACAATGCACCTTCTATTTCCCTTTCAGCACAGGAAATAATATTTTGGAGAAAATAATATAGGTCAGTATGTTAACAAAACATCATACTCCATAGAATAATCTATGAGATTGCTCACTATATTTCAAGGCTCTGTTCACATGGAAGACAGGATGTTATTCATCATTAGATATACCACCCTCCTTCAATTATGAATTCTGATACCTTAAGGTGTTTGCGTTTCCTTTAAATTTAATATAAGACATTAGTTTCCTGGAATTATATGACCAATGAATTCACTCCTGTATAGATTTTCACTTTTAAACTGGCAAAATTTATTTCTACAAGCTTCATTTTACCTAAACAACAACGCACAGGTATGATTTGCCTCACTTATTTTTGAACATTTAAAAGTTACAATATAAATATCTCCTTTTTTATTCAGTGCTTTATAATTCAAAGGAGAAAATGTCTGAAACTCTTTGTCTGAATTACAGAATAAATTAATTATAGAATTAATTTTATCAGGCTCAGATTTTGAGTCTGTGATTTCTGCTCACACTTAGATATATAATTATTAAATTCTGCCATTTTTTCAAGCACTTCCTTTAGTGTTTGGATATTTCTTTTAAACAAATGATGATTGAACAGGAAGCCCAGTTTCTTCATGACTTCTAAATCAGGAAATATTAGCAGATTATTGCTCTGAATGTTAAGAAAATGAAAAGTCAAAATATTTTACTTCCCTGTCTTTGCTGGATGAAGACTACTCGCAACAGTGACTAACCTCAGTTTTTGCAAAACTGGTCAGGACTTCTGCAGATGCTGGCAAACACAAAGTTGAGACTTGAAGAAAAGTAGGACTCCAGAACAAAAAAAAAATTATTTCCCCACTGTACAAAAGAAGTTAATTCACAAACAAACATCAGCAATTTTTAATTCTAAAATTCTGAATTTTGAACTTAGAAGATGTTTTTTCTTCTATCACTTTTATATTAGTAGTATTACAGTATTATCTAATTTCAAGTTAAATGTAATGTTATACTATCTAAAAATATCAGGTATCTTAATGGAAATACCTAATTTTTTTAATTTCACTGACGGAAATTAGATATTTAACTGCATTTGAGAATCTGAATAAATTATGTAAATTTGCAGTCACATAAAGAATCATATATGTACTGACAGCCAGTGAATAATGTTACATGTAAAATACAGACATGAATATCTTGTCTTGCAGAAAGGCTTGGCAAAATATATTCTAGTTTTAAAATAAAATAAACATGCTACAAAACTTATTTACAACCACATTGCACAGAACACTAGAAATACGTATTTAGAAATAATCTAGAATTTTTTGAAGTGGATGCAATAATTACTGAAATCTACTTTTTCTCTGGTTTAAAATTAAATAGTGCATTACAGTGATTGACTAAATTAGGAAAATAATTCAACAACTACATCATAGACCCAAGACTTTGCACTAATTGTGACTGCTCAGGTAGTTTTTCCAATATTACATCAGATTTCCCATCTGAAATGGATTCAGTGTAAGGACATATCCTTTCTAAAAATTTCTAGTTTAATGCAAACCCTCCATATTTCCCATATAGATAATAAGGCTAATTTTCAGAAATAGACAAAATTTGGAAATGGAGAACTCAAAATTTGACTCTCTGATCCTTTTTTTAATAAAGATTTTGGTGTTTGTGTCTTACCTAACACAAATTAAGATTCCAGACAGGAACACATAGAAAGTGTTCTCATTAAATGCCATTAAGGAATCTTTTAGAAAAACTACTGGTTTCAGCAGCCTTACTGAGTGCAAGTGAAATGCTAAAAATATTTGCAAATGCACATGAAGGATTCAGCAATACGATGTTACCACTCTGAGACTTCTAGTTTCTTTACTGACACTGTTTAAAAGGAGGAAAGAGTCACCCCATTAGATTCAAGGGTAGTAAATCACACGTTTACAAATTTTACACACAATATGCTCACTTGAATACCCAGAATGAGTTGTTGGACATCTGTGCTGTATTCCAAAGATTAATTTCACAACCCACTGTGATAAGTGTAGTCATTCTGTGAAGTTGCCACTACCAGCATCATTAAGTCTGTTAAGTTTATTGTTAGTTTTGCATTGTTTGGCTCCTGTTTTAAACTGAAACTTTTAAAATATCTTCACATGGGCATGTTCGTATTTCATTGTGAGATTTCATTCTTGTAAGGATTATTTTCCTGTCTATTTATTTGCATCACATGCAATATGCTAGTTGTGATTCATTGTCTATGAGCTTTCAAGATTACACTATACAAGGTTATTTTGCAAAGGTGATGGAAACTGACTTTTTTTCCCCCCTTGTTCTGTCAGCATTTATGCTATTTTTAAAAATTTGTCTTGCATATAAGCCACATTATATTTTTGTGCAAAAGTGTGATATCCTTTGCCACATATGTACAACAATTCATAGTAATTATAGAGTATTTATTCTACACATTAGAATAACCAAAGTGTGCTGGCACTTCTGTTAACAATAGAAATCAAATGATGTTTGAAGTTTATAAAGGTGAAATCTCTTAAAAGTATTAGTTTTACTTTTTAAGGGTGTTATTTTTCTAAAGATTTCTGACTACGTCTTGGAGAAGACTTACTCACATGAGTTTTTATATCACTTCATTTCAAGAAAAGACACCATCTGCATTCCTTTAAAAGCAGCAACCTAAGATGCACTGGTGGAGCTGAGCTATTCAAAGTCAAGAGTGGCTGTTTCAGAGCACACCAGACATGCTGACTACTTTAAAAACTTGCTGCTTCAGATTTATGCCTTACAATAGGCACAGATATTAGACAAGACATTAAAGAAAAACAACCAAGTTGTTGTTGTGTAAAACTAGAGCACCAGCTGATGTGTACTTTTTATTTATTTATCCTTTTTGCTGTAAGACGCACTGTAATGAAATGTGAAATTGATTGCTAGACACTTCTTTTGTTCTGCAGATTCTGAAATGTGATTGCCAAAAGTTATTGCAGACTAGTCCCAGAACCCTCCCACCTTGTTTTTACAAAGGGTTACTAGTTTGGTGAGCCTGTTTCTCTCCACTAATCACACAGTCTTGATGTAAATGTCATCTAGGAGCCCCCATAATTGACCTGATCAAGAGAATCAGGTGCTGTTCAAACAGTAACAGGGATTCAACAATATAGCTCAGGCAAGGGAAAGGGGCTGTGAATAAGTACATATCCTAATCCAGTGGGCTGGGGCTCCACAAGAATTCTTACAGCTCTTTGCCACAACCTTCCTAATTTTCACAATAGTATGGTCCAAGGTTACACTGATATCACATTCCATTCATGATCTTGGCAGTCAACTCTCTGGGTGAGGGAAGAGATTGCACAGCTGGTTGATTCACTGAGGGCTTTACAAAATATTTCTCAGTATCTTAGACCTTCCATCTTCAGTCATTCTGTTCAATTTATTAAACTATTGTCCTCTTAATGTGTTTCTTTTATGTAATGTCTATATCACATTTTGCTTATATGCTGTATTCTGTATTAATATTTCCCAGCAATTTTCTCTTTAATTCAATGCTTTTCATTTTTTAGGGAAACAGACTGAACTTGAATTTTTCTTGGTTAAGCCTCTCTGAGGATTAACAACCAGGAGTAAAGGTACCTAATGTAAGTCCCTTGAGTTAAGTCCTTGTCATCAGTCATGGAAAGGTAGTACTTTTTTTATACCAGCTATTATTGCTGAGAATAAAACAAAATGCCAGAATCATGAGTTCTGCTTTAGAGCTGAACTAGAAATTTGTATGAAACCCTGCATTGTGACTGAATAAGAGTAAAGAAACCTTTTTTTTGAAGATCTATTGCCAGCAAGTGTTGCTCTCCATTTCTGTTAAAATATAGAGCAATAATACTGATAACTAAATCCAAGGCTCAAATACTGCTTGAATGTTCCAGGAGAAACATAGGGTCCACATGTTATTTTTTAACTTCACTGAAACAGATTGAAAATCTTCAGTATGTCACACCTAGAGCAGACGGTGATAGTGTGACAATCAAAACCCATCCTCAGACAGGGAATTGAAGATCAGTGCCACCTGATAAATAAATGTGTTACTTCCAATTCTATTACAGAAGCAGTGAAAATGTGTCACGTTAGCTTAACATTGATTCATTGAATGCCTAAGAGGAACACTGGCAGATTGCTTTAATTAACAGATGTACAAGGGCTGCTGATGTTTTTCAAAGTGAAATTTCCTTGCCTCTTGCTGCAACCCATCAGGCTGTCATTCTCAGGTGACAGAATGACAAGATATCAGACCAACTGCTATAAAAGCTTTTCATTCTCAGTACTGTGTCTAAATATCTATGTTAACAATATGTCCTTTTTCACAACCATATTTTAGTCTTTAGTCCTAAGGAAAAAAAAGGCAGCAACTTCCTATCAAAAAAGTCAACTGTTGGATCTCTTGACTTTTCCCACAAGATGAAGTGGACTGATTAAGATGTTCTTTTCCTCAAAAATTTATTTCATTTAAACAACAAACTGCTTACATATATGCATTAGAAACCTTGCTGCTGGATTTTCCTGATTTCCATTCACCTCACCTTGTAAGAAACAAAAGGCATGCACGATCTCATCCAATCTAACATAAGCATTCACCTCAAACTTAAACTGTAGGTGTCTAGTAAGAATTCCTTTAATGCAATATTATTAGATGAATTTCAAGTATTCACAAAAAAATCTAGTTCACTTAAGTGCTTACATAAGGCAGATAGAAATCTTTCTGCAGGACTTAGAAAGTCACCTTGGTACTAGTGCTGAAACACCCAATCCTTCAGTAGCTCATCTCTGTTCTGAAATTTGAGAGGCCGGACTTAAATTTTAGGTTCCGTTCCAATTCTGCTCAGAAGCATAAATGAACAAATACTGATGTTGTGTATATCTATTTGTGTATGTAAGTATCTGTAAGAAAGGGAGAAAGGAAGCTCTGTCTCCCCAGCTTATAAACCATTTCAAAGGATGAGGTAATAATATCTCCTTCAGGCCAGATGTCATGAGATCATTCTCATTTTGAGGAAAAAACAGAAGAAGAGAAAATTACAGGTTTTGTTGCATGTGACATACTTGTTGTTGAGGTTTAAAGAGCTGGCCTCAGATATGTGTAGACAGGGTGCTGTTCATGCAGAGCTGTGTCCCAGACCATGTCATGCGTGAGCAGAATCTGCCTCAGAGCAGATTCAGTGAGACTTTAAACAAACATCCTATTTCATTCTGCATGTTGGAACTGTTTACAAGACCAAAGCCTTGAAAAAGATCATTTCAGACCTTCATGTTTCTCTGTCTCTCTCACACATCTATCTATTTATCTGCGAAGGCTTGAAGTCTGCAAACAAATATGATTGCTGATGAGGGCACAGCTTAAAGGGACAGTATGCTGAGCAATCAATGAACAAGAGGGAAATCTAGTCCACTAGTCACAATAATTTTGATATTGTTCACTAAGTACTTGCCTTGAGTCAGTTAAATTCAAGAAGTGATATGTATGGCCATAGACATATTCAATTTAATTTCTCTCAGTGGTGTTGATGAAAAGCCATGGCTGAAAAAAAAATTGTTATTGGGAAAATTCTCGGTGTACAAATAAAATGTTCTGTTTTGGTAAACAGCCAAGAATACTAGCAAAATTGTTTGTATTATCCCATAGGCTTTGAGCCATTCCAGTTACACCACACAGGAAAGGTGACCTTGAAACTTAGAGGTAATTCTTGGCAGGTTTCCTGAACTCTATTAAGACTTTCATAAGGAAAATGACTGCAGCAAAAGACCAGGTATAGAAACATTTCTGAATGGAAACCAAGTGTTCAGAATTCAATGTTACACCAAAAAACACAGATGCTGGAGGATATGTATTTGATTTGCATTGCTAGAACCTCTCCAAATGATAGACCTATGACTGCTGTATCATTGAATTATACGGAAATATATATTCAATTGAAGAAATGTATAATAGCAATATTAAATGGATTGCCTTTCTCTCTAATGAAAGACTTGTCATAACTAGTGTTTAAAAAAAAAATCAAAGAAAATTTGTGGAAGGAACAGTAATTTCCAGGAAAATTAAAATTGTATGCATATAAACCTAAGTAATTCCTGAGAAAGCCAGACTCTTATACAACAGAAATAGTTCTGTCAATAAGTAAATGGATCTGAAGATCATTTACCTGCTTTATTGACCAATGATGAAGTATAGATGAGAAAATAAAACTATATTAAAAAGAAAGATTTCTAGCTGAGTACTGTCACATAACACATACACCAGATTTAATTTTCTTAAAGTGGCATATTTTAAGCAATTTTTCTCATTACACTAAAGTTAACATATTTTAAGATGCTCTGAAAGAGGACATCCGAAAAGTATTTTAAAAGACAGAAACTGAGGGTTCTTTTTACCTTGAAGTTTACCTTACCTTTACTTTCACAGGTAACCACAAAGGAATTCTTACCATCAAATTATTTTTTATATTTTCTTTTCAAATCTTTTTTGTCTTTGAATTATGAAATCCAATATTTTAGACTATGTATATGTTAATCTGTTTTAAAAAATTTAGAGTGATAGAAAAAGACATAGATTGGGTAAATTTAATACAATTTAAAATGAGGAGAACAGCAAGAGATTTGGGTGTAAATTTTTTTGTTAATGATAAAATTTTAAGACAGAATTTTATTTTAGGAAAGAATTCCAGAAAGAAACAGATAAAGAATAGAAGGAAGAGAGGAAGAAGGAGAAAGTTGGAGGAAAGTAAACAAAAGAACAAGAGACTCAACTTCACCCCAAGAGTGCAGTGTGGATAACATTTCTCTCCATTTAGGATCCTAGAGGGTCTGTGATTTGTGTCAGGACCCCCAAAATCAATGGCAAGTGATATGTCTGGATTCCTGGTTTGTCCTCAGTATTACACACAGTTAAATATACCTTGACCTATTTCTTGGCCTCATTAATTTGAAAAATGAATAAGCTAACCAAAAAAAGATAAATATTTTTGTAGTTTAATTTTATTAATTACTCCACAATGCAAAACAAAAAATTCATCTCGTTGACAGTCAAAATAAAGAAAAATATATTGTGTTTCTGTTTATCAGTTAATCTTCTTATCTTGCACTTGATCACACTGTTTGACTCCTTTATTAAGTCCAACCAGAGAAAACACCAAAGTGCCTCACAGAGTAAAACAGATCAATGACTTAAGGTCCCATACTGGGAGAGACCTGACCCCAAACACTTTCATTTGGTATCCTGCTGAAATCTTTATAATTTCTCTTTGCCTTTTCTTTTTCTTTCACTTAATTACTGGCTTGTTTCTGCATTATTTATTCCTCTAGGTTACGTGAACATGTGAAATGGGGCAGGTCTCGTAGCATTAAAAAAGAACGTTTTCTTAGAAAGAACTTTATAAAGACAGAAGTGTCACAACTGCATATTCTTTTTAGTAAAAGACAAAATTTCTTGGTGTTATTTCAATAATAACTGGTTTGTATCTCATAGGTTTCAAGTTTGGATTCATATAATTTGCTTTGCTGGATGAAATCATGATTTATTTTAATGAGTAATCATCCTGGCAGGTCTCATCTACTCATATTTACATACATTACATCATTCCCTAATTTAAATAATTTCACCTACTCCCCTTGTTTGTATAGGGATTTGAAGCCTTCTACCTTGATTTTAAGGACTTTCTATAATTGCATTCCTACCAAATTTTGGAATCTTGTTTTCTATTTTCCTGTTCACTTCCAGTTATCTGGTCGCAGACTTTCTCCTAAAGTCTTTTTGGAGCTTTTCCTGTACCACTTTTTTATTTATGTTTAAAAGGGTGTGTGTAAAAGAGCTTTGGCATAACAACACTTTGCCTTGCTGCTAACCTGTTGTGGAATCCTGAGTGTCAAGGAAGCAGAAAGAGCAAAATGGAGCTCACACCAGTCACTGTGTACTTATTATGCATTAAATTCTTGGGAGACAGTTGTGTCTTAAAACTGTCACCTTATAGATTTAAAGAATTTATCTCTGAATCCTTAAAAGAGTTAGGGATTTGCACCGTTTCTTTCAAGACCCATTCAAATCTCTTCAGCGAATACTTCTGTTAATGCTACTCAATAGTGAGTAAACTATAATTGATGTGGGATCTCATTCCCAGATATTCTCCAGTTGAACAACACTGTCATCCCAGACTAGCCAACACACACTTTCATGCGATTTTAAAGATTTTCTCTGAAAAACATGGATAGTATAATTTTGCCTTTGTAGAGAGAACACTGCAAGAGGGCATGGGGAAATTTCAGTATGTGTTCTGTCCGCATAGTTGCCCTACAGTGAAATACAGGAGTTATGTATAAAATAGTTTTAAGCTATTTTAGATATATGAGGAAATAAGCCATGCATCAACCTATGATTAAAGGGATACAAGCATTGCTTGTGTCTAATTTTATGTTCCTCATGTTCCCAGATCCAGATCAGTAAATCTTTGAGGCTGTATTATAAAACTTAAGTTCATTACTGCTTCTGTTGTGCTCAGTTCAACAAATTATTGCATTAATATGTAGGAATGCATCTCTTAAGAAGAGAAAGTGGGAAAAAAATATATAGCTCTGAAAGAGTGTATTATTCCTCCAAAGTAAGGGTGGAAAGGACTCTCCAAGTTTCCTAAAGGCACACAGAGAGTAAAACCAAGTACTGTCATTTTGCTGAAATCAGCAACGGTTGTCATAAGTGTGCAGATGACATAGTTGGCCATTGCAATATATGAACACCTGTCAGAGACTGAAATAGTTAATGGCTTAAAGTGCAAAGATTAATTGCCTTAATTGTCTACTGTAGCAAACTGCAAAGAAACAGCTGCTCATCTACTGAAACCCACTCCTCCCTGTGTATGCCTACTGATCTGGACTGTGAAAGGACCTTGATACAAGATAAGGTGGTACTATTGTCCCGCTATCCCAGGTCAAGAATGTATCCACAAGTGTAAGAGATTGAACTGCTAACCCTTGATCACCTGCAGTAACCCCCAGGTGCTGTAGGAGACTGGTGATAACGGCTGGAACAATTGGTTGGATGCTTTGCTGGTGATGCACACAGTGTCCTCCCAGGTGCAGAAGGGTGTGCCTGCCTGAAGTGTCAAACTGGTATTCCAGATAAGGGAAAAGGCTGATAAAAAATGTGATAAGACATCATCCAGAGGTGGTATAGGGGATGTTCCCACCTAGACTCTACACAATATAAACCCCATGAAAGAGGAGTTTTGTGGACTCCTCCCCCAATCCTATTCCATCCCACTTGATTGATACAGTCTGCAACCACCAAGAAGACCAGAAGAAGAGGCCCATTGGGATTTCATTGAAATCTATGGAATGGTGATAACTTTTTTCTACTTACTTACTTTTCTGTTACCCTCCTTCTTTCCTCTCCTCCCCACCCCCTTCCCCCATCTGTCTCTCTCCCTCTCATTTAGTGTTAAATAAAATCTGTGCCATTGACTTCAGCATATGGTCTTATTTGCACCTTAATTCAAGCAGAGGCATCTCTCTAATAATTTCAATAATTGGATCTTAACAACACCATCCTTACTTCATATCGCTTTTGCTCTGGTGGCAAATATAGTCTTAGGAAGCTTCTTCACGCTATTTTGAAAAAGAACATGGGTGTGCACAATTTACTTCACTTCTTGTTAAAATATATGCAAGACAGTAATGAAAGCATTTTAATCAAATGAGAATATCCACAGTATCAGGTAATACCATTAGTAAAAAAAATGTTTTAAAACAAGGATAAAACTGTAGAGTTCTGTATTCAGGGACTTTCACTGAGTCTTTAAAATATTGACTGATCCCTTATAAATTGATCATGCCTTAACCTCTTCCCCTATCTTTCCTTTTCCCTCACTCTAGTTATTAAATACACAGAAGAAATGCAATGGATATTTTCATCAAAAAATATCAACTCATGTCTGAAGAGATGAAAACAACCCTACCATGTTGTAAAAATGTTTTGTTTACTTGTACTCTTATTTTTATTCATTAATGGTTTTAAATTACACTGAGATATCAAATTATGAATAGCAATAGACATAATGACATCCCTGGGCCTTTACAGAAAGTCTCCTAAATTGTCCTCCTTGTGTAAACAACAAAAAAAAGAAAACAATTAGAGGCAATGATCCATTATTCCATAAAGTTCACAGGGGCAAAAATTTCAGCCCTTTCTGCATCCCTAAAACAGACAAATAGAAGTGAATTGAACACAGGGGAGGAACTTCATTACATTTCCTAATAACAACATATTTGAGAGCCTATTAAGAGCAATACCCAAATAGTTTCCTCTGTCAAAATGTCATTTTAGAGAAAAGACAGAGAAATGAAAAAAGGATAAAGCTTTTGGAAAGATGGCATTTTCCTTTTTTATTGTTATGAGCCCTTTTTATTAATGTGTATTAGTACTGTCAAAGAGTACATTATCCATCAGTTCTTTTACTTAAAGAACCATGACCACTCCTAAATACATTTACATGTCCATAAGATAACAGCCTTTGATTCTGCACATACATACACCAGTACTTATTTTTCACAGAATCACAGAATAACGAGGTTGGAAGAGACCTCCAAGATCATTGAGTCCAACCTACGCCCTAACACCTCAACTAGACTATGGCACCAAGTGCCATGTCTTTTTTTAAACACATCCAGATATGGTGACTCTCCCACCTCCCTGGGTAGGCCATTCCAGTACTTTATTATTCTTTCTGTGAAAAACTTTTTCCTAATATCCAACCTATACCTTCCTTGACGTAGCTTGAGACAGTGTCCTCTTGTTCTGTCAGTTGCTGCCTGGTGGAAGAGACCAACCCCCGCCTGTCTACAACCTCCTTTCAGGAAGTTGTAGAGAGCGATAAGGTCACCTCCTTTTCTCCAGGCGAAACAATCCCAGCTCCCTCAATCGTTCCTCACAGCCCCTCACCAACCTTGTTGTCCTCCTCTGGACACACTCAAGCATCTCAATGTCCTTCCTAAACTGAGGGGCCCAGAACTGGACACAGTACTCAAGATGTGGCCTTACCAGTGCCGAGTACAGGGGAAGAATGACCCCCCTGTTCCTGCTGGCCACACAACTCCTAATACAGGCCAGGATGCCACTGGCCTTCTTGGCCACCAAGGCACACTGCTGACTCATATTCAGTTGGCTGTCGACAAGCACCCCCAGGTCCCTTTCCACCCGGACACTGTCCAGCCACACTGTCCCCAGCTTGTAAGGCTGTTGGGGATTTTTGTGGCCAAAATGCAGAACTCAGCACTTAGACTTATTAAACTTCATCCTGTTGGACTCTGCCCATCCATCCAATCGATCCAAGTCTCTCTGCAGAGCCCTCCTTCCTTCCAATAGATCAACACAAGCTCCCAGCTTAGTGTCATCTGCAAATTTACTAATGAAAGACTCAATACCCTTATCCATGTCACCAATAAAAATAGTGAACAGAACTGGTCCCAGTACAGATCCCTGAGGGACACTACTGGTGATTGGCTGCCAGCTAGATGCAGCACCATTCACCATCACTCTCTGGGCTTGACCATCCAGTCAGCACCTGACCCAGCAAAGAGTGCTCCTGTCCAAGCCATGGGCTGCCAGCTTTTCCAGGAGTATGCTAATGGAGACTGTGTCAAAGGCCTTGCTGAAGTCCAAACAGACTAAATGTAAAACTTTCTGCTTTCAAAACATGGGGGCAGGCATGGATTCTGCCCAGAAATCCAGGTTTAGATGTACAGAGTGCATGAAGCAGGATACAAGCTGAGGCAGACATCTCTGTACAGACTCTTTCTTAACTGCTACTAACTCTGTAGGAGCCTACATTTGGGTGTCTTACTACTATCATACTCAACAGTTGTGATTATCTCCTATGTCAGTCTTACCTAAATGCAAAAATTGTGATTCTGTCACATATCTTTCACAAGAGATAGTGACAACAAGATCTTGTCTACGATCAGGTGCTTCAGAAAAATTCAGTGTTATACTTACTTTCAGAGCATGAACACAGAGGAAGGAGCCATCAGCTCTCCTACATGTATCTCAGTAGTTCAGTATTTTGGTACTCTAACACAAATCTTATGTGACTATTTACTCATTTAGGCACTGAGCATTAGATTGGTCTGTTAGATGCTCTAGTTCCCTCCAATTAAAGTTATATCAATGCATCTAGATATTTATTGGGTGTGAGCACACCTCTCTACCCTACAGGTTGGGGCACTCATTTGGAATGATACATACCTGTGCTCCAGTTTGTGGGGATAGTTTATGCATCAAACTGCCTTCCCCTGTCACTCTCACAGCCATCAGTTTTTCTGTCTACCTCCTCCTGCCATGTTGCATTATGTTTGTGAACTGCACAAATTTTGACATGTGCATTTGTGCACCATATATACCTTTAAAATATCAAAAATTGCTTTTAAAACTTCCTATTGCTGCAATGTCAGTGTCGACCAAATGTTTCTAAAATTCACTGCATTGGATGTGCTACAGGAATAAAATACTTTCATTATTTTTGGGATTGTTGTATTCTGCATTTCAGGGAAGATAAGTTGTATCCAGCCCTGACTTCTCCTTACAATTTGTTCTTACCTTATTTATTCTAACAACTGACTGTTTGCATTTTACAATATTTTCAAATTAAGAGTAAGTTTAAGCAAACCACATTTAAATTACCAATGCTGATTGTTTTCATATAATGAAAGAAAGCTTAATACCATTCCTCTGGGTGACATAATTTATAAGGTCTTGAGAATACATTTGGTAACAGTCTCTGGGAACAAATTGCTATGTAGATTTACAGAACTTTGCTCATAGACAGAAATTCAAATTTTCCTCCCAGGAGTCATAACTTATTTCATTCAAGACTATGAGAAGGTGACAGAGTTGGGTCAAACTTACTGCAGCTTTGCTCAGAATCCTCATGGGAAACTAAAAAATAATGGTTTCTATAGCAACTAAATGCATCAACATTATGTTTATTAATTACAGATACACGAACAGCAGAAATTGCAGGGAAAAAGCCCATGATGAGTCAGGACCTCACGCTAGGACCAAGAAGCTATTACTTATAACGAAAATTGAGTCACTTTGTTCTTAGTCAGTATGAAACAATAGCAATAAAGCAGAAGCAGCTAATCAGGTATCTGCTATCTGCATGTATGACTTTATGTCACAGCTGGAGGATAAGATAAAGTTACTGTAACATATGAATGCTGTCCTCTGAGTTGTTTGTTTTGGTTTCTTTCTTTCCCCACCACCTCTTAATTATGTTCCTGTTAGGTAGATTTCATCATAATATTTGGGACCATGGACGTGCCCTCTCTGTCCATAGGGCAGGGTTTGGTATTGTAGGACTCAGTTGTCACCTCAGGTGTTCTGCCTTTTTTTAATGGGAGTTTTTTACCATAAACCTCTGACATGTTAGCACTATACAATGAATGGTAACTTCCACTACCTGGCCTTGTAGGTCTATTCATACTCTTGCCTTTTGTCAGTGATATTAAATGCTTTCTGCAGTATATCACATTTATTATTTTCTTTTATCTATTGCTTCTATAATTTTGTCTCTATTACAGAACAAGCAATCAATTTTTCTGGTAACATCAAGTCTTTGTATATCTGATATACTTTGTACTTGTATAATCATTATTCTCTCTTGCAAGCCTTTTCCCATCCAACCTTTCCTTTTCTATCCTTTTTTTTTCTAATATTGTCTCTTAAATTACAAGAACAAACTTTCAGGAAATGCTAGAGATTGAGCTATTACAAGAGAGCAGTAACATTTTTGATTTTCTTTGCTGCTTTTTAATTTTCCATGAAATTGGGATAAAGAAAATGCTTGGAACTTTAAAGATCTTAATGATGGATTTCAGCACAACCAAACAGCACGACTAGAATTAAGTGGCAGCTGACACTGGAGATAATAATTGCAGCAAAGAAAGCCAAACTGCAGCATGCCAATAAACTGAACGCCCTGTTGCTGCTAGTAGTGGTGTTCCCAAGGAAGAAAGGTGAGGTACAGCAGGGTGAATTCTAATAAGAGTAGGAGCTCTGCCAAAGTGATTTCTGTGTTAAGCTTCTCTTCTGCCCTCCTGATTTGGAGCTGTTCTGTTTGACAGACTGCAAGCAGGTGTACTTGATACAATTTCTCAGTGCTGGGGGTTGTAGCAGGCTGGCCCCTTACCCTTTACTGGTTCCACCCTTGGTAATTGCCCTCACCAGGATCCTTACCAGCAAGGCTGTCTGCAATCATTTGCAGAAGAAATTTGGGGCTGGCTGGGGAGTATTTACAGCTCACTTGAAGACAGATGTAAGCTCATGCTGACCATCAATCAAGCCCACCTTCCAAACTGGGGCAAACGTGTAGCCACCATCAGCATCATGCCAAAGCCAAGGTAATATGCCCGGCTTGGAGTGCTTTATATTGTGCCAGCCTGCTGCTCTGGGGATGGAGCACAAGCACAACCAGTTTGACTTCTTGCACAAGGCTGGTTAGAGGCACATACTTGAGTCCAGGTACTACTTTAAAATCATCTAAGTAAAGGGACCAGAATGGAGGTGAAAATTTTTCTTGGTACACCTCCAAGTTTTGAACTGTTTCTGTTGCTAACTAAACTGTCATGCAACTAGAACCCATCACATTTGCTACAGCTGTGTGGGCGTTAAGAGTCAAACAAAAAGCTCTCAAAGAGCCTCACTATGTTATTGCCAGCTTTTGAGGAAAGCGAATAAAAACAACAGCTGGGGCTGGCAAACAAAGAAAATCTAAAATCCAGTATGGAATAACATTGGAAAAAAAGGAAAAAGTTTGGTTTGGGGTTTTTTTCCAATTTCTTTTTCCTCAAAGCCTCTTTGCAGCCTGCTTCTGGTAGAGAAAATCCTCAGCATTACAGCATTTAGAGTGGCAGCTATTGGTAGATGATGGCTTCCAGTCTGTACCAGTCGGTTATTACCATATTGTTGCAGTTGGTGTCAATGAACTTCAAACAGCCTTCAGCTTAGCCAAGCACACCATATTCTACCTTGAATAATGATGCACTAGAAATGCATAGAAATAAATTGTAAGATTGCATATCCCTGTTGAAAACATATACACTTGGCTACCTGATCAGCTCATAATTTTTTATGTAAGAAACTTATCTGTACAAGAACTCTATGGAAACAAGATGAAAAAAACCCTGTTTCTCATTGTGCTCACAGCCTGACTTTTCAGACAAGTGTGGATTACTTGCCTCAGAAAAATGTGTGTTAGTTGGCAGAGAATGTCTTTTAAAAACTCACACAGAAGAGCAGAGAATAAATAATAAATGATAATAGCATATAACTCAAAGATCTTTAGATCTCAAAATGCTTTATGTAGCTATCTTCATGACAAAGTGACATCAGGACAAAGAGAGGCGGAGTAATTTACTCTGTATCACACAGCAGATCATTAGAAAGACCAGGAATAGCAGCGAGTATCCTGAGACCAAATCCACTGCCCTATCTTCAGGGCCCATTGTGCCTTCCATTACTGGCAGATAACGAATGTGAGGGAGATAAAGCACTGACAGTCCTAAGCTACAGTTAGTCAAATATAGCCCAGTTGTTTTGCATCTGAGGTCTGGAGAAAAACATGCTTAATAAATTCCAAGATTTTCTAGTTGATCCTTCATTTGTTTTGTTTGACCAAAAAAAAAAAAAAAAAAAAAAAAAAAAAAAAAAAAAGTACAAAGATAAAACTGGTATTCGGAGCTCGGTTATTAAGTTTTCAAAATTCTTTCAAAAAGCATTGTCACCTTAAAATTTTGAACAAATCAAAACAGTTGGAGAAATTTGTGTAAAAAAAATGTGTAAAAAAATATGACTTGGTGACAAGTATGACTTCATGTGACCAGGATCTAACAGGCAGGCATTATTGAATTTAAGAGTTGTTGCTGTTCCCGTAAGTCTGTGAGTTTTTTACTAGTTCAGAAGATATCTATTTTTTTTTAAAAAAACCACTTTTTCAAGGAGGCTACATTACAGAGGACAGCTAAATTTGTTTGTCATGGCAGAACTAACCCAGTGGCTCCAAAAATATTATAGTGGTAGATGTTGCATAAATTAATCAAAAAATATACATAGGGCAGTGGAAACATTCTGGAGATCTTCAGTACAGTTCGTATAAGACTTATGTAGAAATGCTAATATAGCCATTGTCCCCACACAGTCTTATTAAAACCACCCCAGAGATATAAAGAAGCAGACTGTGACCATGAGTAGATAACTAGCTGTAATAGTAATGGGAAATGTCACTAAATGTCATTAGAGCCTGACATAACCTAAATGATGGCAGTATGTTTAGCATAATGGAATGATATAATGAGAATATGGCATTTCCTTTAAGGACAGTAGCAGATTCAGATCAGTAAATTAATTCAACAGTAATGGCCAGCTGAGTAGGAAAGTAACTGGTTGTGCTGACAAAACCCCTTTAGATTCATAGTAAACCTAGAAACATAAAACCTTTAAAGGAAAAGAAAAGCAATCACCTTTATGAGGTGTAACAAGAGGTTGAAGCACAGATTGTGAGAAAAGCACTGTAATAAAGCCTGCTTCTTTCACAGTTTCCCAACAGGTACATAACTAAGGTTCCTAGCAAATAGAGTGAATTTTAATTTCTTCAGAAGAGCCACAGAAACCCCAGTAATTAGATAAATCCCATGGAAATCTTCTATTTCAAGTGGATAACCAATTTTATTACAGAAATTAATTTATCCTGCTGAGTTCACTGTCTGAATAGGGAAATCAAGACTAGCAAGGAGGGTCTAAAAACCAGTTGTACCCCACCTTTAAAGTAGAAGCCTTATTTTTGAAGTGAAAGAAGTGAAAGATGACCTCTACATTAGGAAATTTACAGTGTGCTATGGATTTATTTTTTGCTTGACTGGTTGGTTTGTTTTGTACCTTTAAAAGCTGTAATGAAGGGGGAGTTTTTCTGAGTAAAGAGAAGTGACAGAAACAATTACGGTAAAAAATAAACAGAATGAAAATGTAAAGAATAATTTAGCAATAGGGAGGCTTTTTAATAGTTGTGCTACTTGCTCCTAATCATCAAATTATAAATAAATAGATTTGCAAATGTCCTTATAATAGCTCAGTATTTATCAGCAATAATAACCAAAAGAAATCAATTCACAGTTCTCTATCTTAAAGTTACTTTTCAATAGTTATGCTGATATTAGAAACAATAAAGATTGTTTTCCCAAACTGCAGTTATGAGATGGTGGGCCAAATGTGTTCTTAGAGCAACTCTACTGAAATCAGTGACTCAACACCAGGAACAACTTTAGCTTTATATGCTCAGCCTTTGTAGAGATAGTGAAAGAACTCTGTGGACTAATGCACCATATAGCAGGACTAAAGCCATTTAATCTTTGCTTTTAGGAAGACAGCAACTGAAAATTGTGGGGAAACTGGAAACATGTCAGGTTTCTGATTTGCATTAGCTATGTTAGCTATTAGTGTTGAAAATCTTGATCTCCAGTTCATGTTAAAAAGCTGAAGTTAGACAATAAAATTTTAAAAATTAAGAAAAATAAAAATTAGTTTTTCAAATTCCTCGTCTATATGCATAGTCTAGGCTGTATGGCTACTGGGCAGGATACAATTACAGCATATTCCTCCCCTTCACCCAGGTTTGTAGAACTTCCAGTGATTTTAATAGGAGTGGGAACAAGCACTATGTCAGCAGCTGAGACCATTTCTAAGAGAAAATCTGTGATTTCCCTTCAGCCCTTGATAATTAGGGTTGTGAATCCACAATTAGGATTGTGAAGCTTTGGTGATTTTGTACACAGAAGGTTACTTTATCTCCTCACTCTGTAAAATAAATGATAGTTATAACATTCCATTAATATATATATATAACAGGAAGGAAAACCTAATGCTTTTCAGGTATTTGTTCTTCCAACTTAGAATAAGCCCCAGTTTAAGTTGCAAAGAAAGGCTGTTGGGGATAGATGGTTGATATTCTGGAGAAGACGGAGTTCTGCTGTAACGCTTTTCAGATGATGAGATGGCAAGCAAATACCCCAAATTCTTAATAATAGATACTTAACAGTAAATGCGTGGCTCTGGAGATTCAGGGATCATCTCCATTGTTGTTTCGTAGGCAGGAGACATTGGAGAATTATCCTGCTTCCAAAACATACATTTTTCAGGGCTGAGTGAAAGCAGAAGCTAGTGCTTAAACTGGGTGACCTTGGACCTATGGTAACCAGAATATGGACATGAAAACTGCAACAGCTTTTGTTTACCATGATCTCATCACTTGGCTAGATTGCTACACATACAGACAAGTTTTATCCTTGGTCAGACCCTACTGTGAGAGTCTGTAATTGCAATGATACCAGAGAAAAACAGCAGATTTAATCCAACAATTCTTCTTCATGGTTTCCATAGTCTTTGCTGAAGGTGTTGTGGTAAATACATCTTTTTGGTGGTGGGATTGAAAAAAGAATGATTTCACTGAAAAAAAGAAAAAAACCGCAAGAATTCAGTTTCATGCAAGGAATCACACAGATAGCAACTCTGCTGTAGTACACAAAGGAAGCTCATTCAATGGGACTTTCTCTGGAGGTCATAGTATAAAATTACTGTTTGTATGTTCCTTGTTATCACACAGCTTTGCAAGTAACCTCCTGAAATCCAGTAATTCAGAGCCCACTTCATCCACTGGACACAACAGTTATTGCCATCCTGAGATAAAGGATAAAAGAGAGATCTATATTTGTTATGATCAATTTAGGTACCTTAAGACATGAAATACTAGAATTAAGCATTTGGGTTTGGGTGGGATGTCTAAAAACCTGGCAGAAGAAAAAGTGATCCTTAAGCAGAATGTCTCAATTCCCCCACTTGCAGGGATGGTAAGATGTCACTCCACAGGGTCATCCAACTCACAGAATTAGGCTTGGATTTTATTTGACTAAATAGGGAGTTTATAAACAGTAGGTACCCACAGGCATCAAAACTTTCTGAGACTGATGATGAGCACTGTCAGTTCAGGTGCATCCCTGGATATTGACAGTTACCCAGGCTAAAGACTGAAGCACCAGATGAGAGATGGGCTGCTATCATCACAGACTAGGGTCTTTCTGGGTATATTAAAGCAAATTAAACTAGGTGTCACGAGAAGCTCCAGAACAGATGAGATGATATCTGGTACTTTTAGATATCTGCAGCATTAGTGACAGGGTGTAAGCAGTCCAGGTCTTGTCTAGAGTCTAGCAGATTTTAAGGTGATAGGGTCCCAGTGCAGGTGGAGTTAGTCAGAGTAATCTGGGTAGAAACAACATTCGGCATTATGAGAATCATCAAGCTGGGTTATGAATCATGGTAAAGACTGCAAATGCCAATTTTCTACAGAACAGATTATTTTCAGGAGCTCTAAAAGAGATATTTAGCACATACTTAATGTAGTATTGTAGACTGAAAGACAAAGAAAAGAAAAGAACATATTTTTGTAACCTAAGACATATCTATTTTGTTTAAAAATTTTTTCCTTGTTATTGCTATTAGTGTTTTTTTCTGTGTTAAACTGAGACATCTAGATCTAATTATTCATCTGCCTTTAAAAATACAGGTCCCAGACTAGTTTCACTTAATAAGTAATGTGTTAAGTGTTAAAGAAAAACAGCTTTGTAAATGACTGTCACTTTCCTATTGTAGTATCACTGACCCGTGTCCTATTATAGAGCATATTTGTCACAGTGGTTTGAAAGGTCAAGAACAATTTTTTTGCTTTAAAAAAACTAGGCAAGAATATGTTTAGATACACAGAAAAAAAAAACCAAAACCAACCCAGCTGCTAACATTTCCTTCCAACAAAGGGAAGTCTTTTCATCATTATGTCTACTTTCATGTTTGTCTTAGGTATACCAGCTGGCTGAAAAAGGTCAATATTTATCCATTCTTACTACAGAGTGATATTAGAAATGACAGCACTTTCCTGCATTTAGCAAAAGAAATATCTAGGCATAAGTAAAGATGCCAATAATTTACATAAATGTTGAAAATTTTAACAGAGACCATTCCATAGACTTACAAGAATGCATATGCATTTACACATTACAGATTCCTTTCACAAAACAGTACTTGCCCAGCTTAATTAGCTCTTCATCTATGAGTTTACCTATTTGCATGTTCCCCCTATCATTATACCATAAATAAACTAAAAATCACTGTGATCTAGAAGAGGTTTCCTTAGAAAGTCACCATTTAATATCACTGGTGATTTTTCCCCTACGCGTGATTATTTACTTTTACATGAATCACTTATATGTGTATATTTTCTGCTTGCATTTTTGTTATAGCCATTTACAAATTACACAATATTTAGAAATGGTTATTTGATAGAGAGGAGGTCTTTGTATTTTATCTTTCATGACAGAAATCTTTGAGCAGAAAATTGTTTCCTTCCCATCTGATAAAATTAAAGACTGATGGCAAAAGCTTCCTCCTGTAGAACTTTGAGAGGAGGCAGTATGTTAACTGATGTTTGCATATTACATGACTGTGAGAAATGCACATCTATGGCTATCAGTTTTCAAGCCATCAGATTACTCACATATTTATTGTGTGAGTAATCACACATAGTTCCATAAAAATTCCCACCTGCCTAGAAACAACCATGTACTTAAGAGCTTTACTGATGGCAATGAGGAATGAAGTTGTATCACATCATCTCCCATCCATCTTAAGAGAGGAAATACAGGCATCTATTTGCCTGTACCATTACATTTTCCTTATTTTTTTTAACAGTCCACCCAGGGATATCATTATTCAGAAAAATCTCCACTCTTTCCTATTTCAGCATTTTTTGAAATGTGATTATTTTAATCCCGTATTTTTCAGTAGCATTGGGAGAAAAGAAAATCTCAGAAGGGGCTAAGTATTTCTTTTTCTCCACCTTATTTTCTGCATGCACTATTTTATGGCATTCTTAGCTGCAAGCCCCATCAAGGAAGTAAATGAATCAATAAGTCACAGAAATGCAGCATAGCAAGGGAAATTTTACGAGAATTTTCAACATTTTGAGTGACAGGAGCCACAATCTCGAAGTTTTGTTTTCTTAATGTTTGGGTTATTTTTTTGTACAGGGAATAATAAAAATAGCATGAATGGACTTCAGTGCTTCAAGTCATATGTATGCTGAAGTGTTCTACTGAATTGGCAATGACTTAATTTGGATTATTTTAAAAAGTTTGTAGGTTAAAAACAAAGAAAGAAGCCTGGGTTTTTTTATGGTGAAGTACCAAATATCAATACTGCAATTTACAGTCCAGAGGAGTAGATCGCTGTGAGATTACTTACAATAATTTTGACCCTTCTCTTTTGTAAAACTTGTTGCTTCTCTCTAGTTCTTTCTTCTCTAGTATCATTTGAAGGCTTGTTTGAGACCTTGAAATCAGTAGGGTTGGCTTCACTTTACAGTAACATCTGTAGGATCAAGACAAAACCCAACACAGACTTCTCTACTTCCCCCACATGAATTAATCAAAACAACTGTGATATGAAAAATGTTGTGCTGTTTTTTGCTTTTTCTATTATACAGCTGCATGTAGTTACAGCAACTTGTTAGTGGACCTCAGGGATCTGAATACTGCATACCAGAGCTGGTTCGTGCCAATTATTATGTTGAGTGATGAAACTGCTTTGTATCATTTCATTTGTGGATGTGAACAGCAGGTGAATGTTATAGTTTCTGCTTTCCAATTATAAATCACACAGACCGAAATCTCAGTTCTCTGAGTAAGGGATGTAAAAGCAGTGGAGTGTAAGGAGACTACTGTTTCTTGTGAAAAGGAGTCTGAGATTAGAGTTTATTGATGTGGGGCTTTTTTCCCTACCTGTCATAGTTAGCTTTTAAGATCAAAATTGAAAAATTATTAGATAAAGGAACTGAATGGAAAGCAAATGAAATACCTAACTACAAAGACTGTATTTAGGAATATAAACCCTAGATAGGTCCAGCACTGATACATTCAAGTGATTGAGTAATATGAGGTTCTCTTTGGGAACAACTGGTTTTCTATAGGTGGGCTTTCTAGACAAAAACGTGAAAGAATATGGTAATGGTAACAGGACTCTCTTTCCAATCCAGTTTCTGGCATTGACTAAGCATGTCTTTAAATATTTATAATTTTGAGATCCTCCTTGAAGTGTATCTGCAAAGACCTGTGTGCCACTTGAGTCTGCAGTCTAGACTAATGTGCATGGACAAAGGCTAAGATTCTTTACAGACAAAACAGAACGTGTTTGATGGTAACATTAATAACTAACAACATCAAAAGGACTGGATTCAGTTACTGAAGGAAAATCTTCAGAATCAGAATTTTTTTTTCTGAAATAGGTATTCTGTTAGCCATATTTGTAGTCTGGTTTTGGCTCCCCAGTGCAAGAGAGATTGTACTTGCTGAAGTGAGAGCCCCATGTACCACCAAGGTCGTCAGGGGGATGGAACACACAGCACATAAGTTGGAAGTCCACTTATTTAGGTAATCCTGAAGAATAAAAGACCTAAGGTGGTCATAGTGTTCTCTACAGTCACTTAAAGGAAGGCTATAGAGGTGATAAGCCATCTTGCATATGCATAGAGAAAGGACAAAAAAGCCATGGTCACCAGTTGCAAAAAAAGGAAAGTCTGTCATTATTAAGAAAAAAAGATCACTATCAGGAGCTCAAACATAGGAACAGTTACACAGAGATTGTGCATTCTTAGACATACTCAAATGACTGGGCAGAGTCTGGCTATGTGATCTTCCTTTGAGTTTGGGGGCAGAGGGGAGGAAAGGCTGGATTTGAGACCTCCAGAAGTGTCTTCTGACCTAAATCACTCTATTAGTCCATGATTCCGTAGTAGTTTGAAAACAAAACAGTGGGAGGCACCAAGTCAGAATTACAATTTAATGGGGAAATTAAAGAAAAGGGGAAAAAAAAAAATAAGAGAACACTGGTTCAAACTGACAGTCAAGATACAACCTGACTCTCTGTTGTAGCAGTCTGGTAAAATGTTGGCTGCAGTCCTCTGAAGTGGTGATCCTGTAGAAAAGGGTCTGCTCTTCCTCAGGAGGTCTAGCGGTGGCTATGTAGCTCCTGTCCTCTGGAAATCCAGTGGAAGGGTTTTTCCTGGTGTTCAGCATCTCAGATTATATCCACGATGGGATGCTTGGTTCCTCCCTCTGGGTGGAGCATCTCACAATGGGGTAATGAGTCATGAGGCCAAGTGTTGATGAGGCTCATTAACAGAAGATAGTCCGGAGGGAGTTATCTCTGAGTCATGCAGCAGGGCATTGATGGGCCATTAACAGCAAGATAGTCTGGGGGGAGGAGGCAAGGAAACACTGCCCCACCTGATTTCAGCAGCTCCTGAGGATGGTAATAGAATACACTGCAACCCAGGACAGATTCTCACTCTGTTAGTTTATGATTCTATTCTGCAAATTGATGATTTGTGTTTCTCCCATGTTTTAAATTTGGGGGAGGAACTGGGAAGAGGCAACTTATTCTCGTCATGAGCACATATGGTAATTTCTTCTAATGATATAGTATCTTATTCTTCTTGTCTATGCAATTTTGTCTAGTAAGGGCTATGAAAATTGTTACTGAGTGGGTGTAAGTCATATCATATTATGTGTATGCATCTCATAGGAAGCTATTTTTAGAAGGTTTTTTAATCCTATTGACTGGGGATCAGTAAGGACCAATTTGAATTTAGTTCTGCTCCTACCAACAAGTATGAGAAAAGAAAGAACAATATTCAGCTCTTACCTAGTTTTTCAGTGAGTTACAACATTCTGCGATGTACATTCACTGACTGCAAAAGAGTCACATACTAACGAAGTCCCAAGATAGATCTACCAACAAAGGCATACAGTAGTAGAATACTTTGCTTCATTATGTCTCATACTTATCTGTGGTGCATTATGCAGGTTCAAAAAGAGATGTGCAGATTTTTGAAGCAAATAGCCTACGAGTGTTTGTCTTCCACTTTGACTAGGCTTTTGTTTACACTATATTAAATGCGCAGAACAGTTCAAAGGTCAAAATTGGCTGGGAAAAAATCTCTGTAGAAGATTTGGTGCCATTAAAGAACAAACAAACATGGGAAGTATTTAATAGAATTCTGAAATTTTGAAGTCTTATCTGCTCACAGAATTTTTTAACCAACTTGCTTAAAGCAGTGAAATTACACATCACAAAATGTATGTTTTTATAAGAGTTGTGTAACTACATAATGGATAGCATCTGGTGTTTCAGAAAAGACTAATCTGATTTGGGACGAACTATGAAAATCACAGGTCAGTATCAAGAAAACTTATTTCTAGGTTACCAAAACCATAAATATAAGATACTGATCTTTTCAGCTCACTATGTGAAATCTTATGCATGTAATTATATATTTGCTTGATTAAAAAGTTTTTTGTACATTGGAATATCAGAAAGTTACACTTCTAATTTATCTTTAAGTATAGTCACACTCCTTTTTTAATCATTTTTTTTTCATATTCATCTAGTTTAGCTCAGGAAATATTTTTGGTCCATCTGGTTTTTCTCTGTATAAGTCTAGAAATACAAATTTTTGTACAGCATGAAGCTTCTATTTTTTTTAAGGAGATAAAATGTTTACAGTGACTCCACTGACTGGACTCTACATTGCTTGTGCAAAGGCTATCTGATTTCTCTGCAACTATGATTCAATGATTCTAGTTCCCAATGTAATAACTTTTGCTGCTCTGTTTTTCAAATTCATAATTCGATTTCAAAATTTATGCAGGTTATTACCATGAATCTGTGTGTGTAACTGCCCCAATGAAATGGCAGAAAGGAATCTCAGGTGAATTAGGAAATGGCCCTTTGTCATGATTTGGTAAGCCATTGCCAACATCCTGTTCTACCCTCACTCTCCACTGCAAGTAGCGATTTTTGGCTCATTGGCACCTGAATGACAGCAAAACGAAAAAAGTTACATGCAACATAGGGAAAAATTTGGGCCTTTTAGTAATGTGTAGTGGTTTGGTCCAAAATACTCATTACTGTTTATCTGCTGTGAGATAAGAATTAGGAGAAATGCAAA